>NW_026694340.1:3000000-3320421 GCF_021218885.2 Marmota monax
TTTGGGGGTGGGCTTTACAACGTTGCCGTGTGTGTGTGTGTGTGTGTGTGTATGTGTGTTTTAAATAAGCAAAATTGTTTTCTTGGGACTCCATCCAAGAACATTAGATAAATAACTGTGATCCAGCCCCAGCTGCTCACAGGAAACCCGTTCAGGCAGACGGTGTGGGAGAGAAGGCTGCGCTTTGATGCCTCGGGGGGTTACTCTGGGAGGCCATGAGACCTTTGTGAGTATCCCAGGCTCTGCCATTTCTGAATAGGGCCTTGGCCAGGTCAAGGCTTAGCCTTAGCTCCCACCTGGCCTCTTTCCCCTGGCTGACATGTATCTGATCTATGCCTAGGGGATCTCAGCATCTACCTGGAAAGCTCTGATTCCTTCCCAGCAGCTGTGTGCCCTGTTTCTGATCTCTGCCTGGAAAGCCATGTGTCATTCTTCAAGCTCAGCTCAGATGTCACCTTCCCCATATCCAGAAGCCCTCCCTCCCTAACCCAGGGTAAGGGTCCCCTGAGCTAGGTTCCTATGGATTGCACTCCTGCTCTCAATCATGGGCATATTGGGAGCTTCTCAATGGCAGAACCTCAGGCTCCTAAGGCTGGGTACATACATTGAGTTGATGAGCAAGGAGGGAAGGGGTAGCAGTCAAGGGTGCCAAATACTTTAGTGGCAGACACACTGAGTTCAGACCCACTCCAGCCCTTACTAGCTGAGCACTCCTTACTGCCTGTAGGTACCCTCTAAATCCCCACAAGCCCCCCTCAGTGACAGGCAGCATTTGTTACCATGTGCCCTAGGTGCCCGGTCCTTCTTCTGGGGGACAGTGCTGCACTTGTTAAAGCTACATTTCTTCTATCATATGTGAGTCCCCTGGGCAGGGCTGGCTCTGATTCACCTCTTTCTCACCTGATCAGCACAGGTAGGACCCAGAGGGTCATTCTGCAACTCTTCATTGGCTGAAGGGGTTGTGGCTGTCCAGTGTAGAGGGGAATCTCTGCCTATTCTTGGGCTCCCTCTGGACCCCATAATGCACACCCCAATCCTCTAGGGCCCCAGGTCACCTTTATTCTGAGACTCTGGTCATTTAACTCCATCTAGTTGCTGAAGTCCACTTTCCCCCATCTCAACTGCTCCTCCCCTCCCACTCCTGATCTCTTTCCAATTTGCACCTACCTATCAGCTCTCACCGACATCTTTTGTTCATAGCCTTCTCTGATCCACATCCCTATCTGACTGAGCTTCCAGACATTTTTCCACCAGGGCCCTGGGAGACTGATTACAGTTCATCCCTTCTCAAAAACCCATGCCTGAAACTATAACAAATACCCGTCTCTCTATCTGACCTCCCACTCCACCTCCCAGCTTCCTCTAGACCCGAAACAACATCCTGCTCCTGGGGCCACACTGAGCTACTCAACTTTACTGGAAGCACATTCCCTGCTCCTCGTTGTTTTTGTCAAAATCCTAGCTATTGTTCAGGCACAAAGCACACATCACCTCTTTCATGAAGAATTTTTTGACTCTTTCCTTCACCCAGGAGCAAGCAGGATCTGTTCTCCTCCACGGGTCCACATGATACGCTTTGCATCAATGGCTGTTGTCAGCTGCCCAGCCACAGCAGCTGGTCTGTGCTTTCCCCACCTCAGAGTTTCCAGGCATCTCATCTACAGGCCTGGAATGAGGTGGGCACTTGGTGAGTGTTTGTTGACATTGAATTTTGGACAGCATGCATTCATTTTGAGACCCTTCTCTGAATGGGTTTGGGTTTGACTGTTAAGCAGTCCACTTGCTATCAGACAAAATTCAGTTGTGGTCAGGTCAAAAATTTCCCTATGGCCAAATCATTATCTGAGGCTATCGCTGGAACATAAATCAGCACTAGCTGGATCAGTTTAGCAAAAGGCTGTGGCGTTGGCTCCAAGTGGTTTGATGATGTCCAGATGTGGGCTGCTGTGCTGAATTTTCCATAATTAAACGGATAGGAGCTCCAAGTTGGGTAGGAGAGACAGGACTTGAGCAGGGCACCCCTCTCTGTGTGTCCCCATTTCACCTCTAGAGCAGAGGAGCCCAGCTGGCCTATCAGTGAGATCACACAAAACGTGGGACAATCCCCATTTTCTTGATGCAGAATATACTTGGAAATCAAGCCTTCTCCATATTTGTATAGAGCTTTGAGCCCATCATAGACTGGGGGTGTCTCCTTGGAGGGGGGCTAGGATATCTGGTCTCCCCTCAGTGTTGAATGGAGGAGACCCCTAGGTGGACACTAGGTCTCACTGGTAAACCAGAAGCCCTGGAGTACTAACCCTTGGCCAAATCCAAGGCCAATCCGGCTCTAGAAGACTTGTCTTAGTCTGTTTCTAAGCAAATGCAGCATGTCATCCCCCAACCGTGTAGATCTCTTTTCTTTTCTAGTACATCATCCAAAAATGCCTGCTTCCCAGTTTGGGGGATTCTTGCTCCGAAATGCAGAAACTGTCTCAGGGCACCAGCAGGTAGGTACATATCTGCATGTGAGGGCAGGCTTCCCAGGGGTCACCTACCACCCTTAGGGCCATGTTCTAAGTTGGGTACTTCAGACAGGATGAGGGATGCAACCTGGTTCTGTCTTTCAGCAGTTCCTGACCAGGCCAGGTGGTGGGCCATGTACATAGGACAGCTGTTCTACAGGAGATGCCACATACTCTATGGAAATATGTGTGGGGGACATCAGTTTTTCATGGGGGGGGGTTATGGAAGGTTCATCGAGAAAGGCAATATTTTTAGCAGAGCCTTGAAGAATGAGAAGAATTTAGACACATTAAGAGAGCAAACAATGACCTGCTGCGTGGACAGTTTGAGGTGGCACAGAAACAAGTAAATCTGGAGCCACTAGTTTTGGACAGCATTTTCAGAGAATGAAATGCATAATGAAAAATAAAGTCCATTCAGCAAGGGTGGCAGGATAAGGAGGAGAAATCCTGTGGGTTGGACAGGGAAGATCTATCATATATATATATATTTTAAAAAGAAGTTTTAGGTTCGTAGAAAAATTGCACAGAAGGTACAGAGATTGCCCATATAACTCCTGCTCCATGTTTGCCAGCTTCCTCCATTATCAAGAGTGCTAATGAGTGAACCTGCATTGACATATCACATTCTATAGTTGACATTAAAGTTCATACGTTAGTGTCAGCTTTCTGTTGCTATGACAAAATAACTGAGAAAATCACCTTCAAAAAGAAGAATGGTTTATTTTGTCTCAGTTTCAGAGGTTTTAGTCCATGGTCACTTGGCCCTGTTGCTTTGGGTCAGTACATCATGGTGAGAGTGCAAGACAGAGAAAGCCTGCTTACATCATGGAGTCCAGGAAGCAAAGAGAGAGAAAGAGGAAGGACCAATGTCCCAATATTCAAGAGCAGGACCCCCACCAGCCTAATTTCCTTCCTAGGCTCCACCTTCTAAGGTTTCCAACACCTCCCAGCAGGTTGTGGGGTGAGGGTCAACCCTTCAATACATGGGCCTTTGGGGAATATTCAAGGTCCAAATTGTAGCATCCTTCAAGTTTCCCCCACATCACCTCTGAACAAAGCCAGAGGTGAGGACCTAGGCTGTGTCTGTCAGGCCCTCTCTGCCCCTTAGGGGTTTGTCAGCATTTTTTCTCAGCTCAGACTGGGAGAGGATGGCATGAACCCATCCAGGCAAGGCTCAGAGCAACTGGCCTGGGGTGTGTGTCTTGTCCTTCCAGAGGAGGGAAGCAGTGTGGGGGTCCTGGACATGTTGACCTCTGAGGAGAAGAAATATTCCCCTCACGCCAACCTCCTGCCCTTGAGCAGAAACCTTGCTCCCCAATCTGACTCCCAGAAAATGTGACACCAAGGGAGGAATGCCCTAGGTGAGAGGAGGGGCTTTCCTGGGAACCGGAACAGGACACCCTAATGGCAGATCAGAAGAGAAGCCTCACTCCTCATACCTCTCCTTCTGTCCAGAGGGTTCTCAGAATAGTCACTAACACACAGAGTTCAACAGGGCAGAACAAAAAAGAGGGAGCAGAAACAGGGGCCAAAAGTAAATGATCGTGTCAGGGGCAAGATACGTATCTAAGGTGATGACATGAGTTCTCTGGCCCTGTCTAGATGTGGGTCCAAGATGTATTGAGTCAAGTCAATGTGGACACCCTGCCAGAAACCAGTGGTACAGATGTAGGACTAAAAATAACCGAGTACCTCAGCAAAGTACAGCTAGTCCCAGAATTAAGACCAGAACCAAATTGATACCAAGTGTCCCTGGAGAAAGATCCCATAAATATCCCTGCAAAGAACAAAGATTCTGTGCAGAATCAGTGACGTTTCTTATCATTCTGGTCCTGGTGGTGGGTGCCACAGTTGTCACATGGTGCCATATGATCAAACAGAGCAGAGTGACCTCTAAACTGAACTAAACAGGGAGTTCCAGCATAATTTACACACAAGGCAGTCCCTGATCATCACATCCAAACATCTGTTTCTGGATTCTAAATGGGTTCGACCAGTGTCTCCAGGTAGCACCCCTGAAACCAAGACAGAGACCCCAGTTTCCCTCTACTGTACCATTGCTGATCCCTTGGACTGACCAACCTCAGCGTGCACCTCACTCTGGCTTCCAGTGAACCATCCTACATGCCCTATCTGGGTCTTGTGTGGACTGGCCCTCCCCTTTGAGAGAGTCCCCAATTCCATGGTTCCTTCTGGATCACGGGTTTCCTACCAACATGGAGACATCACTCCCTCTTTTCATCTCTGAGCCTGCCACCTTCTTTCCATCCAATGGAACCTCCACTGTCCTTTCCTCAAAAGTCCAGGCCCCACTCCAACTCCCGCCGATCCTGAGAGTCCAAGGATCTGAATGTTTTGAGGTATTAATTTTACAGCTATTACCAACTAGAGTTCAGTTCTTCTGTGGTAGCTTGAAATCTGGAATGAGAGCTCTGAAATCTAGTACCATGGTCAAGAAGGCTTTTTTTTTGGGGGGGTGGGGGGGAAAGTCTAACCAAGTCTGTGATAGGAAATCCAGTCTGATTTTTAGATTAGAAG
Organism: Marmota monax; assembly: GCF_021218885.2. Taxonomy (NCBI): domain Eukaryota; kingdom Metazoa; phylum Chordata; class Mammalia; order Rodentia; family Sciuridae; genus Marmota; species Marmota monax. The sequence continues at coordinate 3,005,046 of NW_026694340.1, forward strand.
TTGGACACTGTTAACTGTGGGCCGGAGCTGACCCCTAGACTTGTTCGGTCTGGCTGCAGTGTTTTTTGAGACATGTGAGTGAGTCGCCCCAAGTTGAAGATCAGGTGATTTCACACACAGCTCTGGATTTCTGGTTCCTCTTAAAGAAATGAGGTGACTGGGCGGCAGAGGCTAGGCCCCTGAAGAGAGGGATGGGGACTGGCAAAGGGGGTGCTTAGGAGAGGCATTCAGGGAGAGTCCGCTTGCTCGGCTGCAGCGGCATGACTTACTCACTTGGCAGGAGAGCCGTTTCTTCCAGGTTTTCTGTTTCTCATTATAACTTTTAGGCAAAACGTTTAAGTTGCTGATTCTGGTGCTGCAGTTAATCCTGGCCTTATTAAAGAGAAATCTACAGCCAAGCGGAAATGAGGAAGGAAGGACAAAGAATGCCACAGGGTGGGTGGGGGGAATGGGCTGAAAATCCAGAGCAGACCACGGAGTGAAATACGGGGGAGTGGGAAGCAGGAGCTATGATTCCTGCCAAGAGGGGGTGGAGAGGGAGAGAAGTGAGGCAGAGAGGGAGATACCAGGTATAGCTGGTTCCATATTCATGGAGCCAAACAGGGTGGATCAAAATTATTAGAAAAAGCTTTCTGTAGTGAACAAGTATGGACTTTTTTCCTTGATATTATTTCCTAAATGATACAACATAGCTACTATTTATGTAGCATTTATAATGTTAGGCATTATATATCATCTAGAGACGGCTTAAGGCATACAGGAGGATGTGCATAAGTTCTATGCAAATACCATGCCATTTCATGTAAGGGACATGAGTATCTGTGGACTTTGGTATATGGGGGTCCTGGAACCAGTCATCTAAGAATATACTCAGGGACGACTGTTCTGTGAGTATGCTGGAAAGAAGAATCAAGTTCCTTGGTAAAAACCAAAAGCTTAACAAGATCCCAAAGATCTCTGCTGCAGATTTGAGTACCAGGACTGCTGCTCCCCAGCTGGCTGTGAGCCCCCTGGTTGCCAGGGAGTTTGACATCTCTCCTGGTCTGTTTTTTTTTTTCTTTTCTGCAGCTATAAAAGGGTACAGCAGTCTGGGTGTGGTGGTGCACACCTGTAATCCCAGCTATTCGGGAGGCTGAAGTAGGAGAATTGCAAGTTCAAGACCAACCTGGAGAACTTAGTGAGATCCTGTCTTAAAGTAAAAAACAAAAAGGGCTGAGGTATAGCTCAGGGACAGAGGACGTACTTAGCATGTGCAAAGCCCTGGATTCAATCCCTAGTACACACACACACATACACACACGTACAGCAACAACAGTGAGATGAGGTTGCTTTGGGCATGAGATGAATGCACTAGATACAGTGGTGTTTTGGGTCAAGTCTCAGGAGTCAGAATTGCACTCGCACCTTGGCTGGGTAGAATAGACTCTGGCTATTTTCATCCCAGCAGCACCCCCACCCCTACGTACTGGTATTCTGCCCCACAGTTTAGTCCTATGAGACAAGTCTGGGCAATACCTCTCTCCTATTATATTTCCTATTATCTTTGCCCTGAGGGTCTCCTTTCCATGGGACGGTGGCTGCCAAAGTCATTGCATGGCACTGTTGTGATAAAGCAAAGCAGAGGTAGCTTTAAACATACCAATAGGGCCCTCACTTGAGGACAGGCACGGCCGGGCTCTGGTGGAAGCAAATGCACCCTTCTCATTCTCACTCCTCCTGGGAGAGTGCTTTAGGGAGGAGGGCACCAGGAATGGCAGCACTGATAAATTCTCTTTTCCCTGTCGGGGCATATGGATGAGCTCTCATAGGTTATATGCACATGTGAGCCCCCCTCCATATGCCAAAAGGCTTTCAACTAACCTGTCTGCTAAATTTAAATCAAGTGGACCCTTATGATGTAATTCTCAACACACACTGGTTTCTATCAGAACAGAAATATTTGATTTACAGATATTCTGCTGTAAAGGATAACACACCAGAAAGTACTTTAATGGAGGAGACAGAAGAATGTGACTGTTTCTTACTATGATAACCTGAGACACATCTTTGCTCTTCCCAGCTTCTGTACGCCCTTCCTTCTGCATGCCCTTCCATCCCGCAGTATCCTTCCACTCACCCCTTGCCACTCAGAAAACTCCTACTCACCCTTCCAGGCCCCATTCACCTGTCAATTCCTTGACACCTCATAACTGCCACAGCTCTCTCTGCACACCTCCACTGCAGCTCCCATTGTGACATACTGCAGACAGCCGTTTTGGGGCATGTCTCCCACTCCTCTCTTTTTGAGTACCACTAAAATCACAAACCTGGAAACCAGACTGCCTGGGTTTACATCTTAGCTCTGTTACCTGTGATCAGTTTCCTCGTCTGTAAAATGGGCATGAGAACACAGGACTATGGTAAGAATCTGGATGAGTGAATGCACGTGAGGGTGCGCAATGTGCCTGGTCTTTGTCAGCCCTGGAAACCTGGCAGCTGACGTTTCTGCAAATGCACTAGAACGGCTAGCATCAAAAAGATCAGATAATGAGTGCTTAAGAAGCAGAAAAATTAGAACCCTCCTACATTGCTAGTGGGAATGTAAAATGGTATGGCCACTTTGGAAAAGTCTGGCAGTTCCTCAAACAATTAAACACAGAGATATTCTTTCACCCAGAAATTCCACTCCTAGAGCAATCAGGAGTCAAATAACAACTAACCCAAATAACCAATAACTCATAATCAAATACCAAAGAGAAACGAAAACATTCATCTATGCAAAAAAAACTTCTACATGGATGTTCATAGCAGCATCATTTATAATGCCCTAAAGGCGGAAACATCCTAAAGGTTCATTAATCGATGAATGAACAAAGAAAATGTGTTTGAGCCATTCAATGGAATATCACTCAGCCATAGAAAGAGATGGAATACTGATACATGCTACAGTGTGGATGAGCCTTGGAAATGTTACACCAAGTGAAAGTCACCAGACACAGAAGGCCCCATATCGTATGGTTCCATTTATATGAAATGTTTAGAACGGGAAAATCTACAGAGCCAGAAAGCAGATGAGTGGTTGCCAGGCTGAGGAACGGCTGTGGGGCAGGGGGTAAGAGCTCAAGGGTGTAGGGTTTCCTTGGTAGGTGATAAAAATGTTCTGAGATTGACTGTGATAATGGTCGCCTGTATCTGTGAATATATCAAAAGCACTGAACGGTACATTTTAAATGGATGAACCATGCAATATGTGAAGCATAACTCAATAACTCGATATGTGAAATATAACTCAATAAATCTGTAAAAAACTCAGCTCTCAGCATAGAGAAAAAGAAAAGAAAACATATAAGCTTGTATTTTCACTATGTGGGCTACACAGGGTCCAGAGCAGAGAAGGTCCAAAGTTTGGGAAAAGAGTGAAGTAAATCAAATAATCAGCACTGATCACATGACCACTGATGCTTTTGCAGAGCCTCTCATCTGCTCTTGGTGAGCTTGGTGGCACTCCCGACTCCTGTTTCTCTGACCTCCCTCAGTCAGTCTGTTGGCAAATCTTATTGGCTCCACCTTCCAAGTGCATCCAGAATCTGATCATGTCCCACCATCTCATGGCTACCATCCTGATCCCAGCTGCCATCATCTCTCCACTGGATTCTCCAATCCCCTGCTGAGCACCTCCAGTTCCCACCTCCCCACCTGAAGTCTGTCTTCAGCCACGTGAACCTCTAAGAATCCAGGACGCAATTTGGCTTTTTCCTTGGAACCCGACAGTGACTCCTTATCTTGTTCAGAGTAAAAACTCAAGTCCTACAATGGCCCACAAGACCCTGGGTGGCCCCATTCTGTCCCTCATCCCTCTTCCCCTGGATTCTTTTCCCCGGATTCTCTCCACCTTGCCAACCTCAATCATGCCAAGCAAATTCTTGCTGTTACAGAGGTGACCCCTCAGCCTGAGCCTTGTCTCCCCCAAAAATCCACCTGACTTTTCTACTTTAAGTCTTTTTTTTTTGTACCAAGGATTGAACCCAGGGGTACTTAACCACTGAGCCACATCCCAGCCCCTTTTTTTGTGTGACAAAAGAGACAGTCTCACTGAATTGCTTAGTGCTTCACTAAGTTGCTGAGGTTGGCCTTGAATTTGTGATTCTCCTGCCTCTGCCTCCGGAGCCACTGGGATTACAGGTGTGTGCTACTGTGCTCAGCCTCTAAATCTTGACTTTTCAAAGATCCTTTCCCCAGCAGGGACCCACAGACCTTCTTCCCCACTATTTAATGCTACAAACTACATCTTCTACATCTCAGTGTTTTACCTTCATCTGCCTTTTCTTTTTTCCCTAGCACTCACCACCTTTTAAAATACTCTATGATGGACTTACTATATTCACTGCAGGTTGAGCATCCCCAATCTAAAAATCCAAAATCTGAAATCTCAAGTGCTGAAAGGCCACACAAAAAGTTTTAGATTTCATAGTGTTTTGGAATTTGGACTGGGGATGCTCAACTGCTGAAGTCCATGCAAATACTGAGTTTGGAAAAACTCCAAGATCCAAAACACTTCTGGTCCCAAGCATTTTGGATAAGGGATATTCAACCTCTATCCATGTCTGTCCATCTTGCTAAATGGGAGATCCATCAGGTAGAGACTTTTGTCTGTTGTATTATGTTGTATTGTATTGGTAGGCACTCAATAAACATTGGTTGAGGAATTCTGTCTTCACAACATCTTTGAGAAGTAGGTATCACTGTTATCATTTTTCAGAGGGGAAAGGAAGGCTCAGAGAGGTTAAGTAAGAAGAGGTGAAGTAAGAAAGAGATGGAATACAGACACACGCTACAGTGTGGATGAGCCTTGGAAATGTTACACCAAGTGAAAGTCACCAGACACAGAAGGCCCCATATGGTTGCATTTATATGAAATGTTTAGCGGGCAAATCTACAGGTGGAGATTGTAGGGATGGCAGCACCACAGCAGGAGATTGTAGGGATGGCAGAAATGTTTACTTGTATAAAGAGATGGAAAACCTTTTAGATGTGACTGAGACGTGCACCCCCATGCAGATTCTGTTTACTTCCACAAAATAAGCATCCTGGAGGAAAGAGTGCTTAGGCAGCTAAACTGGGACTTGGCAGGTCTGAGAGTAGAAGAGATATCAATAGGTTGCCTCGCAGGACATCATCAACGCAAACGCTACTCTGACCATCCCCAGGGGGCTGCCTCACGGGCCCCCTCCATCTGGTACACCGCAGTACTCGGCTGTCTGAGTGCCCCTGGGATGGGGTCACTCACTGGAGGTCATCTTAAGGACAAATGTGACCTATTTTACGGGGCCTGACAGGAGGCTGGCTGCACAGGATTGATGGAAATACTCAGGCTGTGTTCACGGGTCAGCAGCAGGTAGTGGATGATAACCGCATATTAGTTGAGTAGAATTATTATTAACATAATTTGAACAAATAACATCCCATAATGGGCTGATATTTCACACCTGTCAGATATAAAACCACCTTCCCCTTCCCACCGGGAATGATCTCCTTTCTGGGCTGTGCAAAAAGGACGCTGTCCCTCCTGGCCCTTGGTGAGGAGAGGGACAGACTGCAAGGTGTTTAAGAAGCAAGTTTTTCCCACCCAGGGGGCAGAGTTACCCCACGGCTGCCACAGAAGGAGCTCCATGGCTGGTTCTGATGTGGCTTTAAGCAGATTTGCTTGCAGAGAATCACTGCAAAACCAGAAATTGGTCTTCAGACTGTTACCTTTTCTTCACCCCCTGAAACCCACCTTCTGGTCCCGTGACTACTGCCCAACTTCCCTGGGCATACCTCACACCCTCCCCAGCTCCTTGGTGGCCAGCCTCACTGTCCCTTGGGCCAGGCCACCAGCTTCCTGCCTCCAGTGGATTCCATCCTGGGGATGGTGCGGAGCCTGTGGAGCTGCTGGAGGTCATGGAAACTTGAGAGGGAGGGACGTGGCACCCGGTGTAGGTGGTGCAGAGTCCGGTCCACTGCAGCATGGCCGAGGCTATTGGCAGGGGAAGTAGAGACAGGGCAGGAGGAGGGCAGGCCAGGCAGATGGGACTCAAATGCAGAGGCTTGGAGGGGAGTTTGGTCTTGGGGACAGTGAGCAATCCTGTGCATGTGGCAGGAGTCTGGGCCTATGACACTGGGTCACGAAGACGCTGGACAGGCGGGCGGGGGTCAGACACGGAGGGGTTTTCCACAAGCCATGGAATCAGCCATCAAGAGCCTTGCAGGCTCCACAGAGCCCTGGGAAAACACCCTTGTCTCCAAACACCTCTTCTGACAGGTCTTAGGGTGTTTGTCACCCCCTGGGTCCACAACTCTGCCCTGTTGAGGTTGGATCTAACTCATCCTCTAAGGTTAACATGCCAGAAGCTTGGTCCCCAGGCAGGAGATTTTAAAAGGTGGAGAAACTTTTAAGAGGTTAGGTTTGGTGGAAGGTGAGGACCCTGAAGGAGCTGCCCCTGGAAGGGTTAGTGCTGGCCTCTCATGGTGAGTTAGTCACAAGAGAGGGTATAAAAATACTAGATGGGGTGGTGCACGCCTGTAATTCCAGCAGCTCGGGAGGCTGAGGCATGAGGATCATGAGTTCAAAACCGGCCTCAGCAACTTAGAGTGGCCCTAAGCAACTCAGTGAGACCCTGTCTCTCAATAAAAATATAAAAAAGAGCTGAAGATGTGGCTCTTTGGTTAAGTGTCCCTGGGTTCAATCCCCAGTAAAACAAACAAACAAAAATCCCCAAACAACAAAAAAACCTGTCCCAGGCCTCTGGGCTTCCTGTTTTGTCATGAGATTTCTTCTGCACCGGCCACCACCAATGTGTTGCCATGAGGCCCTTACCAGAGGTTGAATCAATAGGGCTGCCTGATCTTGGACTTTCAGCTGCCAAAATTGTGAGCTAAATAAACTTCTTTTCCTTACAAGTGATAGCTTCGGGTATTTTGCTGTGGTTATGGAAAATGGACTAATACATGTCCTGAGGTGAGTGGGCCTCCTCAAGGAAATACCAACAAGGAACGTACCACCCTTGGACCTATGCTTCAGAAATGTGTGGAAGATGACAGATGAGAGGACAGAGGAGGTAGGGGGCTGGGGAGCAGAACTCGATAATTAGTGCAAAGGTTTTTGGTAAATGTGGCATGATCAAAATCATAAGAACAGTGACCAAGTGAGGGTTGGAGCAGGGAGTAAGTAATACCCGTGTAAAAGATCAAAGACAGATCCCCTGTACCATGCATGCAAATCCTAAGGATATGGGGGCACTGAGAGGGAATCTGCAGGATTCTCATAGGATGGAGCAAGTTCAAGTGCCCCCCCAAATTATGGCCCCTCCTGAGAAAGGCTACCCATCCCACCATGAGAAAAGCCCTCTCGTTGTCAAATGTCAAGGACAGGGAGAATGGAGACCCCAAGCCTGGGGACACACAGATGCCCAGGCTCAGGCAAGCTTGCTCAACAGGTCTGAGTGCTGGGCAGACCTCCTACAAAAGCCCACAGCCTCGCCTCAGTCCAAATCCAAAAAATGCTGAGCTGGAATTTATGCTAAATTTCGGCAGTTCTTATCCTGAGGCAAACCAGGCCTGACATTAGGCTGTTTAAAGGTTTTATTTATCCACTCGGGGTGTGTGTTTATACATCTCACTGCAGAAATGTTAGCCTGTCTGGTTTCCAAGGGCTGTCGCTGAACAATTCTGAATTCTGACATATCAATCTTGAAGGGTTTGGATAAAAGACTGTGAACCTACACTAGAGAAGTTTGATTAAATTATTGTATAACCATGGGACAGCTCTGAAAAACAGAGAGAGAGAGATCTCTAAGACAGTGTTCAGCTAAAAAAAGATATACATTCAACCATGCACTAAGCATTTGCAAAGTATGAAATGAGTCAGCTACTTCTCTAGGTCCCAGGATGTGAAAAACAAACAAATGTAAAAGAGCTAAATGAAACTGCACTGTGCACCTGATAAGGAAAAAAAAAATTCTGAGATGCCATAAATTTAATTACAAAGGGTTAATTACAAAGGGCCAGGAGAGGGAAGGGAAGAGAGATGGCTGGGAGGCAATTAGAAATAAGTGGTAGGCAGAAAAGAAGAAAAAGATCATTTTAATTCTAGTATGTATGTTAAAGTGTTAATTTGAATGCTATCTTGAGCATCTCTCATCTAATTCAAGTTTTTATTTCTATAGATGATGAAACTGAAGGTCGGGGAGTGTGGCCCTTCCTGAGAGAGGCTACCCATTCCCACCAGCTCAGGCCAGGATTGGAACCCAGTTCTATAGACTTATAAGCAGGGCTTGCTTTTGAACCCCTGCTGCCTACAACACAACTCCCCAAATAATAGAATTGATGCAAAGGCACTTTTTGAACTGTAAAGAATTACACATACAGATCACTCTTTGGTGGACATGAAATTTTACATTTTGGGTTTCTTTTGGCCAAAGCCCTTTTTTACCATCGAGGGACTACTCTAACTTGTGATCTGTAAAAGGCATGGAGAGGAGTCTCTCCAGAGCAGGACCAGGATGGCTGACAGGTCAAACACCGCCCAGAATTGGAGCAGGATGAAGACTAAAATCCACTGGTGGGACAGTGACCCTGGGGTCATAGATGACCTTAGGAAGGGAGCCCAGTGTGTGAGCAGCATATGGAATGTGGTATATGGGATGTGGACACTAAAGTATAGTTGTGCACAACTTAATAGCCTTGGATTTCCAGTGTGTGTCTTATTCTTGGTGGGTTTTTAAAAAAACTTTCTGTTTATGTTGTATTTACTTTCCTTTCCCTCTCTCCATCCCTCCCTCCCTCCCTTCATTCTTCCCTCCCTTCTTTCCTCCCTCCCTTCCTTCCTTCCTTCCTTCCTTCCTTCCTTCCTGACTAAAGTGCAAAGACTGTTGCCACCATGTGACGTCTGATCTAAGGTCCAACTTTGAATCTTGCAAAGGTAATTGCTTTTATTCCCTATTTGTTAGTTTTCATGCGATACTCATTTCTGCATCAAAAATGTTTTTCAGGGGCTGGGGTTGTGGCTCAGTGGTGGAGTGCTTGCTAGCTGGCATGCGTGAGGCACTGGGTTCAATCCTAAGCACCACATTAAAAATAAATAAATAAAATAAAGGTATTGTGTCCATCTACAACTAAAATAAACACATAAATAAAATGGTTTTCAGCATTCTGAAAATCAGAACAAGAAAATGAGAAGTGACATTTGAGTTGGGCCTTAAAAGAAACCCTGGGGCAGTGGGGTGGGGGAAGTGGTCAAGGGGTCAGCCTGGACAGTGGCCCCGAGCATCAGGTCTGTGGCAAGCTTAGGAGCCAGCCACCATGCGGAGGAGACAAGGGGACAGGCACTGAGGCTGAGGATGCAGAAGTGGAGACTCCACCTGTCCCTGAAAGTCCTGCTAAGCAGGGTCACAGTGGAAAAAACCTAGGTCAGGGACACCCTCCAAGGCATTGGGCACAGACAGCAGGTGAGGCAGAGGCTGGAACAGCAGTCAGGAAAGAGCTGAGGCTGAAGCAGGTGAAGGAGTCCAAGACATAATCACCTCCAAATATGCCCCTACACTGAAGTGCTGATGACTCTGAATCAAAAGGAACAGTGAGGGAAACAGAGATGCATAAGAAGGACTTTCCTGAATTTCTTCTGGTTAAAAGAGAAATTTAACAGCAGATGAGGGACAGGAAGCTCCATGCACAGGACAGGGGACAGGAAAAGGCGAGTCCACATAAACGGGGGGACTGTGAGCCCAACCCAGCTGGGCAGGCCCGTTGGCTGGGTCCACTGGTAGCTGTAGCCAATGCCATGAAATGAGGTGCTTTCACATTGAAAGCCTGGTTTCTCCCTTGGAAAATCAAGAGGCTCTGGTCTCCCTGGGCCATGACCTCGGGGCGCTGAAGCAGGGATGGGTTTTGCCTGCTTCCTGCCTGTCACTCATCAGCTAGACCCGACTGAGTTGGTGACAATGCCTTCAGAGATCACTAGGAAGTGGCTTATGTGGAGAGAAGGACAGTGGAGCAGCAGCCAGCTCTCCCTGGACTCAGGAAGTGGGAATGCTGAGCCCATGAAGGCTGCCAGCTCACTCCATTGCCACCCTCCTCCCAGGAAGCCTGAGGACTCACAGCAGGCTGCCCCCAGACACATGCAGCAGAAGTCCTCCTACTGAGAGTAGGACCTACAGGGGCAAAAGAAGGGGTCCCTCACACTGTCCAGTAAATACAATGTGATGGCATAAAAATAAAAATGGTGGTGGAGTGGTCCAAATGGGGGGCAAAACTCCTTTTCTGAACCTTAGAGATTGACTGCAAGGAGTCCAACTGCCATACAGACATCATGTTGGGAATGGAATCCAACAGAGGGAACAATTTTCCAGAATCTAAAAACAACTTACAAGGTTTGAGAAATAATGGAGTGACCGTTTTTTGCCCCCTGACCCAGACACTGCAGTAGGCTTGCAAAATTTGCAAATTTACAGCTACGCTGATTTGCGTCAGTTTCTAACCACTGGATTTGCCTTAATCCTGCACATCTCTTCCAGGGATTCCTAAACTGCATGTATCTGCTTCTCTCTGTTAAAAAGTTCAAATGCACTTTCCCTAATAGAACCTGCATTTCGTGATTTGCAAACCTAGTCTGCACCCAGATGAAGGGTCTTTGCTTTTAACCTTAACCTCATTTATGAGATCTTGGCTTATAGTAGCTATGGGTACAGGGTAACTGCTGAGAAGTGCTGCTTGGACCAGAGATTGGAAACAGGTATGTCCCTACCAGCAGGACTGTCCGCCTAGGGCACTGTCACCACCAGAGGTGCCGGCCTGCCCCTGGCCCTCAGGTACTCCTTTCCTGCTCTGGTTTTGTGTTAGCTTCCATAGAGATGCCACTTATCAACAGCTTTTAGTAACGACAAAATGATACACGGTCTCTAAATTAACGGTGCTTGGACATTGCAGTTTGTTAACTTTACAGTGGTGCAAAAAGCTATACAGCATAAAAACAGACTTTGAATTTTGCCCTTTTCCTGGGCTGGCAGTATGCAGTATGATGATCTGGGGTGACGCTGAGCAGCAGCAGTGAGCTGCAGCTCACAGACAGCCGTGTAAGCTCTTGGGAAACAAACCGCACTCCTCGTTGTGCTGTGTTGCTAAGCTACGATGGTCAGCTAAGATGGTCAGTGGGCTTATGGGCTTATGGGAACGTGACCCCATCGTAAGCTGAGGGGCATCTGTATTAGAGCAACAAGCTCTGGTGCTGCTGTAATTATGCTCTGAGCCCATCCCTGAGCGAAGGGTGCTCTGGCCTGGGTTTCTTGGGTCAAATTGGCACACCCCTTCCCACAGGGAATTCCAAAGGTGGTACAGTCTTGATACTGAGTCTTTCCACGAAATGGTCTACCTAGCACAGAGATGTCTATTTCAATGTTTTGGTTCACAGCACTACATTTCCTGGTAGGAGATGGGTCAGGGTATTGGGGTTTGAGGGTGGGGGTTCTGGCATGGTCCTGTGGGGCTTGTGTTTCTCAACTAAGAGGCGGAAGCTCAAAGAGGTTGGATTATCTGCCCAAATTCACACAGTTGGTAGGCAGGTAGAGGCAGAGCCTCAGTTCCAGCTGTTTGGGGGCCAGAAGGTACTTGATTCCTGACCAGAGAGGCACCCTAATTCCTGGAGGGTTGAGGGCGGGAATGAAAAGCTCAAAACATGGTCAACTTCCAGGATGTTTTTATTTGGTTTCTGAATCAGTTTCATTTGAGTCTCACACGCAGGCCTAGTGATTTGCTGTAAGAATAGGAAGGAAAAGAATAGAGTTGACAAGTCACCTACTCCCCTCCAATGTTGGGGTGGAGCTAGATGTTAGGACTTGCCTAATCAGGGTGCAGGGAGTGGAGAAGGAGGTGACCTTGAGGAGGTGGGGACCTGGGGGTGGTGGTGGAGGAAACTCTAGAGGTGCAGCAGGGCCCTGTGGGCACCCAGCATAGCTCCAGAGCTCCAGGGGGCAAGGTGCGCTGGGGAAGAGGGACCAGAACCCTTAGCTGGGTTCCCCCAGGTATTATTATATTCCTAAGCTCCCTACGGCTCCCAGGAAGTGGGAAATGGGGAACTCGATCCCCAGAGGGGCGAGGAAAGAAAAAGAGAACGTTAGGACTGGGGTGACGCCCAAGGTAGAGAAGCCCAGCACAGTCACAGAGTCTGCAAGTGCCCAAACCAAACTCACCCCCACCTCCCCCCTGCCTCCCAGGCCAGCGGGCCCCAGGAGCGAGAGAGTCAGGAAGCAGAGTGTAGGGCAGGGAGGAGTCCTCTCCAGTGCAGACCTGGGGAGGTGAGGGTCTGCCTGACAGGTGCCTTGGCACCAGAAAACCTGATAGGAGCTGGGGCCTCTGGTGTGTGCCTCTGTGCTCAGAGCTGTCTGCCTCGGGTGCAGAGGTTCTCAGATTTGAGATGTGTCAGAATTTGCTGGCAGATTTTTTTTTTTAAGAGAGAGAGAAGAGACAGAGAGAGAGAGAAAAAGAGAGAGAGAATTTTTTAATATTTATTTTTCAGTTTTCGGTTGGACACAACATCTTTATTTTATTTTTATGTGGTGCTGAGTGAGGATCGAACCCAGCGCTCCGAGCATGCCAGGCGAGTGCGCTACCGCTTGAGCCATATCCCCAGCCCAAGCTGGCAGATTCTTTGACACACAGATTTGGGGCAGAGCCCCAACTTCCTACACCACCCCCCTTGTTGGACTGGAATTTGCATTTCTAAGGTTTGGAAATTTTTCTGGTTCTGCTGCTGCTGCTGGTGGTCTGGGGACCATACTTTGAGACCCACTCCTGTGGGAACCAGCCCTTCCCACCAACTGGTCCTGTTCTATCTGCAGTGCCACCTGAATTGGAATTCTATTAAGTTGGCTCTGCCTTCTCTGTAGGCAGGAAACCCAGGAAAAGTTGCTCAAGGAGTTGGGGGTGGGGTGGGGGGGGCAGTGACTCCCTCCAGCTGGCTTGTTTCCCAGGGATGGGCCACGGCTCCCTTCCTGTCTCTGGGGAAAGGTGGGATCCGGCTTGGCCTCCACCACCTGCAGGCCAGGACTCTGTGTGTGCTGTCAATTACCTCACCCTCTCCAGACTCTCTCATTCCCGAGCTGGGGGTGAGCCTCAGTGGTAGGGTGCATGCTCTGAATGTAGGTGGCCCTGGGGTCAATCCACAACATTGGAAAAATAAAGAGACTCATTTTCTGGGGGCTGGACTGGAGAACCCCCTCTCAGCTGTCCGTTGGGCCCCCGATCTTTCTGTGGAAACCTTGGCCTCAGCCTGGAGGCAGAACATGGCTTTTTCCCTAAGGTCTGGGTGTGGGCAGAGGGCCTCAAAGCCCTCTATGGCAGTTTCTTCTGGAAGGATCTGTTGGTGTTCTTACCAGCCCTTGTCACTCATCAGGGCCAGGACTAAGGACTGGGTGGGTGCTTCCTGGCACACATTGCCCCCAGGCCCAGCTGGTATGGTTGGCAGAAGCTGCCAGCGGTTCATATATTAGAGCCATGAATTAATTACAGGCCTGGTTGGCAGGACGCAGCAGAACACCCTCATCCAGGTATCAACCGTGTAAGGTGTTGGTGGGTTCCACCCACCAGCCATATGACCCTGGGCAACCCACCAGCCATATGACCCTCAGTTTTCTCACATGCACAATGGAGAGCGTTACAGAACCTACCTCATGTAATTCCATGAGGATAAAAGGAGAATCCAGTGAGTGTCCAATAAACTTAATAAATGTTATTTTAAAAATAAACCAAGAAGAAAAACTCACATATGAATGTTTATAGTTGTACCACTAACAATAGCTCCAAATAGAAACAACCTAAATGTCCATCCACTAATGAATGAATAAACAGAATGTAGTCTATCCATACAGTGGAATATTACTCATCCACAAAAAGGATAATGAAGTAATAGTATGCTATAGTTTGGGTGACCATTGAAAACATGCTAAGTGAATGAAGCCAGTCACAAAGGCCTCATGTTGTATAATTACTTTTATATGAAATGTCCAGAATAGGTAAATTCTTAGAGACAGAAGACACATTAGTGGGGAAAATAGGAGAATGGGGAGTGACTGCCTAATGGAAATGAGGTTTCCATTTGGGGGTGATGAAAATGTTCTGGAATTAAATAGAGGTGTTGGTTGCACAGCACTGTGAATAAACTGTACGCAGTTCTGAACTGTATACATTGAAGTGATAAATTTTATATTATGCATATTTTATCACAATAAAATATAAGCCAAGAGTGTCATCTATATGAACGATTACAGTCCTTAAAGGTGTTAGCTTGGGACCTCCTGGTGAGGTTGGAAACGGGACATCCTTAAATGGCTTTTGAGAGCTTCTGGAAAAACAAAGGGGGTGGTTTAGAGCACTTGGTGTTAGTCACCTTTCTGTCACTGTGACAAAATACCTAAGATGATCAACTTAAACAGACGACAGGATCATTTTGGCTCGTGATTTCAGAATCTCCATGGTCAGTTGGCCTATGGCTTTGGGCCTGTGATGAGGCAGTAAGTACAACATGGTGGGAGCATGTGGCCGAGCAAAACCGCTCACCTCATGGTGGCTGGGAAGCAAGTGAGCGAGACAAGACTGGGGTCCCCACACCTCCAGTGACCTCACTTCCAGGGCACACCACCAGTGACCTCACTTCCTCTACCGGGTCCCACCACCTCAAGGCTCCACCACCTCCCAACGGCCCCCAGCTGAGGACTGAGCTTTAACACGTGGGGGGACGTCCCGGATCAAACTCTAGCACACGCACCCCTGTGAGGTCTCCTTCCCATGGCCTCATGCTGCAAACAGCAAAAGCAAACCTTTATAAGAGAGAAATGGAAGAGAAAAAAGATTGAGGCAAAAATAATATCAGAAAAAGATTAGTTATAAATGGATAGGAAGTTAAGGGAATTAGAAAATCAGGTTGACGAGGAGCTAAAGACCTGTTATCCAGACGGTTGGCAGAGGAGACCAGATTGTGTGAGGAGAGGAGCTGGGACTTTGTTGTTTGACTCTGTGTAACTCCTGGCTGCCCCTGTTACCATGGGTGGTCACCCAGCAGACCTTTACCTCTCTGCCACGATCCCCCCTTTCTCTAAAAGAGAATGATCCTAAAATGGAGCTGACTATGGAGAAGACACAGAGGCAGGGTCAGGGGAAAGAATTTTTTAGAAAGAACAATTGTTCTTAAAGTGATGGTGGTGTCTGCCCGGACACGACGCACATACCGAGCTGCGGGTGGCAGGTGCGCAGAGACTTGACCAGCTACACCTGTCTTCCACACCCTGCTCCAACCTCGGACTCCCAGCTGCGTTACAGCCCCCACCTGGACCGGCTGTTTTCTCATAAACCAGTTTTCATGAGGTGTTGGTTTCTCAGTCTTGACATGAAACGAAGCCTCAGGAAATCCTGGAGATGTTCATTCAGGTCATAAACATGGCCACAGCTTTTCAAAGGCAGGCTTCTCTTCCCCTCTCCCCTGAGACCTTGGCACTATGGAGACCATAAGAACAGCTCTGAGCAAAGTTTGTCACACCAGGGAAACAGGTTGTCACAGCAGCAATCCCTCCACTGGCCACTGAGCAGAGCTAATGTGCTCTTATCTCTCCTGAGCTGATTCTGCACTCACCTCCGAGGACAGAGTTTGAAAATGAAGAAACCAAAGCTCAGGGGAGGCAGAGCAGGGATTCATACTCAGATCTATGTCTAGAGCCCACTGAGTCACAAAACAGGTGCTCGTGGGGGTGTCAGTGGTGCCCACTTTGTGCCTGACAGTTGTCAAGACCCATGTACCACAGTGGGAACATCTCAGACTGCTGGAAGCTTAGAATACTCTCAGAGAGAAATATCTGTGCCCTACTCTACAGTTTAAAAAGACCCCCAACAGAAAACTTGGCAAAAGAGAATGATTAGACAGTGTATTAGTCAGTTTTCTATCACTATAATGAAATACCTGAAGTTGGCTGCTTTATAAAGAAAATGGTTTGCTTTAGCTTAAATCTGGAAGCCGATAGGCTGAACAGCATGGTGCTGGCTCTGGTGAGGATTTCCCTGGCTGCACCATCTCAGGGTGGATGACATGGTGAAGGGAGTGAGTGTAAGAGGGAGACATCACATAGGAAGCCAGAGAGAAACTGGGGGGTCCCATGAAAACTTCATCAATCTCTTCTAAGGACACGCCCTCAATGACCTAAACACCTCCCACCAGGCCTCACCTCTTATAGGTCCCACCATTTTTGCCACACTGGGGACAAAGCTTCTGACATGTGAATCTTTGGGGGACAGAGTTAAAACATTTCCATAACCACAGCAGGTGGACACAGAGGCTTCTGTTCCTTTGGTGTGTCCAACCTCATATGTTTGCCCTGATCTGAGTCACACCAACTGGGCTGCCCATCCCGCCCCCTATCCCGCCCACCCCAGGCTAGTGGCTGTGTCTCTGAGAAGGTTCTGACAAGGGTGGGAACTCTGTGGCAACCCACTGTGGTTGGACTTGTGCTGTCACAGCTGGGGGAACAAGTACTGGGTGGGGGGACATCCTTGGAGATCTTCATACCAGTGGGTCTTGTCATAGGGAGTGTGGGTATTGCCATCATTTGGGGCTTTCAGTCAGAACAGAGGCACAGTCCTTTTGCTCCTGGAGCCATGTGACCTTTGATCCTTCTTCTGGATGGGCAGGGAGGTGAAGGGATCCCTCTATGCGGCTTACACTTCCCTGTCAGGGGCATGGGTGCACCCCTCCACACATGCCCACGCATCTTCATGCCAACTGCTGGAAGCAAATGTCCAAAAATTGAAATACTTGTGCTAGGTCCTGACTCAGTTTCCTCGTCCCTTACTTCTCCCAGGACATGAGCCCAGCTTAGCCCCAGACAACGCAAGGCTCCTTGCTCACTTCCTCCCTATAGGTGGATGGGCACGGAGCCCAGATGGCCACTTTTCTCCCTGCTACTCTGGTGATGTTCACATTAGGAAGTTACTTGTGTCCTTCCCCTGGACCTTTCCAGAAATGGGTGATTTGCTGTCTGTGAACGCTAAGTAAATAATCTGTCACCACATCTTGGATAGGATGTTGACTCACACCTGGGTTCAGAGAGCGAATTGATGGAGGGAAAACTAAATCCAACAGAGCCACTCCCTGGAGGCCAGAGCTGGGTATGCCCACATGCACTGTCGAAGGTGATAAAACCAGGACCTCTGGGACCAGAAATCTCCTGAGTCAGCTGCCAGGATTTTCAAGAGACATATTTATTTTAGCCTGAATTGTGTCCAGTATTTTACCAACCAGCCTGACATTTCTTGAGAAATGAAAATCATGTCTCCTGACTATCTCGTATCAAAGCAGAAGAAAGCAGGGTGTTGGGAATTTATAAGTTCATAGCTGCATTAATTGGCAGCTGGAAAAATGAAAGCTTGCATTGCAGGGCATAGTACACCACTTGTGCCCAACCAGGGCTCCATGTGTGGGGGTGTGTTTTTTCAGTATCATTATTAAAAAGGCAAAACACTATTCCAGGAAATTTTAAGAATAAGACACCCACCACCTAACACAAATATTTCCATTTTTGGACATTTGCTTCTAGCCTGTTGACATGAAAACGAATGGGTATATGTGGAGGGATGATGTCTGATGAAGTGGGAATCTGCTTTTCTCCTTAGACTCTCCATCCACACAGTTCCCAGGACCTGCAGGAGGGACATATTAACAGTACTCCAACCCTGCACAGTCAGTGGAAGGATTTGCAGGGGCATGTGGGCTCTAAGAGCAGAAAGGGCCATGCTTGGTCCTGGGCTGTGGGAATGCCCAGGAGATGGCCAGATACACACTCCTTATGGCTGTGGGCCAGACAGCCTTGCTTTGCCATTATTATTATTATTATTATTATTATTATTATTATTATTTTATTTTTTGACCAGAGATTGAACACAAGGTGCTTAACCACAGAGCCACATCCCCAGTCCTTTTTATTTTATATTTTGAGACGTGGTCTAAGTTGCTGAAGTCGACCTTGAACTTGATCCTCCTACTTCAGCCCCTGGAGTTGCTGGGATTACAGGCAGGCACCACCATGCTCAGCACCATTATGTTTAATGACTCCACCCTATGTCACTACGTTGATGTCTGATAATTTCCTTGGCCATTCCCCCTTATCATCAGACATTTGTGCGGCTTCTGTTATTTACTATTAAAATAGGTGCAATAAATATCCACCTTTACTGTCCTCCACATCACCTCTGGCCTTCCCCTCTTGCTGTCCGACTTCCTTATACTCTGGCCCCTCCCCTTGCTTCTTCTGTCACCTCGGCAGCTTTTTCTAACCCTCTCTGAGACCCACATCAGCCCCCAGCCCCTCTTTTCTCTCCCTTTCTGTGTATCTTGGTGCTGACAGCTCACAATGTCCTGAGAAACTTCCATGGTTCCTCACATACAGCCTCCCAGAGAAGAGCCATACTCTTTAGTCTGGTGATGAAGACCCTGGTTCCTTGGACCTGGACCCCCCCTCCCCCACTTCTCTGCCTCATCTCCTCCCATGAGCTCTTCAAATGCTAAGGTCTGAGTTGGTGCACAATCGTAGTCTGAGGTCAAGGATTGCCTTGAGCCCAGGAGTTCAGGGCCAGCCCGGGCAACAGAGTGAGACCCATTTCTTAAAACCAAAATGATAAATTTCAATTTCTGGTTCCAAGACTCAGTGCTAAGACAAGCCTTCACGCATTTGCACATGCAGATCCCAGCATCTTGGGCACTCTTCCCAAAACCTGCCCACTGGGTGTTCATATCCCTGTCTGTCTACTGCCCATGACCTCCTTAGACTGGGTCAGGAACAGTCTGCTTCATCTCAGTGCCGGATGGACAGAGCTCTTCCATGTTACTCTTCCCAGTGGACAGCCTTGAGAGTTTAGCTATCAGTCTTTACCCTGGACCAATAACTCCTGGAGGCCTGAGACCATTTATCTTTTATCCCCAACATGAATACAAAGAAAAGGTCAAAGAACATGAGAGAAAAATAGACAATGAATCAGTGAATAAATGAACAAATGAGTGAATCTGAGTTTGCCCCACCAATGGTGTGGGACTGTTCCAGCTCTGCACCATCTCTGGGCCAGTTTAGCAGTTTTCCATTTCTGTCTTTCCCTGTGTTTGCATCCTGGGAGGAAGAGGGTCTTTGAAAGCCCTTGTCTGTCTTGCAGGAAATGCTGGCTGGCACAAGACTCAGTGGCAGAGCACTTGCCTAGTATGTTCCAGGTCCTGGATTCAACCCCCAGCTCTTCAAAAAAAAGGGGGGGGGGGCTAGAAAATGAGGAACTGAAAACAATCTACCTGCAAGCCTTCTCCTAAGACTTCACAGTTAGAGAAGTGTCGACCAGCATCACCAATAGTAAGAGCAGGAAAATGGCCAAGTGGGAGCACGGCCACCCACCCACACCAATTCCTCCATTCTGTTCATCTCTGCAGTGCGAACCTTAAGTTATGGACAGAAAGTTCCCTGCCTCTGAGTCCCAGCTGCTCTCTGGCCTGAAACCTTTTATAGATAATTTCAAAGACTCTCCCGAATGAATCATGTGAGCCTTCTGCCAACAAGCAGGCCAGGTTAAATTTCAAGAAACACCAGAAGACAAGACAAGCTCGTTATTCTGAGTGCAGCAGGGGAGCACAGTTCACAATTTATTATGGATTTTATTAGGAACTTGAAGAGCGGAGTTCAAAGGTTCCCAACACAGGGGAATGAGAAATGTTTAAGGAGATAGAAGTGCTAATCATCCTGATTTAATCACTACGCATTGTAAACATGGCTTGAAGTATCCTACTGCACCCCACACCAAATCGGTACCAGTATTATGTGTCAATTAAAAATTTTAAAAAATGGGCTAAATATGGAGCTCCGTGGTAGAGTGTGGGCTTAGCATGTGTGAAACCCTGGGTTCAGTCCCTGGCCATGCCTAAAATAAAAAAAAAATAAATCTTAAAAGTTAAGATGGTAAATTTATGTTATGAGTATTTTTACCATAATTAAAAAAAAAAGTCCTTCAATACCCTAAAAAAGTTGAGGAAGTGTTCTTAGTGCCAGCTCTCACAATTCCATGGGAGATCCAGTTTTCTGTTCTGCTTAAGAACTGAGGGGCTGGAATTGAGGTGAGGAGGGGCGTCCTCTGGGGCCCCCAGGGGAACAGCTCAGGACAGGGGACTTGTGCTTGCTGAACACAAGCACGAGCTGCCAGTGAGAAGCCCTTTGGCTGCTCTTTCCAGGTCCTTGAAGAACCCAGGGGACCCCAGCTGCTGACAGCTAGGCGGCTCAGGTTGCAGCCTCAGCACAGCCGATATAGGCAGCCACTGTCTTCTCTCTGTCCCTGTCTCTGTGGTCAAATCCTTCCTCCTCTGGTGATTGTGCTAAGGCTTCACAGACATGCAGGTAGCCGCTGAGATGGATCCTCTGATTTAGTCAGTGACCACTTCACCCAATGGTCTCTTCCCCCTAGCAAGGGCCAGCCATCCCACCCCCTGTCACTGGCATCTGACCCTGTTACTCCCTTGCTCTAAAGCCTCCTGTGGCTCCCTAGTGCCTAAGCTGTGCTTCTCTCACAACACATAGGCTATAGGATTGTTTAAGGAATGCCCTGAGTAATCTAGAGTCAAAGGGGCATGTAGGTATAAACTCAGTACAATGTATATATATTTATACACACACACTATATATATGTAGTGTGTGTATGTATATATGTGTGTGTGTGATATAGATATGTGTGTGTGTGGAGATATATATCTCCCCACAGATCTTTACAACTATGTGTCAATTAAAAATTTTTAAAAAAGTAGAAAAAAGGGCTTTTATTGCAGGACTTCACAGGGCCTCTAATATGTGAATACTCCTTACAACTCTCCAGGGTTGGGGATGGGGAGAAATGCAAATGAGGTTTCCCAGGTATCTCATGAATCAGGTGCTCTAGTGACACTGCTTTGGGGATCTAAAGGCTAAAATTCACTTTTCTTATCAAAGCAATCCAAGCCTTCCTACTCTGGCTTTGACTCATTCCCCAAGCCTGGTGGCCATGCTCCCAGGGCCCCACTACATTGTTTTATGAAGTTTCTTCTGTTTGGAAACCCTTGCTCTCTTCCTATAGCCAGCAAAGTCCCACCTTCCTTCCAACACAGCCTCCTGGACACCACCTCCAGGAAGCCCTCTCTTGTTCCCTTTCTCTGTGTGTTTGGGGGGGATTTTGCCATACTCTCTTCCTTCCAGGTGACAGCTACACAAAGAGTCAGGGAAAAGACAACACTTCCATGTAGTCAATATGATTCTTCAGTTTGCATTTCTGTATGAAAACTGCAGACCTGGCTCAGGGGGTCAGATGTTCACATGGGATGTGCTGTGATGTAATGTCTTCCATGTTCATTTTAAATTAATGTGGAGATTTGGTTGCCCCTACTTAATACCAAATGAGATGACTAAATTTGAATATGACTAAATTTCCTATATTGGTGGGGTTTGGAGTTGGGACCTTTGGGAAATATTTAGAATTAGATGAGGTCATGAGGGTGGGGTCCCTATGATGATTAGTAGCTTTATAAGAAGAGAAGTGGCCTGAGCTAGCACATTTGTTCTCCCTATGTGATGCCCTCTGCCATGTTATGATGCAGCAAGAAGGCCCTCACCAGAGGCTGGCACCATACTCTTGGATTTCCCAGCCTCCAGTACTATGGGTTACACAAACCTTTCTTCTTTATAAATTACCTAGTCTATGATATTCACTCATAGCAACAGAAAACAGACCAAGAGAGGGGGTGTGAATCAATAAAGCCAATCACATTCTCAAATTAGGGGATGGGTATACATGGGTGGCATGGTAAGGGTAGCCACATCCAGCTCTCCTAGCCCTTTCTGAAGTGGAACCAGGCTGGCCCTCCAGGACACTGGTAAACTCTTTTTTAACTGCTAATCTCAGAGGCTTAGAAGAAGGCTTATCAGCTGCAAGGGGACCAGTGACCCAGTCAGCAGCAGCTGTGTGTCCTGCCAGCGGCCATGCTCATGATTTGTGGGATCCAAACTGCGTCTGCTGAGAACTCTGTTGTGAAACTTCAATTGTCCTTATTAATGCTCCTGAAGGACACAAAAGGTGGCCTTGGATATTCAGGGTACATGTTTTGGGGTCCACAGACCTTCTCACTATATAGGATGATAATATAACTGGTCATCCGGGGCATTTTAAAAGAACAAGAGGTAGGTTAATAAGTATGTGGGAAGAACAGGCGTACATTGGGACTGTCTCGATGATGTGAGACACGGGGTCAGTTTAGCTGTGACCATCTTGAGGAAGGCAGTGAGGAGCAGTGAGGTAGGTAGCACACAACAGGTCCTCGCTGTGCCCTTCAGGCTCAGTGCAGCACATAGGGGTGGCCAGCAGAGGAAAAGTGGATGTTGTCCATACTGACCAACTGCCCTCCCAAAGCCTTCACCAGAGACCCCTCATCCCATTCCCACCTCAGAGTGCCCAGGACAACATGGGACAGAGAAAGCTCAACAGAAGGACTTTCCAAGCCTCCTAATACTGTGAGCATCTTGGCTACCTGAGGGCCGTATCATGGTAGGTGCTGTCCTGCACCCAAGAAGGTTCTTAAACCCTGTCTGTTCCAATGAGGGCACCAAGCTAATCCATTGGGAGGAAAACAGCCTTTTACAAATGGTGCAGGAACGACTGGATATTCCCATACAGAAGAATGAAGCTGGACTCCTACCTCACACATATGGTTTTATACGTAGAAACCAACTCAAAATGGAGAAAAGCAAAGAAACAATATAGAAAAAAAATGGAACAAGGATCTCAACTTAAGAGTTAGAATGAGGACTGGATGTAGCTCAGTGGTAGAGTACTTTTTTTTTTTTTTTTTTAGCATGCACAAGGCCTTGGTTTCAATCCCCAGTACTGCAAAGAAAAGAAAGGGTTAAAACGATAAAACTCTTCATAGAAGACAGGTGCAAATCTTCATCATTCTTGGATTAAGCAATCGTTTCTCAGCTACGACACCCAAATACAAGCAAGCAAAGAAAGAACAGATAAACTGGACTTTATGTAACGAACAAATAAAAAATCGTGCTTTAAATGATACCATTAGGAAAAATTGAAGGATATGCCACAGAATGGAAAAAAAAATATTTGCACATCACATATCTGATAGGGGACTTGCATTTGAAATATATAGGGAGCTCTTACAACTCAATATTAAAAAGACAAATAATTCAATTAAAAAACAGGCCGAGGATCTGAATAGACATTTCCCAGAGAAGATAAACTTAGAGCAAATTAACACATGAGAAGACTTGCAGTGCATTAGCCATCAGGAAAGCACAACTACAACCTTAACAAGGCACCAATTTCACAACTACAAGGATGGCTAGAGCCCAAGTGACAGACGATAAAGAATGCTGGGGAGGCTGAGGAGCCACTAGAACTCTTACGCATTGCCAATGGCACTGAAGCTTTGGAAGCCACTCTGGCAGTTCCTCAAGTAGTTAAATCTAGACTGCTATCTGACCCCGTAATTCCACTGCTAAGGTATTGACTCAAGAAAAGTGAATCACATATTCGCACAAAAACTTGCACCCAGATCGTCACAGCAAGATATTCATAAAATCTCCCAAATGGAAATAGCCCAATGTCTACTACCTGATGAATGGATAAATAAAATATGATAGATCCATATAATGGAATATTTGCAAAAACAAAAGTCTTTTATGCTGATTAGAAAAAGCCCAACACTAAAGAACATGTTAGTATGGTTCCATTTGTAGGAAAGGACCAGAAAAGGAAAATCTATAGATACAGAAAGCAGATCTGTTGCCCAGGACTGGTGTTTTGAAGGGGAAATAAAGGGTGACTATTAGTGGTTGTGGGGTTTTTGTGGATTGAGGAATTGTTGTAAATCGGCTGTAGTGAGGTTGCACAACTCCATGAGCATACTAAAAGCCTTAGAAGTGTACACTTAAAATGCATGAACTGTATAGTAAGTGAATTATGTCATAATTAGACTGTTGCAGAACAAAAACAATCCGAATGGCTGAGCTAGCATTTATTGGCATCCTGTTCAGCCCCTCAGGATTCTCAGAGCACACTTATCATCTATCTTTCTAAGCACATGGGCACTGCATTTCCATCTTTTCTTTTAAAATATGAAAGAAACTGTATCTGTAGGACACATCTTCCAAAATAAAAAGTACACATCCAAACAGGACTACACACAAGCCCACACCACCAGTAGAAATGCCCGGTGATTGTCAGGACATGAACAATATTTTTATTCAGGCAGAAGCACTAATGAATAGGAACTGTCAGTCTGCCTTCTTACTGTGACATACGTCATAAGATGCCAGAGCACCAGGGTGACACCTTAGAGGATGCTCATTTAGACAAGCAGTTCAGGATGGCTCCCCGAATACATGAGGAAAAACCACCACCCAGCTTGGGACCCCTGTCCTGATCCTCATGCATCTAATGGGCACATCACCTCCCCTTCCACCTGTCTTGGCACAAGATCACTCATCCAATAAGACAACAAATGCCAAGTTGTGGCACTGGAATGACTGTTCCCAGGGAGGGGTAGCTGGTCCACGGAGATGTCTGGGCACAAGACACTTGCATGGGGATCAGGAATTGGGCACCTGGGCTTGGTCACTTGGTTTGTCCATTTATTCAAGAAGGCCACCCCAACCTTAATTTTTATGTTTCCTGCCCCAAATGAGCAAGTTTTTGGAAAAACAAAAACAATAAACCAAAAACATTATGGAAGTCTCAAAGAACTAATGTAATACAGGTTGTACATCCTTAATCTGAAAATCCCAAATCTGAAATGCTCCAAAATCTGAAACTTTTTGAGCACTGACATGATGTTCCTGTTGGAAAATTCCACACCTGACTTCATGTGATGGTTCAAACATCAAAATGTAGGTGCACTAAAACATTATATAAAATTACCTTCAGTTGTGTGGATAAGGTGTATATGAAACCTTGAATTTTGTGTTTAGATTTGATTCACATCCCCAAGATATCTCATTTATATATGTGTGTATACACACACACACACACACACACATGTACATATGTATATATATATGTATATGCATATATTTTAAAAATCTGAAGAATATTCCAAAATCCTTAACACTTCTTGTCCTGAAAATTTTAGATAAAGGATATTCAATCTGTATTAATTGAATACACTGAAGCCCAGCCCAGTGCAAAGCATTGTGGCCTTGGTCTGTGTAAAGGCATCCAAATCAAAAGTCAAGATGCTACCAAATGGTAATTAGTAAGGCTTATAATCAGCTGCATAGAGGAGCTGTCAATCAATATGCCAGCCAAGGTTGAGAGAGTAAATGGGCACAGCCCACCCAGGAGCATACCTGTAAGGCTACTCCAGCCAAAGCCTCTCCCTATGTACACTCCGTGGTGCAGGTGTCCCAGCATAGGATGACAGTGTGGTAGAGGCCCTCAGCCCTGACTCTCCTCCAACCTGCTCCCCTTTTAGTCTAAAATCAACCTCTAAGATGTGTCACTTTCATACCAGAAGCCAGCTTGGCTTCTTACCACTTGCAAATGTATTAATGAGACCCTTCCCATAAAAAGCCATATTGTTACCTGAAGGTTGTTGGTTCAGTAGAAAATGCCACATAAGAAGAGAAGGCCCCAGGGAGAGCAAGAACCAGAGTTGTGTCCATGTGAAAAAAGAAAAGAAAAAAAAAAAAAGATTCACGTTAAGACTGTTAGCAATGTCTAGGAACAAGACAAGACACTTCTGAGAAATCTAAGAGCAATACCCTATTACTGTAATTCCTCTCACTGCATAGAATGTTCTCCACTTTTTCACCCTCTTTCATCTTATTGGATGCTCAACAGGACCTGTGGAGGTATCTACATTTTGCAGAAAGGCTCAGAGAGGACAAAATCCTCAGCAGCTATGGGCAGAAAAGCAGTTCAAACTTAGATCTTCAAACTCCAAACTGTATATTGTTGTTTGGTTAAATGACTCCTTGAATGTGCATAAAGTATTTGGCTTGGGCTGAGGATGAAGCTCAGTAGTAGAGCATATTTTCCTGGCATGCACAAGACCCTGGGTTCCATCCCCAGCACCACAAGAAACAAAACAGAACATTTGACTTGAGAGATGGCTCAGGCATGGGGTATGATTCAGCTTTATCAAGAAAGGACATTCTTAGTAAAATGTATGGTGGTGCACACCTGCAATACCAGAGAGTCAGAAGGCTGAAGCAGGAGGATTGCAAGTTCAGAGCCAGCCTTAGCAACTTAGTATGAGGCCCTAAGCAACTTAGAGAGACCCTGTCTCAAAGTAAGAAATAAAAGAGCTGAGGATGTGGCTCAGTGGTTAAGCTCCCCTGGGCTCAATCCCTGGTACCAAAAGAAAAAAGGACATTCTGACACACACATATAGCAATATGGATGGGCCTTGAGGACAGTATGCTAAACTGAATAAGCAAGTCATACATGGACAACTGTTGAAAAATGGTGTCTAAGTTCACTTACATGAGGACTCTAGAGTCGTCAAAATCAGAGACAGAAAGTAGAATAGTGACTTCCAGAGCCCGAGAGGTAAAAAGGATGGGAAGTTCATGTTTAATGAGTAGAGAGTCTCCATTTAGGAAGAGGAAAATGTTCTGGAGATGGTTGGCAGTGATGGCTGCCTAAATGCGAATACACTAACACCATTGAACTGTACCCTTAAAAGTGATGAAAACTGTAAATTTTATCATGTTTAAGAAAAAAATGCACTCATGCTAATCAGATGGCACGAGAAGGGCTCAAATGCACAGGGAAGTGATGGATAAAAACCATCCATCAAGACTCTCTTTCCTCTTTTCAATAAATATACCAGGGTGCCAGGGAGGGGAGAGGACCCACCACCACCCTGCCCAACACAGTTGGCCCTAAAAGGAAGGACAGAACATCACTCCTTTGTCCCATCAGGTGCTGAATGTGACCTCAGACTGCCAACACCCAGACAAGACCTGGGAGGGCGGGAGGAACAGGAAGCTCCAGGAAGGAGGAGGAGTGGGGGTAAAGTCTTTGAAGGATGCTATGGTTGGAATGATTGTCTCCACCATGTTGAAATTTAATCCTCAGGTTCAAATGTTAATGGCATTTGGAGGTGGGGCCTCTGGAAGGTAATGTAGTTAGGATTGGATGAGGTAATGAGGGTGAGGCCCCTGTGATGGCATTAGTGGCTTTATAAGGAGAGGAAAGAGACTTGAGCATGGTCTTGCCATGTGATGCCCTTTGTCACGTTATCACACAGCAAGAAGGGCTGCACCCGATGTACCCAAGCAGTTGCCAGCCATGCTCTGGACTTCCCAGCCTCTAGAGCTGTGAGCCAAGAAAACTCTATTCTTCAAGTTACCCAGTCTTGGGTATTTTGTGATATCAACAGAGAACAGACCAAGACAAAGGATAATAATATCTCACAGACTGGGACAGACAGGGGAAGCCCAAGGCTTTGACATGGAACATGGTGCCCCTGTCTGGCTGCATTGTGAGGCCTGGAGCTTCCCGAGGTCAAGCCCGGTTTAGAGGCCTGAATGACCCCCGTGGCCGGATGCTCAACCCAGAGACTGGCACAGAACGATGCCTGTTTCCTGCCTGGTGAATTGACCATGAGTTCTCAACCTGGAGCCACTCTGAGCTGGAGGGAACTTACTATGCTTCAAGGTGGATCTGTTCCCCCAACCCAGGAGTGCTGAAGAGAGCCTTTCTCTGTCTTGCTCCCCAAGGATCTTCAACGGACACACTTGTGTTAATAGCACTGGTTTTTTTTTTTCCCTGCTTGAAGAATTTAGTTCATTTCAAAACACACAGTGTTTTGGCCTAAGCATGGAGTCTGGGGCTGCTCAAAGGACCATGTGGCTTGAGGGTTCCCATCACTGGACAAACAGCAAATGAACTAGTGTTTCTTTCCCCAAGTCCAGATGCCTGCTTCCTGACATGGAGAGGGATTGCTGTCTTATTAACCCCTCTAGCTACAAACAGGGAAACTGAGACCCAGAGACACAAAGTGACACCCAAGGTTATAAGCGGGTCAGAGCAGGCTCCGAATGACAAGGCTGAGGGGAATTAGTTAGCTGAAGTCAGGTTAAGTGACTCTCTCAATGTCCATGTTCTGTGACATGTTCCTGTCACTGGCCAGCACTCTGGGCTCTGGCCCAAGACTATTTGGCATGAACTTCAAAGGAGCACGACAGCTGAGCATCTGGGGCTTCCCTGGTGTTCATTGAGCCAACGTCAAAGATTCGGCACCAAGGGGCCACCTGTCGCACAGGCAGAGGCCTTCTGGGATGCAGCCTGTCCTGGAGCTCACAGGCTGCTGGGCTGCCCTGTTTTGCACTAGGTCGTGCATGTTGTCCCCAGGAAGGGGTGAGTAGAGCCTCCGCAAATCATAGCCAGGCTGGCAGGGCCACCCACAGGCCTGGAGTGTGGCAGACTCAAGTTCAAGCCCCAGCTTGGCCATTCCTAAGCCATGAACCAGGAATGTCTCTGTGGCTCAGTTTTCTCATCTGTAAAATGGGACTAATGTATGGACCCTTCAGAACTGTTTGTAGGAATTAAATAGGATGACACACTAAATGGAATAAAGGAGGGCTCAATAAATCTCACTCCCTTCCTCCCCTCTCTGCCTATGCACACAGGGCACTCACCCCTTTTGCCTGTTAGTGTGGTTGCAGGGCATCGACTTGCTGATGAAGCAGGTCGGGGCTGCAGCTATGCTGGGGCTCTGATGGCACGGGACAAGTGGGTGTCCCCCGCACTACCATCTTTGTTTCCTTGACTATGAAGGGGGTTTAACTATCTGCCCAATCTAATTGTAGGATGATCAGTATGGTAGGCAGAATAATGATCCCCAGAGGTTTCCGTGTCCTGAAGCCTAGAACCTGTGACGATGTTACCTTCTATGGCATCCTGAGTTCCATGGCATCATCCAAAATTCCCATCCACCCGGAAACTCAGAATGTGATTTAACTTGGAAATAGGGCCTTTGTCGGTATAATTAGTTAAGATGAGAGCATGGTGCATCAGAGTGGGCACCAAATGCAAGAGGACTGGTGCCCTTATTTAAAAAAAAAAAAAAAAAAGGAGAGGACCCAAGACGCCACAGAGGGAAGAGGGCAGAACCAGAAGTAATGCACCTGCAAACCAAGGCACACCAAGGCCTGCTGAACGAGGTGAGGAAGGAGTCTCCTCTAGAGGCTTTGGAGGGAGCCTGTGTGCCCAGACCAACACACGGATTGTGGACTTTTGATTTACAGAACTGAGAGATTTCTGTTGCTTAAGCTACCCCAGTTTGTGGTATTGGCTCATTGCCACATAATAAATTTTAGTCAATGACAGACCACATATATGACAGTTGTCCCATAAGATTATATCACCTACTAGGGAGGCTGAGGCAGGAGGATTCAAGTTTGAGGCCAGTATGGGCAACTTAGTGAGACTCAAAACAAAAAATAAAAAGGGTTGGGGATGTGACTCAGTGGTAGAGTGCCCCTGGGTTCAATTTCCAGAACTGCTAAAAGAAAAAGATATCGCTCTGTTGACATCATAGCCTTCCCAGTTTGTCAATACACCCTATGATGTTCTTGAGATGATGACATCATCTAATGACACATTTCTGGAACAAAATCCTGGCAGTAAGTTGCGCCTGGCCATACTGTTGTAGCCACAGGAAACTAACACATATGGCAAAAGGAATTTTGCTGATGTGATTAAATTAAGGACCTTGAGACGGGGAGATGACCCTGCTCATCCAGGTGGGCCCAGTGTAATGGGTCCTTTTTATGTAGTGTAGTGGGTCCTTTTGAACAAGGACAGTAGGTCAGAGGAGGTGAGGTGAAGACTACAGGGAGTCTGAAGTGACCTGGCTGCAAGCCAAGGAATGCAGCAGCCTCTACAAGCTGGGAAAGGCCAGAAGGAACCAGCCCTGAAGCCACTTAGACACTAGTCCCCCACTCCTTCCCTTGTAAGACCCATTTTGGACTTCTGACCTCCAGAACAATAAGGAAATGACTCTGTTGTTTCAAGTCACCAAGTGTGTGGTAATTTGTTATAGTAGCCGCTGGAAATGAACATTAAATGAAGTCGTGTGACCATGTTGGTGTACACGGAGTCCTCAGGCTCTGGGGCCACACCAGGTCAGGCAGCACCATGACCAGGGGCAGATTAGGAAGTGCTGATTCCTGAGTCCCATCCCAGACCTGCTGAAGGAGACTCCCCAGGAGTGAAGTTCAGGAACCTGGACTTGGAGCATCTTCTGATACACACAGGGATTGGGACACCTTGAGCTTGGTCCCATAATACCCCATGGGGACAAAGGGGACCCACTGATGATCATTACTCTGGCTGCTGGGAGCTTAGCGGGGAAGTTTTAGGCTCAAAGTTATAGCTCTTGAGACTAAAACGTTCCCTGGACTGAAAATGTGAGTATTTTTTCTTCTTGGGTCTTTCTTTCCTTTTTTCTCTTTCTCCCCCCCAACCCTTCCTCTTTGCTAGAGATCAAACCCAGAACTTCAAACATTCTAGGCAAGCATTCTACACTAAAATACACTCCCAGCCTTCTGCCTTCAGTTTAATTGAATAAATGCTTTTTTATTTG
The DNA here is from genome assembly GCF_021218885.2 of Marmota monax. Taxonomy (NCBI): domain Eukaryota; kingdom Metazoa; phylum Chordata; class Mammalia; order Rodentia; family Sciuridae; genus Marmota; species Marmota monax. The sequence goes on from NW_026694340.1 coordinate 3,035,692, forward strand.
GTCCTGCAGATAAAATCAGGAACTGTGGACGGAGGCAGATGTGGTCAAGTGTGCTGTAGTGGGTCAGATACAAGCATGAAGTGGCTGAGATCAAGTCTCCAGGGGGTCTGTGGACGGAGGATCTGGCCCCACCAGGTGGGCAGGGAGGATTTCACAGAGGAAGAGACCCTGGAACAATTAAATAGTTTGTGTCTCTGCCTATCTATTCTAAAACACACTAAAATAGAAATTTGGAGCATCACATTAGTTGCCAGGGAAACTGTTCTAATATATGAAGGGAAAGGAAACATCTTATTCGTTAACAGAAAATTGTACTGATTGGTATACGCAAAGGCAATTGAAAACATTCTTTCCAAATTGATAGTGTCACATAAATTTGATTAAATATGAGCCAACATGATGTGCTAAACTCCTTGTAGGCTTGTGCTTTGCTCACGTTTGTTCCAATGTGTCTTGATGGACGCCATACGCACACTGGCATCACTATGGTTAGGCTGAGCAGGTTGGGAACCAAAGAGAGGCTGACTGTTATTAGATACAGCCCACGCACGAATGGTCGGACGAGGCAGAGCTACGTGTTTCAAAATAGGCAGTAAATTTTGAAGTGTCAACAATCCTAGGCTGCAGTGTTTCTTGAAATAAACATCTGTCCACAGGGAGAGGTGAACTGCAAACATTCTTAAAAATAGAACCACTAAAGAAAAAAAATTCAAATTTGACCTGCAGGGGTTGATCACAACAGATTTTTTAATAAATTTTAGTATAGCTCTACGAGGACAGATCCCACAGTTGAAGAATTTGACCCGCAGGGCAAAATTGTTCAATTGATCTGAGACCCCTGGGTGGGGTCTGGAAGGAGGAGATGGTTATCATGAAGAAGGGCATTTCAGGAGGAGGGCAAGGCCTGGACAAAGCCACTGGCCAGAGCCAGCACGGTCCAAGCAGGTGAACACAAGTAAGAGATAGGGCTGTGTTTGGAGCTTGGACTTCAGCCCAGGGGCTGTCACTGAAGGGGTCTTGAAGGTTTGAAGTTGCACAGGGATTTAAGGATTTAAGGCTGCAATAAATCAGACTTACGTAGCAGGAGCAAAAACATAATCTTAAGTGCGGTGACAATTCAGTACCTGTGAGAAGCCAGAGTTATCACAACACAGAAACCGTGACAGCTAAACGGCCCTTGGTGAGATCAGATACATCCACCTCTGACGCTATGGTCTGTCCACGCTCATCAGGCCACTGTCCTCGTTGGGCAATGTTGGGATGATCATTATAAATGACAAATGTAAACAATAGGAGGCAAATTGATGTCGGTAGTATAAGTGTCTCCCCAAAGCCCAAGTGTTAAAGACTTTGTCCTCAGGGTGGCGCTACTGAGAGGTGGTAGAACCCTCAAGAAGTGAGGAGGACCTTAGGTCCCTGGAGGCATTATCATGGAGGGGACAGTGGGACTCTAGTCTCTTCTTCTTCCTGTTTCTTCTGCTTTGCTTTCTGATTAGGAGGTGAGCCGCTTTGTTCTACCGCTCACTCCTTACCGTGATGGGCCACCGTAGGGTCACAGGACCCCACTGATCATGGATTGGAACTGCCAGAACCATAAGCCAAAATAAACCTTTTCTCTTTGTAAGTCAATTATCTTGGGTATTGCATTACAGCCGTGCAGAGCTGATGAACACAGAAGTGAAAATGCTTTTCACAAGAAAAATAACGAGAGTAAAATGACTGACATAGAGGGTGGTGTTTCTAAGCAGAAGGTCAGCGTTGCTAGGCTCTGGTGTCTGTTGCCTTATCTCTCACATCCCGAGGAGCTGCAGCTGTGAGTGGTGGGCACAGAGGAGGAAGGTTCAGGTGTCCAAGGGGTAGCCAGGACTTCAGAAGGGAGAGGGAGAGAAAGAGACAGAGGATCCTGATAAAGCTAATTAGCCACGTGATCAGCCATGTCTGAAGCTAACCCAGCCCAAGAATTTCAAGTATATGGGGTCAATGTTTTCCCTATTTTATTTTTTTATTCAAAGCCAAACTTTTTTTTTTTTAATGATGGAACCATCTCTTTTAGCTCATTCACTGGGAATATGGGAGGAAACAGCTGACAGCAGGTTGAATACTGGGGCCTGGGGGGATGAGACCCTCCATGGGGGTCTCCTCCAGCCCCTGCTCTGGGGGAGGCAAAGGAAATTCAAATGTGAGCTGCTTTCTTTGTTTTAAAACATCCCCCGCCCCTCAAGGCATAGGGGCAGGGCAACAAAGCAAACAGGCAAAACAAAACCAAAACCAAAAACTAAGGATGTTAAAAAAAACAAAAACCAAAAAACAGAGCATCAAAGGGACGCAGACCCAAGGAGGCAGGGGTGAGGGACTGCTGTGCAAACATATTTAATATTTAACTAAAAAATCACTTGACAAGATATTAAAGCATCCAGAGCCACCAGATTTCAGAGATAGTCTCCAAGGGAAAACTTACTGACATGATTTTTATCTCAATTATAACTATGGCCACACGGTTCTCATTTCCTCCAGCTCATCTGTCTCGAGATCCACCCCATGTCTATCCCTAGGGTTCTGGGGACTCGATTCCTGGCGCTGTGCCTGGCACACAGGTGGAATTAATAAATATTTGTTGGCTAAATGAATGAACCAGCAAATACAGTCAGAGCCCAGCTGGAGCATCTCTATCTTTTTACAAAATCATTTTTAAATTTGCACGGAGGAAAATTCATTCTTTTTGGTATATGGTTCTTTGCATTTGGATAAAAGAATAGTCATGTGACCGACAGAAAAGGCCCAGTGGCCCGCGGTGGGACAGAGCTTCCAATCACTCCTGCAAGGTGGGCGGGCCTGCGACCCACCAGCAGAAGAGGAGCAGCGACCTGCTGAGAGGCAGAGCCGCCCCCTCCCCCTGCACCGGCAAGGTAGAGGGAACTGTGACCACGCACAGAGCAGGCCCAGCGGCCTGCTGAGGGGAAGAGCCGCCCCCCACACCTCGCGCCTGCCAGGTAGGGGAACTGTGACCACGGACAGAAAAGGCCCAGTGGCCCGCGGCGGGGCAGAGCTTCCAATCACTCCTGCAAGGTAGGCGGGCCTGCGACCCACCGGCAGAGGAGGAGCAGCGACCTGCTGAGAGGCAGAGTCGCCCCCTCCCCCTGCGCCGGTAAAGTAGAGGGAACTGTGACCACGCACAGAGCAGGCCCAGCGGCCTGCTGAGGGGCAGAGCCGCCCCCTCCCCCTGCACCGGCAAGGTAGAGGGAACTGTGACCACGCACAGAGCAGGCCCAGGGGCCTGCTGGGGGGCAGAGCCGCCCCCCACCCCCCGCGCCTGCCAGGTAGGTGGAACTGTGACCACCATCAGAACAGGCCAGACCTGCAACCGAGAGACAGAACAGGCCCAGTGGCCTGAGGAAGGGTAGAGCCGCCCCCCCCCCCCGCACCTGCAAGGTAGGCGGACCTGCGACCCACTGGCAGTACAGCCCCAGAGGCCTGAAGAGGGGCAGTGCCGCTGCCTGCACCTGCAAAGTAGACAGAACTGTGACCACCCACAGAACAAGCCTAGCGGCCCGCAGAGGGACAGAGCCGCCGCCTGCGCCTGCGAGGGAGACTTTGCAACTATACAAGACCAATATAAATATATAGGGGGAAAATTCAATAACACAACAGTTTCACTAAGTAGAAAGGAACGCGAACAGTATGAAGAGACAAGGAAAGAAAGGACCACAAGCAATGCAGGTCAACTCAACGTTAGAAGAGGTAATAGCTGCAGCAGATGGAATGTCAGATAAAGAATTCAGGATATACATGCTTCAGATGATCTGGAGTCTCAAGGAAGACATCAGACAGCAAAATCAGACAATGAAAGATCACTTCAACAATGAATTACATAAACAAATCCAAGAAGCAAAAGATCAACTACACAGGGAAATAGAGGTTATAAAAAACAAACAAACAGAAATCCTAGAAATGCAGGAAGCAATAAGCCAACTTAAAAACTCAATTGAGAATACTACCAGCAGAGTAGAACACTTAGAAGACAGAACATCAGACAATGAAGATAAAGTATTTCAACTTGAAAAGAACATAGACAGCTCAGCAAGACTGTTAAGAAACCATGAGCAGAACATCCAAGAAATATGGGATAACATCAAGAGACCAAATTTAAGAGTCATTGGGATACAGGAAGGGACAGAGTTTCAAACCAAAGGATTGAGCAATCTATTCAATGAAATAATACGAGAAAACTTCCCAGACTTGAAGAATGAGACAGAACCCCAAATCCTAGAAGCCTACAGGACGCCGAATGTGCAAAATCATAAGAGACCCACACCTAGACACATTATAATGAAGATGCCCAACATACAGAATAAGGAGAGAATTTTAAAAGCTACAAGAGAAAGGAAGCAGATCACATTTAGGGGTAAGCCAATCAGGATAACAGCTGATCTTTCAACACAGACTCTGAAAGCTAGAAGATCCTGGAATAACATATTTCAAACACTGAAAGAAAATGGGTTCCAACCAAGAATTGTGTTTCCAGCGAAATTAAGCTTCAGGATGGAAGATGAAATTAAAACCTTCCACGATAAACAAAAGTTAAAAGAATTTGCAGCTAGAAAACCATCTCTTCAAAACATCCTTGGCAAAACATTACAGGAAGAGGAAATGGAAAATAACAATGAAAACCAACAGTGGGAGGTAGGACACTAAAGGGGGGAAAATAATCAAAGAGGAAAACAAACCATGTTTAGTAACATAAATAAACAAATATGGCTGGAAGAACAACCCATATCTCAATAATAACCCTAAATGTTAATGGCTTAAACTCACCAATCAAGAGACACAGGCTAGTAGAATGGGTCACAAAACAAGACCCAACAATATGCTGCCTACAGGAGACGCATTTGATAGGAAAAGACATACATAGGCTGAAGGTGAAAGGTTGGGAAAAATCATATCACTCATATGGACTTCGGAAACAAGCAGGAGTATCCATACTCATATCAAATAAAATAGATTTCAAGCCAAAGTTAATCAAAAGGGATAAAGAGGGATACTACATACTGCTCAAGGGAACCATACACCAACAAGACATAACAATCATAAATATATATGCCCCAAACAATGGTGCAGCTATGTTCATCAAACAAACTCTTCTCAAGTTCAAGAGTCTAATAGACCACCATACAATAATCATGGGAGACTTCAACACACCTCTATCACCACTGGACAGATCTTCCAAACAAAAGTTGAATAAGGAAACTATAGAACTCAATAACACAATTAATAACCTAGACTTAATTGACATATATAGAGTATACCACCCAACATCAAGCAGTTACACTTTTTTCTCAGCAGCACATGGATCCTTCTCAAAAATAGATCATATATTATGTCACAGGGAAACTCTTAGACAATATAAAGGAGTAGAGATAATACCATGCATCCTATCTGATCATAATGGAATGGAACTGAAAATCAACGATAAAAGAAGGAAGGGAAAAGAATACATCACTTGGAGAATGAACAATAGGTTACTGAATGATCAATGGGTTATACAAGACATCAAGGAAGAAATTAAAAAATTCTTAGAGATTAATGAAAACACAGACACAACATATCGGAATCTATGGGACACATTGAAAGCAGTTCTAAGAGGAAAATTCATTGCTTGGAGTTCATTCCTTAAAAAAAGAAAAAACCAAGAAATAAATGATCTCATACTTCATCTCAAAATCCTAGAAAAAGAAGAGCAAAACAACAGCAAAAGAAGTAGAAGGCAAGAAATAATTAAAATCAGAGCTGAAATTAATGAAATCGAAACAAAAGAAACAATTGAAAAAATTGACAAAACTAAAAGTTGGTTCTTTGAAAAAATAAACAAAATCGACAGACCCTTAGCCATGCTAGCGAAGAGAAGAAGAGAGAGAACTCAAATTACTAACATACGGGATGAAAGAGGCAATATCACAACAGACACTTCAGAAATACAGAAGATAATCAAAAATTATTTTGAATCCTTATACTCCAATAAATTAGAAGATAGTGAAGGCATAGATAAATTTCTTAAGTCATATGATCTGCCCAGATTGAGTCAGGAGGATATAGACAACCTAAACAGACCAATATCAATTGAGGAAATAGAAGAAACCATCAAAAGACTACCAACTAAGAAAAGCCCAGGACCAGATGGGTATACAGCAGAGTTTTACAAAACCTTTAAAGAGGAACTAATACCAATACTTTTCAAGCTACTTCGGGAAATAGAAAAAGAGGGAGAACTTCCAAATTCATTCTACGAGGCCAACATCACCCTGATACCTAAACCAGACAAAGACACTTCAAAGAAAGAAAACTACAGACCAATATCTCTAATGAACCTAGATGCAAAAATCCTCAATAAAATTCTGGCCACTCGGATACAAAAACTTATCAAAAAAATTGTGCACCATGATCAAGTAGGATTCATCCCTGGGATGCAAGGCTGGTTCAATATACGGAAATCAATAAATGTTATTCACCACATCAATAGACTTAAAAATAAGAATCATATGATCATCTCGATAGATGCGGAAAAAGCATTTGACAAAGTACAGCATCCCTTTATGTTCAAAACTCTAGAAAAACTAGGGATAACAGGAACATACCTCAATATTGTAAAAGCAATCTATGCTAAGCCTCAGGCTAGCATCATTCTGAATGGAGAAAAATTGAAGGCATTCCCTCTAAAATCTGGAACAAGACAGGGATGCCCTCTCTCTCCACTTCTGTTCAACATAGTTCTCGAAACACTGGCCAGAGCAATTAGACAGACGAAAGAAATTAAAGGCATCAAAATAGGAAAAGAAGAACTTAAATTATCACTATTTGCAGATGACATGATTCTATACCTAGCAGACCCAAAAGGGTCTACAAAGAAACTATTAGAGCTAATAAATGAATTCAGCAAAGTGGCAGGATATAAAATCAACACGCATAAATCAAAGGCATTCCTGTATATCAGCGACAAATCCTCTGAAATGGAAATGAGGACAACCACTCCATTCACAATATCTTCAAAAAAAATAAAATACTTGGGAATCAACCTAACAAAAGAGGTGAAAGACTTATACAATGAAAACTACAGAACCCTAAAGAGAGAAATAGAAGAAGATCTTAGAAGATGGAAAAATATACCCTGTTCATGGATAGGCAGAACTAACATCATCAAAATGGCGATATTACCAAAAGTTCTCTACAGGTTTAATGCAATGCCAATCAAAATCCCAACGGCATTTCTTGTAGAAATAGAGAAAGCAATCATGAAATTCATATGGAAAAACAAAAGACCCAGAATAGCAAAAACAATGCTAAGCAGGAAGGGTGAATCAGGCGGTATAGCGATACCAGACTTCAAACTATACTACAGAGCAATAGTAACAAAAACAGCATGGTACTGGTACCAAAACAGGCGGGTGGACCAATGGTACAGAATAGAGGACACAGAAACCAATCCACAAAACTACAACTACCTTATATTTGATAAAGGGGCTAAAAGCATGCAATGGAGGAAGGATAGCATCTTCAACAAATGGTGCTGGGAAAACTGGAAATCCATATGCAACAAAATGAAACTGAATCCCTTTCTCTCGCCATGCACAAAAGTTAATTCAAAATGGATCAAGGAGCTTGATATCAAATCAGAGACACGCCGTCTGATAGAAGAAAAAGTTGGCTACGATCTACATACTGTGGGGTCGGGCTCCAAATTCCTCAATAGGACACCCATAGCACAAAAGTTAATAACTAGAATCAACAAATGGGACTTACTCAAACTAAAAAGTTTTTTCTCAGCAAAAGATACAATAAGAGAGGTAAATAGAGAGCCTACATCCTGGGAACAAATCTTTACTCCTCACACTTCAGATAGAGCCCTAATATCCAGAGTATACAAAGAACTCAAAAAATTAGACAATAAGAGAACAAACAACCCAATCAACAAATGGGCCAAGGACCTGAACAGACACTTCTCAGAGGAGGACATACAATCAATCAACAAGTACATGAAAAAATGCTCACCATCTCTAGCAGTCAGAGAAATGCAAATCAAAACCACCCTAAGATACCATCTCACTCCAGTTAGATTGGCAGCCATTATGAAGTCAAACAACAACAAGTGCTGGCGAGGATGTGGGGAAAAGGGTACACTTGTACATTGCTGGTGGGACTGCAAATTGGTGCAGCCAATTTGGAAAGCAGTATGGAGATTTCTTGGAAAGCTGGGAATGGAGCCACCATTTGACCCAGCTATTCCCCTTCTCGGTCTATTCCCTAAAGACCTAAAAAGAGCATGCTACAGGGACACTGCTACATCGATGTTCATAGCAGCACAATTCACAATAGCTAGACTGTGGAACCAACCTAGATGCCCTTCAATGGATGAATGGATAAAAAAAATGTGGCATTTATACACAATGGAGTATTACTCTGCATTAAAAAATGACAAAATCATAGAATTTACAGGGAAATGGATGGCATTAGAGCAGATTATGCTAAGTGAAGCTAGCCAATCCCTAAAAAACAAATGCCAAATGTCTTCTTTGATATAAGGAGAGTAACTAAGAACAGAGTAAGGTCGAAGAGCAGGAGAAGAAGATTAACATTAAACAGGGATGAGAGGTGGGAGGGAAAGGGAGAGAGAAGGGAAAATGCATGGAAATAGAAGGAGACCCTCAGAGTTATACAAAAGTACATACAAGAGGAAGTGAGGGGAAGGGGAAAAATAATATAAGGAGGACAAACGAATGTCAGTAGAGGGAGCAGAGAGAGAAGAGGGGAGGGGAGGGGAGGGGAGGGGAGGGGAGGGGGGATAGTAGAGGATAGGAAAGGCAGCAGAATACAACAGACACTAGTATGGCAATATGTAAATCAATGGATGTGTAACTGATGTGATTCTGCAATCTGTATATGGGGTAAAAATGGGAGCTCATAACCCACTTGAATCAAATTGTGAAATATGATATATCAAGAACTATGTAATGTTTTGAACAGCCAACAATAAAAAATTTAAAAAAAAAAAAAAAAAAAAGAATAGTCATGTGATCATTATGACAATCAAGATACAGAAGAGTTCCATCACCCCTCCTCTGCTCAAATTCCCTCATTCGACTTTATCCTAAGTCCCTGACAATCTGTTCTCTGTTTTTATAGTTTAAAACAAATTGTGATAACATACACACAACATAAAATTTACCCTTTAACCCTTTTTAAGGATACAATTCAATGACATTAAAGAAATTCACAATGTTGTGCCACCAGCACTGCTATTCATTTCCAGAACTTTTACACCATCCAACAGAAACCCTGTACCCATTAAACTATAATGCCCCTCCCCCAAGACCCCGACAACCTCTGTTCTCCTTTCTGTCTCCATGAATTGACCTCTTTTAGATACTGCACATATGAATTACCCAACATCTGTTCTTTTGTGTCTGGTTTGTTTCACTTAGCATAATACTTTCAAGGTTCATTCATGCTGTAGCGTGTGCCAGAATTCCCTTCCTTTTAAAGGCTGCATAATATATATGCATATGCTGCATTTTGCTTTCCCATTCAGCAGTTGATGGACATGTGGATGGTTTTCTATCTTTGGTTATTGTGAATAATACTTCTATGAATATCGGCGTACAAGTATCTGTTGGGGTGCTTGCTTTTAACTACCTCTCCCATAGTTTTGCCTTTTATGAATGTTGTCTAATGGAAGCATAAGTGTGTAGTGTGATTTACTTTTTGAGTCTGCATATAGGTTTTTGTGTGAATATAAGCTTTAGGTTCTCTTTGGTAAATACTTAAATGCAGGAGTGTGGAGTCATAGGAGAAGTGGATGTTCAACTTTAGAAGATACCGCCAAACTGTTTCCCAAAGTGTCTGGGGCATTTCACATTCCCACCAGCAGTGCACAAGAGTTCTAGTTGCTCTATGATCTCCTCAACCTGTGGTATCATCAGTTGCCTCTGTTTTTTTTTTTTTTTTTTTTTGTTTGTTTGTTTGTTTTTGTTTTTTAAACTTACAAAGTATCCGTTAGTTGCCAGATCTAAATAATAGGATATTATAGTGGTAAGAAGTGAGTGAATGAATGAATCTTCAGTGTCTCCCAAAGGCCCTTGTGTTAAAGGCTTGGTCACCTGCCTGTGGCACTGTTGGGAGGTGGTTGAACCTTTAAGAGGTGGGGACAAGTTGGAGGAAGTTAGGTTGTTGGGGGCGTGTTCTTGGAGGGGATCTTGAGACCCAGCCCCTTCCTTTCTCTCTCTGCTTTCTGATCACAGTGAGGCGAGCTGCTTCTCTGCCACATGCTCCCTGCTAGGATGCTCTGCCTCATTACAGGTCCCAAAGCAATGTGGCCATGTGAGCATGGAAGAAAACTTCTGAAAATTCTGAAACAAAATAAATGTTTCCTCCTTATAAGTTGTTGATTTCTCGGATATTTTTCTCACAGTGATGGAAAGGTGACTAACACAACTATCATTTACTGAAATTGTTTACAAGTGAGATACATCTCAAACTGTTACTGCATATTAAACATGGAACTTACAGCTCTTTATGTTTTATCCCACTGAATCCTTACATCATCCACAACTTCATGGGAGAAGACTTACACACACAGGAGAAATAACCTGCTCAAGGTTGTGCATCTAGTAACGGCTGAGCCAGACTTGAACCCGGATATTCTGACCCACCGTGCCTTGTACCTCCCTTGCATCTGAATGGGTGCAAATGCAGTCATCCGTCTGTATCCTTGGCCTCCACCAACCTCAGATTGAAAAATATTTGAAAAAACTCTTGCATTTGTACTGAACATGTACAGATGTTCCTTTCTTCTTCTCCCTAAACAGTGTAGTGTAATAATTACTTATATAACAATTATATTGCACCAGATATTTTAAGTACTGTAGAGAAGATTGAAATTACACAGGAGGGTGTGCAGGTTACATGCAAATACTACAAAATTTCATATAAGGAACACGAGCATCTGCATATTTGGTGTCTGTGGTGGCGCCTGGAACCAATCTCCTAAGGATGTTGAAGGATGACTATAAAAGCTAAGTCCCTTTCCCCCTTGGAGAGTTTCACATGCATTAGCCAATTGTTGCAACACCCACTTGAAGGTAGCATTGTTATTCCCATTTTATAGGTGATGCTTACTTAGCCAGTGAGAAGTGGAGGCCCTGGGGCCTGGGTCCACTGGCCTGCTGAGTCCCAGAGCCCCACCAGACACCAGGAAGTCATAGTGTAGAACGGCTACTTCCAGGCAAAAGACCTGAACATTAGGTCTGTTCACCAGAATCAAAGGCCAAGACCCTCAGGTGTCTGGAAACCTAGAGCCCCAAGGGGTCCTGCAACTTCCTGGCTGGAAAGCCTCACAGATGCGCAGTCATCGTTTGAAGCTTCGTCCCTTTGCTCTGACTGTGCCCAACATCTGCAATGCTTTCCAAGAAAGACAATGTGAAGCCAAGGGAAAGAAAACACAAATGCTTCTGTGAAAAAAACCACTGATCTGAAGGCGCCTGCAAGCCTTTTGGGGCAACCCAGGAAGGGGCAGACGTGGGGGGCCACCAGCAAGGCCGGGAAACCACAGGCTCTGCCTACTTCTCACAGTGAGAGCCTCAAAGAAAAAGGGTTCTTTTTTTTTCTTTTTTTCTAAATGTAAGTTCAAAGGGTTTATTCTTGCCTTTGGTGGAGTTTCTGGGAACAGAAAGGCAAAGGAGGATCAGCTTGGGGTGTCCTGCACCCCATGTCTCCCTGTGGCTCTCTGCTCAACCTGCCTCTGTTCATGGAGTGAACTGTCTGAACCAGAGAGGCTGCAGCCACCCCTGGAGAATCTGCTGTGTGGCAGGCAGATGTGTGACCCCATACTGGGGTGCCTTCCTCGAGTCCCCTAACATAAGGAGTAGCTGCTATGCTGGGTGGTGGAAACTCAGCAATGCATTTGGCCATGATAATTGCCACCATTGTTCATTCATTCATTTAACAATGAAGGTCCACACTCCAGCAAGGGACACTGATGTGGACACAGGGTGGCCAGCAGGTAGAGGTTTGTGGTGACACCAGGAGGGTGGAATGGACTCTCCTGGGCTGGATGTGCTTCATGAAAGAAAAGGTACTTGAATTGTGTCATTGGTGGAGAAGTTTGCTAGGAGGAAAGGGGCATTCTAGGCAAGGAGCAACATATTCAACGGCCCCAAGGTGTGAAATAACATGAAACATTAGGGGAAGTACAGGTAATTCCTTATGGAGGATGAATGGGGTGAGGGAGGAGCATGAGATGAACACCCCAAGTCCCTCCATTGGTTCCTGGGACTCTGATCCCCACTGCATACAGCAGGCACACAATAAATCCATGCTGCTAGCCAGAGACCAGTGGTCCTGCAAAGGGCACAAAGATGGCTAATAACCAGAACCCTCATTTTGTCTGTCCCCTTAGGGAGGGATCAGATATTCACATGACATCACAGATGAGGAGGAGACACAGAGGGTTGCACTGAGACATGGACCCTTACTTTCCAGCATCCTCGGTGGGACACCAGCTATGACTCTGTCCCTTTCATGAAAACACTCCAGGACCTCAATATGGGAATAAAGTTACTATGCTGCTAAACTCGATTTTGCATTAACTTATAAAAGAAAAAAAATCATCATAACCCTGGTTCTTTTTCTATTATTGATAATAAGTAATCAATGGCATCCCCACTCCAGGTGCCTATGTCGAGGCGGCCTCTGCCCAAGCCTGGCCAGGTGACCCTCTGAGCATCCCTTAGATCCCTACAACAAGCTCTGGCAGCCTGAGGGCTGGATAGCTGCTATTCCCACCAGCAGTGTCTGAGGCTTCAATAGCTCTGTAATGTCACTGACACTTGATGGGTCAGCTGCTTCTTTGCCTGCAGGGTGTCTGGTTCTGGGTTTGCTCTGGGAATGGATGATGAATCAGCTGTGCCCTGCTCGGTGGCCACCTCCACCCTAGTATTTCTGATACTTGGATCTGTGAGTCAATAAATTCTCCCGTTTGCTTACTATGGTGTAAGTTGTTCTATGTTCCAAGACTTTGGATGAAGACAGCTCTGCTCTTGTGTAGATTGTTCTCTTTATGGTTTGTCCCCCAAAAGACTCCTGTGTCAAAGGCACAGGTGAGGCTTTTAGACAATGATTGGATCACAAGGCTCTGACCTTATCAGTGGATTAATCCATTTGATGAATCAATCGTTTGAATGGAGTTGTGGAGAGGTGGTGAAAACTGCGGGCAGGGGGGATGTGGCTGGAGGAAGTAGGCCCTTGGGGGCACAACTTGGGGTCCCCTCCCCTTGCCCCCTGCTTCCCAGCTGCCACGAGCTGCACAGCTTCCCTCCACCATGCCCCTCTGCCATGATGTTTCTGCCTTGGCATCAGCTGACCATCGACTGAAATCTCTGAAACCAAGAGCCAAAATCCACGTTTCCTCCTCCAAGTTGTTCTTGTCTGGTATTTTGGTCACAGTGATGCAAAGCTGATGCACGCGTTCTCTAAACACACTCTGATTCATTTTTGAATTTTCTTTTTGTTCCAAGAGCTATTTAGGAGATATTTTGTAAATCTGCGGATGGGAAGGTTTAGTGTTTAAACACCTTTGTCATTTAAAATACATATATTCTTAATCGACACATAATTGTACATATTTATGGGGTACAGTGTGACATTTAAATATATTTATACAATACGTAATGATCAGATCAGGGTAACTGGCTCATCTATCACTTCAGATACTTTCTTTCTGTTCAAAGCTTTCAAAATCCTACTATTTTGAAATATTATAGTAATTGTTGTCCAACGCTTTTGCTATTAATGTTTCATTTATTACTCTGTGATAAAAGGGACAGCAGATATAGGTGAGTCTTTTACTCTTCATTATTCCTTAGTTTTATTGAGGTGAGGTCTTGCTGTGTTGCCTAGGCTGGTCTCACTCTTCTAAGCTTAAGAAATCTCTTTTCTCAGCCTCCCAAGTAGCTGGAATTACAGGTGTTCACCACCATGCCCACAGTCCCCTGCATTATTATTATTTTTTTAAAGTATTACAAACCAAAATCTTAAAGGTAATCATATTTACTTTTTTGGGGGGGGCAGGTATCAGGGATTGAGCTCAGGGGTGCTTAATCACTGAGCCACATCCCCAGCACTTTAAAAAAAATATTTTATTTAGAGACAGAGTCTCACTGAGTTGCTTAGCACCTTGTTTTTGCTGAGGCTGGCTTTGAACTCGCAGTTCTCCTGCCTCAGCCTCCCAAGTCGCTGAGATTGCAGGCATATGTGTCACCAGGTGCAGCCACATCTACTTTGAACACACTAAAAGCACCCCATTAAAGTCAGGAGTGAGATAAGAAGGCACTGTCTCTACTATTAGTGAACAGGGCTCTAAGGCCAAGAGAAAGGATGGAAAAAGGACAAAAAATATAATTATTTCCATATGGTGTTATTTGATACTTTAAATCCATGAGAACAAACTAAAAATCACTAATGGTGCTGAGAGAGTAAAGCACTAATGGTGCTTTACTAATGGTAAAGAGAGTAGATGAAAACAAGGCCTTCTAACACAAAAATAAATGCCACTTAGAAGGTACAAAGAAAAAGTGTCCCTTAAAATAGCTACAAGAAAAGAATGAAAAAATCCAGGAGTAACCTGAGCAAGGAATCAAAAGATTTATACAAAGAAAACTTAAAATACTTCTAACTCTACTGAGGGATACTTAGAAGGCAAACATACTAGCAGACATTTGTTTTGTTTTTTTGATATTAGGATCGAACCCAGTGGTGCTTAACCACTGAGCCACATCCACAGCCCTTTTTATATTTTATTTAGAGACAGGATCTCACTGAGTTACTTAAGGCCTCACTAAGTTGCTGAGGCTGGCTTTGAACTTGCAATCCTCCTGCCTCAGCCTCCCAAGCTGTTGGGATTACAGGCGTGTGCCACCATGTCTGGCTGCTTTGTTTTTAATCCATAAACTTAAGAGCTACTCATGGCTACACCTACATTCATTATTCTAAACATTAAAAAAATGTTGAGGTTCACCTAGAGAATACTTGTAACTTTGATAATTCTAAAAGAGAAGTGTAATGGGTAAAGACTTAAGACTAGCCCACCTAGAAATTTAAAGCATGTTACAAGGTTATAATAATTAAAGCTGGTAGAAAGATTAAGTAGACATACTTTCCTCCTACTTCTCTTGTTAAGTTTGGCTAAAACTCCTGGGCACTTTGGCTGTCCCTTGGTATTCGAGCTTCCAGGCTCTGCTCTGGTACCCAAATCTATGTGGTATAATATTTGCATATAACCTATGCATATCATCCTGTATACTTCATCTATTTAAAAAAAACATTCTTTTATTGCTAGGGATTAACCCCAGGATTTTATATAGGCTAAGCATACACCCCAGCTTATAATCATTACTTAAATGATTATAAGTAATCATTTCTAGATTACTTATAATACCCAATACAGTATAAATACTATGGAAATTATTATTGTATGTATTATTTAGGGATTAATGAAAAATAGCTCATACATGTTCTGTACAAATGCAAATTTTTTTCTGAATATTTTCAATCCACAGTTGATTGGATCTATGGGTGCAGAACCCGTAGGTATGGAGGGCCAACTCTCTATATACATATGAAAAAGACTCTGGAAGGTGGAGAGAAGACCTCGACCAGCTAGGGACCCAGGGGCTTAAGAAAAAACAAAGAGGTAAAAAATAAAGAAAAAACAAAGAAAAAACAAAGAGCTTTTTCCCCCTTTCTCTCTTATGTCTAGAACAGGATGCTAGAGGAACCAGCAACTTAAAAGCATCCCACGGTGTCAGTAGAAGTCACATGGAGAGCAGTAATAAGGCACTCTTGTCCTTCCCAGCCATGTTGGTGGAAAAGAAGGCCCAGTAGGGAGCTGGAATTCCCACTCCTTTCCAGTAGTAACAAGGAACCCCTCTCCACTTGGGGTCAGTGGAGGCAGAGTTGAAAACCTAGATTCCTACCCCTGACCTGGAAGTCATGAGGTAGTGCCCCTCCATATCCATCAGCATGGTATGTGTCTGGAGGCCAGCTGAAGACCAAGATTCAAATAACATCCAGATTATCATAGGACAATACACAAAATGTGCAAGATTCCATAAAAAAGACCACTCATCATATCACAAACCAGGAAAGTTTCAACTTGAGATCAATTGATAGACATGGAAATTGATATGAGAGATGTTAGGATTATCTGACAAAGATTTAAAAACAGTTACCATAAAAGTGCTTCAAGGAGTGGGCTGGGGATGTAGCTCAGTGATAGAGCACTGCCTAATAGGCAGGAGGCCATGGGCTCCATCCCAGCATCATGCACACAAACGCTTCAGTGAGAAATTAACACACTTGAAACAACTAAAAATATGGCAAATCTCGATTAAAAAATAGGAGATACAAAGAAGAACAAAATAGAAATCCTGGAACTAAAAAACCTAAGAATTGAAATAAAAATGCCAATGAATGGGCTGAACAGGAGAATGGAGAGGTCAGAGGAAAGAATCAATGAGCCAGAAGGTAAAATCTACATAAATCATCCAATGTGAACAACAGAGAGAAAATAAACTAGGAAAAAAATGAATAAATAAAAAAACTAACCTTGTGTCATCAAGAATCCCAGAAGGAGAGGAGAAATAGAATGAGTGTAAGAAAAGATTCAAAGAAATAATGGCCAGAAAATTTCCAAATGTACCAAAAGGTAGAAATCTACTGATTTAAGATGCTAAGTGAACCCTAAACAGGAAAAAAACAAAAAAACAAAACTAAATACATTACATTCACAACAAGAAATACAGTAAAACTTCTGAAAACGGAAGGCAAAAAAAAAAAAAAAAAAGAAACTTTTTCTAGAGAGAAATGACTCCCTACCTATTGGAGAAAAACAATTAAAATATAGGGGATTTCTTATCAGACACTAAAAAAGCCAAAGGAAGTGGTAAACTTTTGTTTTTTTAAGTTCAAAGAAATCTACAATTCTATGTAATGGAAGGCAAAAACAATTTGTTTGCGGCAGATGAATCCTCTAAACTAAAAGGAAATACTAAAAGCACAGTAAGCAAAAATATGATTGAATTTAATAGGTCTTCCTTCTGAGTTTTAAAAATTATGTTTGAGGATTGAAGCAAAAACTCTAACATGTTTTTCAATGTATGTAGAAAAGTTATATTATAAATTCTGGGGTACAGAGACATTTAAGGGGAGTTGAGATTTCTGTACTTCATTTGATCTGGTATAGTCACTCTGGAAAACAGTTTACTTGTTTCTAAAGGAGCAACTAAATATACACTTTACCATATGACCAACAATTGTACTCCTGGGAATTTATCTCACAGAAATGAAATTTTATATCCACATAAAATCCTGTAGAGAAATTTTATTTGTAATAGCCCCCAAATGGAAACAGCTAAATGTTCAACAATAGGTAAATGACTAAACCAACTGTGCTACATCCATATCACAAAATACTACTCAGCAATAAAAATGGATGAACTATTGATACATGCAAAAACTTGGATGGCTCTCAAGGGCATCATGCCGAAAGAGAAAGGCCAAGCTCAAAATGTCACACACTGCATGATTCCAGTCATGGAACATTCTGAAAATGACACATTTACAGACCTGGAAAATGGATTAGTGGTTGTCAGAGGATAGGAATGGTGAGAGGTCAGGAGTGGTTGAGAACACTGTGATGACATAAGAAAAGTTTTGTGCATTGATAGTTGTGGTGCTTACTTTAACCTATACATGTGATAAAATGGCACAGAAATGTACACACTGTACCAACACACATATCCTGGTTTGGATATTGTATTATAGCCACATAATATAAATCCATTGTTAGGCACTGGGTAATACATGGGGCTTCTCTGTACTCCTTTTGAAACTGTAAATATATAGTTATTTCAAAAATAAAAGTAAAATGTAAAAACCCAGTTTGGTGCCAGGCATGGCAGAGCATGCCTATAATCCTAGCAACTTGGGGGACCGAGACTGGAGGATCTCAGTTGTTTGAGACCAGACCCAGAAACTTAATGAGAACCTGTCTCAAAATAAAAAAATAAAAGAAAAGGCTGGGGATGTAGCTCAGTGGCAAAGTGGCTCTGGGTTCAATCCCCAGTACTGCAAACACTGGGGGTGGGGGTGGGGGTGATATTAAAATAAATAAATAAAATCGATTTAGCAGTGGAGAAGAAAGTGATAAGACAATGCAGAGGTATATAAAAGTCAGAAATGTATCCAAATACAGATGAGAAATTAGAATGTCAAAAAAGACAGCATTTTGATCAGTACTTAAAAGACGGATTATTTAGCAAAGGTTTTTTGGACAACTGGCTAACTACAGGGAAAATCATACAATTGGAAGACTTTCTTACTCATTACATCAAAATACAGTCCAAATTTATCAATGATGTAAGTGTAAAAATAAAATTAATAAAATGGCTACAATAAAACCTTAATTTATTTACATTAGATCAGAGAGAACTTTCTAACAGGATAAACAGTCTGAAATTCATGAAGGAAGACTGATAGTGTGACCTCATTTATGTGAATTTGTGGATAAACTTCCTGCCTTCTTCCTCAAGGATAGACAATATTCTGTTAATTTCTTGGGGAAAAAAAAAAAAACTAGAGACAAAGAAAGGGAAAGAAAACCTAGTTGTCATTTTATATTTTTCTGTAGTGCTTAATTTTCTTACCATCATTAAATTCAAACAAACCTACACTTCTTTAATTCTCAAGGTCAAGAACAAAATACAGTTGGTCCTTTCTACCCATAATTTCTTCATCCATGAATTCAACCAACTAAAAATTAAAAACATTTGAAAAAAATTTTAGAAAGTTCCAAAAAGCCAAAATTTGCCATGCCCCCCCTCTGTATTATGCTGAACCCATGTGAATGAAGTGACGTGTAGGAATTGTATATTAGAGAGTATAAGTAGTCTAAGATAATTTAAAGTGTATGGAAGATGTGCATAGGTTATATGCAAATAATACATCATTTTATATAAGGCACTTGAATTTCAGAGGATTTTAGTATCCTCGGGAGATCCTGAAGTCAGTTCCCTATGGATACTCAGGGACAACTACACATTCTAATGTTTGTTTCATACTAGGTGATTCTGGAATTCTACCTTTTTTTTTCCTATTCCTCCCTTAATTTTCCAGTCCTTGTTAATTTAATCTGAGATTACATGTGTCAAGTTATCATATAGTTCATTTTATTTTTAGTGGAATGTGATGCATATCAAAGTGCACATATCACAACGGATATATAATTTGGTGTACTTTACTTTTTTCTGAAAAATTCTTTTTGGATTTTATATTCAGTTTTGTGATTATAATTTTAAATTATCTTCAGTGTCTCAGTATATTTCATTGATTTTGGTGCTCAGACAATTTCGCCTCTTTAGATCCTGATTTTAGTTCCTTTCTTCTTCCATTGCTATATATGCCAGGGTAGCTTTCTCAAGTTATGCATATTGTCAGGAAATGTTTTTTTTATCCTTGACCCAAGAATGACAACACAGCTGAAAAAGAAATTCTTTTTGGGGGGTGGGTGGGTACTGGGGATTGAACTCAGGGGCACTTGACCATTGAGCTATATCTCCAGCCCTATTTTGTATTTTATTTACAAACAGGGTCTCCCTAAGTGGCTTAGCACCTCACCATTGCTGAGGCTGGCTTTGAACTTGAGATCCTCCTGTCTCAGCCTCCCAAGCAGCTGGGATTACAGGCATGTGCCAGTGCACCAGGCAAGAAATTCTTGAGTATAACCTTTTCTGTGCAAATTCTGTAGCTCACTTCCATGGTTTTCTGATGCTCAGAACCATGGATAGATTTGCTATTTTGCTCTTGAATATTTTATGGCTGTTATTCATGTGGACCCTGTTTATGGTAGGTTTTTTCCTTCTTGAATTTTTATGAAATATTCTTCATTTATTTATTTTTTGATTCTTTAAATTAAAATGCTTTGCCATATGAAATCCATATGAAGTTTTTCAGTTTATCTTGAGTTCAATGAGTGTTTTAATAGAAAAATTCAAGATTTTCTTAAGTAGAGAAAGTGTTTCTTATTCTATGTATTCACTAGAATTCCTACTGATTTGGGTTCTTTCCCATTTATGTATCTTCAAGTGCTGGGCATTGTTCCAGGCTGAGAAGACTGGAGGAAGTAAGATCCAGACTGGTCTCTGGTCTCACCAAAATTTAATTCAATGGGAAAGCAGACAACTGATCAACTTATGATAACAAACAGTGATAGTGGTTCCAAGGGAGGAGTTTCAAAAATGAGGGACCACTAGCAGGGGGACTTCTCTTAGCCTGGGGTAATGACAAAGGTCCCAGCCTATGTGGGGATGGGCCAGGGGTTAGCAGAGGGTTCCAGGCAGGGAAAATAGCATTTATCACAGGGTCAGGAGTGCCTGGGGGTAGAGGAAGTGCAGTAGTATCGCAAACTCTGGGTTCTTGGTTTATTTGGGGGAGGTTAGTGATAGTTTCCTTTTAGTGTATCTACTCTTGTTTTCCCTTGGCAATTAGGGTAGGGTCCTGGGATCTTTTTGGGTCCCATCAAAATCCACTTGCCTTTCTGAGAGCCTTTTTTTTTTGTTACCAGGGATTGAATCCAGAGGTGCTTAACCACTGAGCCACATCCTCAGCCCTTTTTTATATTTTATTTTGAGATTGGGTCTCACTGAGTTGCCTAGAGCCTCGTTAAATTGCTAAGGCTGTCTTGGAACTTGCAATCCTGTCTCAGCCTCCAGAGCTGCTGGGATTACAGGCATGAGACGCCTCATCCAGCTCTGAGAGCTTTTTCACATCTGCCCTAAATGTGAAGATCCCTAGCTGTACAGAGGAGCTGCCTGAAAAGGGGTCTTGGGCCTTCTGTGATCACACTGGCTATCCCACTGCTCCCTTTGTTGATCTCATGGTAATCAGCCCTGCCTTGGGATAGTGATTTCATTATCCCCATAGCAACAGCAGTGCTGGCAAATGAATTTCTACCTTGGAGGGCGGGGGTGGGGGAGGTGGGGGGGTGATTGATCTATTAGGGTGTAAGCTCTTTGAGGGCAGGAAATGTTTGCGCACTATGTCACCACCAATCCTATTGGGCCTGGGAGAGTGTGTTGACTCTGGCATTTATATATATATATTATATTAATATTAATATAAATATTAATTAAATTAACATTAATATAAATATAAATATAAATTAATATTAATATATTATATATATATATATATATATATATAGAGAGAGAGAGAGAGAGAGAAGTAGGGGCGGGAAGGGGGGCACTCAGGTAAATATCTGTGTAGAAAAGGGAACCAAGATAGTGAGCACTCCTTGGCTTCAGCTAAGCCAGTCACAACCCACAACTCTGCTTAAAGGCAAAGCAAGATCACCCAGCCCACCTAGGAGGTGGAGGCGGTGGTGATGATGGTGGTGGTGGTGTGTGTATGTGTGTGTGAAAGTGGGGTGGGGAGGGGTGAGGTGCAGTGTGGTAAGAGGGACAGGTTTCTAGCACCCAAAATGCAGCCGCCACCAACCTGCCTCTTTGCTCCCAAGAAAAGATGAAGGCAAATTATGGAGCAATCTGCGCTCAGTTTCCTGGTGAGAAATCTGGAACGTGTGAGCACGGTTGGCTCCCTCAGCAAGCTGGGCTGTCATTATTTAGCCTCTGGTCCTCCCAGGTGGGAGTTCAAATACAATCAATGATCCTGACACCTGCTTGGTACAATTGCATTCTCTGTTCCTGATTGGTGTCCTCATCCAGCAGGTTAAGTGGCCTGTGGGGATGAACCTGCCCTGACGGGGCTGAGGTGGGTCTGGGCTGGCAGTGGGAGGCTGTGAACACTGAGCCCACCATGCTGAGCAAGCCCATAGGGCTCCAAATTAGTTGCATGTCTAAAAACAGTTGTGGTCTCCTCACACCCTCAGGGGACAGGCTGAGGCTCTGTGAGGGCCAGCCTCAATGGAGCACCACCAGCCCTGGTCTGCCTGCTCGGTTCTCTGCTTAGATCTCACCTCCATCAACATTTATGCTCTCTCCTGAAAGATCCATAGTCGGGAGGATACTGTAGAAATCCCTCACTTAGACTTTGAATGGATGGTATTTCCACTCTGACCTTGCTCTCCTGTGTCCATAATGGGTAAGGGGATCATGTGGCCCATTGGTGAGGTGGTCAGTCAACAGACACTGCCTGATGGCAGACCTGTGCCAGGCAAGGATCTGTGTTAGGTACAGGGTCACTGAGGACAGAACCCACATCTGAAGTCCACAAAGTGCCTCAATCTTAGAGGAGAGAGAAAAAAGCAAACTGTGCACTCCTCCAGGACACAACCAAGCCCTGTCACTGTCAACTTGCAGGAAAGGAGGGACAAAGGAGGGAGTGGACAGCACCTGAGAGCTTGCGGGGGAGTGGTGAAGTCAGGGGTGGAGAGGGCCCTGGTCCTGTTGGGCCAGAGGGAAGGACAGGAGTGGGTGGGGCTGGAGAGAGCTGGGGAGGGAGGGCAGAGGAAGCAGGACACACACCAGAGTTCCTTTTTGATGGCCAAGGCACAGAGGTCTTGGCAATTCACTCAGCCATAAAATTCTCAAAAATCATATTCCGGTGCCATTTTCAGTCCAGATCCTTCCATTCATTCATTCATTCATTCACCAGTTGCAAATGTATTGACATCTATTTGCCAGGCATCAGTATAGAGAAGAGAATGAACATCTTTACCATTGACAGGTTTATAATCTGAGAGATGAGCAATGAAACAGATCTCTCATGGCGGGCCTGCCTCATTCAGGAGGCTCCCTGAGCCTCCATAGATGGCTGACTACTGACATCAACATCTATCTCCTCCTTGGTTCCTGGATCAGCCCTGCCTTAGGGTGTCAGGGTGGGTAGCCTGGCTGGAGGGGGTGGAACTGGAGGGGTGGGGCCCAGGGAGGAGGTGTTGCCTGGACCAAGACAATATAGAAATCAATTCCACATAGATTTAGAAGATAGAATTAATCATATCTATACTTATTTTAAAGCACACATATGTGCGGAGTTCATTATGAGCATTATCTAAGGTTTTAACACTGGTGGTAGTATTGTTCCCACTTTACAGATAAGGAAACTGAGGTTCAAAGAGTTAAATAACATGTCCAAGGTCCCAAAGCCAAGTGGGTAATTGATGGGATGTGGAGTGCAGATTGCTAAAGATGCTCCTGGTATCTGGTTTAATCCCCAGGAGGGCGGGGTGGCAGTTGATTACTGAGATGAGAGGAGGGAAGGTAAGAGGAGACTGCCCACATACGGGATGTAGTTAAAATTCCTTGTCCAGGCCCCATCAAAATCTGACTGATAGCTGGAAGTCTGGCCTCTTCTCACCTCCCAAGCTTGCTCAAGGTATGAATTTCTGGAGTGAAAGACCTCCTGTGGCTCAGCACCAGCATGGGGCCTGCTGCCAGATAATACTGTTTGAATCAATCAAGACCCAATAAAAACATTCCTAACGCTGTCATTAGCATTTGCTTTTGAAGTGAGACTAGTGCTACTAGAATGCTGGGGAGCACTCCTTCTTCCAGATGGATGGCTCTTCTGGTAGCACATGCACCACACACAAGAGACTAGCATGCACACATGCCACATAGAAACACATGCATACACACGTGCACCTGCAGAAGATAAGAAGGCAAACAGATGCATGTGTACACAAAGTGCATATGGACATGTTTGCACACACATAAATCCAGTTTTGAAGGCTTGTTCCTGCTGTTACCTTCAGATTAATGCCAGAGAACTCTCTGGTTTCCTTGCAATGTGTACTGTGCCAATATTTTTACAGATAAAGAATTTGACCTCTTTCCAGTAGCAGAACTCTCTGCCCAGTGGAGGAAATCGGGCATGCAGCATTCTGAATTCTCCTGCCTGTGAAAAACCCCACACTGCCTCCATATTCCCCAGTGAGATATTTTATACAAAATAAAACTATGGCATCTGTATCAGAGGGAAACCTAACCCTTGACGATAAAGAGACACTTGAAAAAGTGCTCAGGAATAGCAGTATCTGATTTTTATGGTGATGGTTAATTTCTGTAGGTGGTTACACCCCTCAGTCCTGGCTGGTCCCCTTTATCCAGGCCTAGAAGACCAGGTTCATGAGTAAAACAGATGTGGCCTTGCTGTACCATGAGGATACACATCACCTAGTACCCAAAGAAATGAGGACATTCTGAACCTAGGCTGCAGTAACAGCCTCTGACTTGAACCCAAGGAAAATTGCATTTTTTTCTCCTTCAAATTCCATTAACAAATATTTATTCAGGGTCTATTATTTATTCGGCATCATGTTTCAGTTCTGGGCTTCTCTGTCAAGGCTTTCCCCTAATCCCTGGTTCAACTCTGAGGAAGTAGTCTTAGACTGCTACTGGGAGGGGCTGCTGAAAGTCAGTCCCACCTGGAAGACCCAGGGTCTGAAGGACTTTGTGTTTGCTCACTGAGTTCAAATCCCAAGGGCTGTGCTGTTCAATAGCTGTGCTACCTTGGGAAAGCTACATAAACTCTTTGGGTCTGAGTTTCATAATTTGTACAAGGTGGATAATGATAGCACCTACCTCATACACAAAAAGTATGAGATGATTATGTACTCAGCAAGAGCTGCTATTATTACTACTAACATCAGGATAATTACTATCAGGTTAGCTCAGCCCTCTTCCTTGGGCCCCAGTCTCAGTTTTCTTGCTGTATTACATACAGACTCCACTCACTGGGGCCCTTCCCTAAATTTCAGCCCTTCTGGCCAGATCCTGACCCTGCTGCACCCACAACAAGACACTGGAACCAATCCCTGTGCACCCATCTCAACCATGTGTCTTGTGGTCTGGAGGTCTGACCCCAGACTGAGTGCAGCTTGCTTCTGGCTGCCTGGCTCAGCCTGCTTCCCTCAGCCCCTACTCAAGCCTTCTGGAGCTTGGCTACCAGCAGCTGGCCAGCCCTCAGACCAGTCTCCCAGCCCCACAGTGACCCAGACTGCCAAGCTTAAGCTCAGGCCACACGCGGCCCATTGGAGACAGTAAGATAAAGAT
This sequence comes from Marmota monax, assembly GCF_021218885.2. Taxonomy (NCBI): domain Eukaryota; kingdom Metazoa; phylum Chordata; class Mammalia; order Rodentia; family Sciuridae; genus Marmota; species Marmota monax. Next base: position 3,060,804 of record NW_026694340.1, read on the forward strand.
GAAAGTCGGAGAGATCTGCAAATAGGCCTCTGGTCCCTGAATCACCCTCTGCTTTTCAGAGTTGGGGGGTAACCTGCACTTGCCCTAAGCCCTCAGACAGACCCCAGTGTGCAAGACTGCAGAAATCAAAGTATGGTGCAAGAATGAGGCTGTGATCAGAGTGGGTGTCTGCCTCCAGCTCTGGAATGGGAACCCCAAAGAGCAAGGGCTCAGCCTGTCTTACTTATCCTGAGTGCTTGGAACTTAGTGCTGTCTGACCCATGGTAGATGCTCAGAAAACTCTTGTAGCATGAATGAAGCAAACACCCCTATCCTGTAGCTCATCTGGCCTGTGTCCTGCCGCCTTGCACACAGGCGCTTGATTTTCAGGTGAGGGGCATCACCCCCTGTGTTCAACTTGACCATGTCCCTGTGAAGGAGTCAGTGACTTGGGACAGGGGGGAGCCGAGGTTGAGCCTCCAACTTTCTCCCTAGGGCAGAAATGAAGTCACTGATAAATGGCCATGAAACATTTCCTGAAAATCTGCTCTCTGCCCGGCCCTGGGCTAGGCACCATCACCCGGTGCTCTTCCGTCTGCCCAGCCCCACACTGGAGAAGAATGGTCACCATCCCACTGTGTGGCCGAGGTAGGAAGCACCCCGCTCCCTGGTTCCATCCTCTCCTCCCATGCTGGCGCAGTCCCTCATGTTGCTGGGGGAGCTTCTCAGCCTTCCCTCCCAGCCCTGTTTTCAGTCTCAGGGAGAAGCTAAATGAAGAACCCCAGGCCCATTCCTGACCAGCCTCATGGCCTTAGGGAAATTATGCCACACTCCTCAGTGTCCTTCTCTATAAAATGGGGATGGCTGAGGCACGTCTGGGGGGCTGCTGAGCACAGGCATCAAGAGCAGTGATCGTCTACAGGGCTCAGGGTAGGGCTTCGAATAGAGTAGGTGCTCAATAAAGGCTCCCTTCCTTCCACCCCATTTTGAGATGTTCCATCCCTTTTGGCAACTATAGACATACTATGCTAAGAGGAATGTGGGCTTTGGGCCTTGAAAGGGCAAAGAATCTCCAAACAATGGGAAACACCAGCTCTGCAGTCCAGAGCTGCTTCAGGGTGGTCACCATGCGGCCCTGGGGGGAGGGCTGACCTCACCCGGCTTTTGTTGGTTTCATCTTATTTGTAGAACCTCAAGCAGAGGTCTATTCCCGAAGAAAACCCCCATGGAAGCAAAAGTACAAACAGAACATCTCCCTCCCTGGAAGGAGGTCAGAGTCCCAACCCCAGGGAGTCACAGATCCCCAACCCAGGACAGGATGACCAAGTGTTCTTTGTTTACCAGGAAGCTTAAACACTATCTGCTCCCTTGTTTCCATTTTCTTCTACTAAATAGATTCCACTGGGGGGAAAATGTTCTGTAATTGTCAAAAGCTCCCATGGTATAAGCTAAACTGTTTCTGAAGGGTATGGTCAATCAACAGTCACGATCTTAATTTTGGAGATACATTGAACTGATGATCAGGATGATTACTATCAGGTTAGCTCAATCCTTTTGCCTTGAACTGATGATCATTTCAATGTAAGACAAACACATTTTCTATAAGAAAAGATCAAATGTTTAGTATTACTGAACACTGGAGCTAGAAGGACCTGGATTTCCAACCAGATTCTGTTCTTACAAGCTCTGTGATTTTGCTCAAATCGCCCAACCTCTCTGGGCTTCATTTTCTTTTCCCTTAGAGTGGGAGTAATCACAGTTATGCACTGCATAAGGGATTTGTCAATGACAGGCTGCACAAACAATGGCAGTCCCACAAGATTATAATGGAGCTAAAAAAATGCCCATGGCCTGGTGATATTTTAGCCATCATAACATCATAGTGCAACCCATTTCCACATGTTTGTGGTCATGCTGGTGTAAACAAACCTGTGCCTCATGAAAAGACAGCATGTTCAATTGTGCTCAATTGTGCTCAGTGCATAAACTTGATAATGATCATAAACGACTGGGTTACTGGTTTCGGTATTGACTATGTTATACTTTTTATCATTAGGTTAGTCTTCTACTTATAAAAAGTGGTTTATAATGAAGCAGCATGCTGGGTTACGCAGCCAGTCGCTTGGCACCCAGAGGTCCCCGACGGGATTGACCTATAGCATCTAGGTTTGTGTAAATGCACACTATTGTGTTTATATAACCACAGAATTACTTAAGGATGCATGTGACATGCTTCTCATGGTGTCTCCAACACCAAGTGGCATTGACTGTATATCTGTGTCTGGCAGCTAAGCTTGATAATGGACTAAAGTTTCAGCACAGGATAGATGAAACAGAGAGCTCCCAAACTTCCTCACGCTGAGAAGAAAAACTACCCATCGGCCCTGCCAAGGAGGCTGAAACTGATTTAGCACAGCCTCGCTAAATCTGCACATGCATGTCACCTGGCTTTCGTTTCTATGAACCCTTCTGTAGGACCTGCAGAAAAACCATCTAGCTGCTTCTCCCCAGTTTGATCAAACTGCGTAACATTCATTTTTCCTTTTTTACATTGTTTGCTTATTTCTCATGTGGGTTAGCGGCCGAATCTGGCCAGCAGGGATCCAGGCAGGTTCCCTGGGCTTGGCTGCCAGTAACATAAACATATCCCCACCCCCCAAAGCCTGCCTTCTCCTCTCCTGTCAAATATTTTTTCACAGGCCTTGCCCTGCTGCCATTTGCCAGCAGAATTAGATTCACTGAGTTAACATTGCAGACAGGAGGCAGAGACTGCAGTGAGCAGAGAGAACACCATGGGGCAAGGGTCTGCCCAGGGGCTGGTCCCAGCTCTGAAAGCTCCTTGATGGGGAACCTTGGACTTGCCCTTGCCTCTGGGCCTCAGTTTCTCTTTTTGTAAACTGAGGGCTTTATCTCATGGCCCTCCAAGCTTGCAAGTGTTAAGACCATAAAAACTTAGCTCAGCCTGGTGCTCCCCTCTCTGAGCACAATTTTAAAGAGCATGTAGTGTTTCAATAACCTGAGAAGGGATCCAGGAGGGGACAGCCCTCAGCTCTGTGCTGGGAAAACCCTCTGTGCTGAAGGACTCACCCAGCACTCCCTGGACACCTTCCAGACACAGGGACCCCTGATGGATGGTCTTGCTGCAATTCCTACACTTCCCACAGGCAGAGGCATTTGTCCAAAGTCATTCCAGCCCCAGCAGATTCTTCTGATTAACATTAGACAAAAATTCAACCTTGACAGAAACAGTTCCTGGAGCAACTGGGAGCAAAATCCAAGTTGTGCGGGCAGGGGGTTTGTAGCTCCGTGGTAGAGAGCTCGCCTAGCGTGTGCGAGGTCCTGCGTTCCATCCCTGGCACCATAAATTTTTTAAAATGTAAATCTGAGAAGACATTTGCCTCCCGGAGGTGATGACAGACAGCCTCATGAGTGGCTCAGAGGCAGGCAGTGCCCTAGCGTGACCCATTCAGGAGGTACATCATTGAACACTGTCAATAATCTCCTGGAATCACAGCTCCCAGCAAGCCAGGAGCTGGTAGAGTGGGACCTGTCACCTACCTACCTGCTCATCAATCCCCTACCTGCTCAGCCATCCATCAGCCTTCTGATGGTTGCTGAAGATTCAGGGAGTTTAAACACTCTGCACGTCCATGTGATGCTAGGGACTGTCACTCAAGACTTTAGTCACATAGTCGGAATAAATTACAAGGGTGCCTGAATGAGTCATTGAAATTGTATGAAATAGCGCTTGCAATATTTATAACTAAATTATGATCATATACAGATGAAACTCACATACAAAGCCCTCTTCTCATTTGATCCTCATTGTAGTAGTCCCTGAAGGTACACTTATCCTCATGTGTTGGTCCACTTTCTGCTTCTATAACAAAATACCTGAGACTGGGCCATTTATAAAGAACAGAAATTTGCTTCTTAAGTTCTGGAGAACTTAACATCAAAAGGCTGGCATCTGTAAGGGCTTTCATGCTGCATCATCCCACGGCAGAAGGTGGAAGGGCGAGAGAGTAAGAGCACAAGAGGGACAGAACCTGCTTTTACAACAATCCACTTTTGCTAAAGATGAACCCGCTCCCACAATGAAGACATCAATCCACCCAAGAGGGTAGAGCCTTTGCGACCCAATCACCTCCTATTAGGCCCACCTCCCAACAATGTTTTATTGGGGATTAAATTTCCGACACGTGAACTTTGAGGGACGCACTTAAAGTTCATGGAGCCCAGGAGGAAACTGAGGTTGGTGAAGGCTGCTGCACACTGGACACTGCTAGGACTGCTGCTGGGATCCCCAACCAGCTGCTCATGATACTTTGCTTCACAGAATGCTCATCTTTAATGTCAGGATGCTTCGTCCATTCCAGACAGAGCTGTCTGAGCATTTAGAGACTGAGGTGGGAGACAGGGAGGTATGTAACCGTGGCTCTTCACACTGCTGATCTAGCAAATGATTCAGGAGGGCTGAAGACCTAGAGGTACAAGAAACCCATTTTACAGATGAGGAAACTGACATTTGGCAGAGTTAAGTGATCTCTTACTGTCTCATAACAACTAAATATCAGACCTCTTCTTCCCCATCAAGGGTCCCTTTTCAGTAGCTAGGCCTTGGGGAAAGTCTGTGTTCACTTGCTGCCCCAAGACAGTGGACAGGAACCACCAAGCAGTTTCCTGTGCACGCCCGCAGATATTCACCCATACGGTGTGCAGGCACTCTTTCCTTCACATACTCGCCCTGCGTTAAGTGCCAAAGCAGCCTGCGATCCTCCATGTCACAGGCTACTGGCTACAAAAATGATTGTTAAAACAGCTTCGCTGCATTGGGCATGGAATGTCATGTGGATCTAAAATCTGACCTCCCTGCCCAGAATTCTAGGGCAAGTGCTTGGCTCCAAGGGACATGGACGTGGAATGACCAGACTTCAGAGAAAACCCTTCGATCCCGGGCCCAGTCTTGCTCTCTGCTTTGCTCCTGCCCTGGGAGAGGCAGTAAAAATGTGCACATCAGCCAGAAAGAGAACATTTAATGCTCTTCTCTGGAGCTGAATAAAGAAGGGGGCTATGCTGGGGCCAGGACAAGTGAACCCCACAGCGCTCAGAATTAAAATACATTGGCAGTTGTAGTCATTTGGTGCCCTTAAAATAAAAATTCCTCAACTAAACCTAAACCAGCACAGATAAGACTCAGGTCTGATGCTGCTAGATGGACCACCCTGAGGAGTCATTTTCCCTCTGAGATTTAGACTCTGCATCCATAAAATGCAGCTCACAACCTCTCCCTCCAACTCTCCCAGGCCATAGTGCGGGTTCCATGATATCATGCTTGCAAAAAGACAAAAACTGTAGGATGCGATAAGCAACTGAGGACACCCTTCTCATTCTAGGAAACTTAAAAGGGGTCTGGCCTTGCCTCCTCAGGAGATGTTGTCGACCAAGAAAGTGCCAAGACAGGAATCTAGTTTTGGAGGTCTGAGTCCATCTGCTTTTACTACTCTAATGCATTGGGGCATATAATTTCCTCCTCTGTAAAATGGAGATAATGAATAACTGGCAGGACTATTGAGAACCCCAGGAGAAGAAAATGTGAAGCTTAAAGTCTAGAGTGCTGGGTAGAGCATTGTTATTTCTTGGTCTCGTCTCTGTCTCTGTTTCCTCATCTGCCAAGGGAAATGTCAATATTGACACACAGCCCTGAAATCAAATGAGATATCAGTTGTGGAAATAGATGGCATGCAGTGGTGATTAATTGATGTAGAGTTTGGGTTTTTGAGCCACTGAGGAGGGGGCTGGATGAGAGGTAGGCCATCTGTAGTTTCAAAAGAGGCTGCAGCACACCATTGGCATCTGCCTCCAATTACTACTCATTTGTTATCTGGTCTCAGCTTTTATTTGGAAAGATGCTTTGATAATCAGCCAACTGGGAAAGCATGCCACTTCTACGTTCCCAAAGCACTCCACCAGTTCCCCACTGGGGAAGAATCATGCCCAATGCAGCCACAGAGGGCAGGAGCCAACCACAATGGGACTTCTCATTTCTCTGAACACACTCCAAGAAAGAGTCCATCAGTGGGGTCCCTCATTCAGTTCCAAGAGAAGAGGGCATCTTCTACCCTGGGCCACCAAGTGGCTCATATCCCTAGCCTTCCCTCACTGCTGGTGAGGAACTCCTGGTTTAGTGTGGATTGGCAGGATTGGCAGCAGAAACATAAGGAACCAGGGCTGGGGATGTAGTTCAGTGACAGAGTGCTTGTCCAGCATGCACTAGGCCCTGAGTTAGATCCCAGAACCACAAAAACAAAAAAAGAAACCCTTGATTAATCAGCTGTTTTGTAAATGGTTGTCTTTATACATAAGAACTTGATTTACCCTTTAGAAAGTGAAAAAGAAAAATCCACACTCAAGCCCGTCAATCCAACAGAACTCTGGCTCTCTGGTGTCTGGCTTTGGGGAAACGAACTCCTAGAGTTTTAATCTGAGCTTTTTCCTTTTTGTGTCTTGAGTTTCCCCGTCTCCTGATTCAGTGATTCATGTTTTTCCACTGAATTTTTGTCCTCACATAGACCAATTCTGTCCCAATAGGAATGCCTGGGTCACCGTGTTCTCAGGTGCACCCCACTGCTGCTCTTGCACCCCACTTCTATCTGCTTATACTCTTAGTGCTGAAATCACAGCCAAGATCTCACTCTGCCTGAGACTTGTCCCTTGGAGGTAACTGTCAGAAGTGGTCAAAGCCACAGAACAACCCCTTGCAGTGTGTGACTCCACCAGTTCCCCACTGGGGAAGAATCAGCCATTTAAAACCAGACTGTCAGACAAGTCACAGACCAGAAGAAAATATCTTCAGAAGGCACATCTGATAAAGTACTACTTTCCAAAATATACAAAGAACTCTTAAAACTCAACAATAAGAAAACAAACAACCCAATTAAAAAACGAGCCAAAGGTCTTAACACCAAAGAAGACATGAAGATGGAAAATAAACATAAGATGCCCCACATCATATGCCCCCAGGGAAGTGAAAATTAAAACAACGGGAAGATACCAGGGCATGCCTGTTAGAGTGGCCCAGATTCAGAACACTGACAACACCAAGGCCTGGCAAGGATATGGAGCTGCAGGAACTCTCATTCATCGCAGATGGGAGTGCACCATGGAACCGCCACTTCGGGAGACTTAGTTGGTCAGTGTCTTACAAAATCAAACCTACTCTTAACCTCATGACCCAGGAATCACACTCCTTGGCAATTACCCACAAGAGTTGAAAATTTACGTGTATACAGAAAACCTGCACGAGGATGATGGTAGGAGCTTTCTTCCTGATTGCCAAAACTTAGATGTGACCAAGAGGTCCTTCAGGAGATGAATGGATAAACTGGTACACCCAGAAAATGGAATAGTATTGACAACTAAAGAGAAATGAATGAGCCCACAAGCCATGAGAAGACAGGGAGGAAACTTCAATGCAAACTACTATGTAAGAGAAGCCAATCTGGAAAAGTTACATATTGCATGATTCCATCTAGATGACATTCTAGAAAAGGTGAGACTATGGTGACAGTAAAATGATCAGTGGTTGCCAGGGGTTGGGAGGGATGGCTAGGCACAGTCTGAAGGAAACCACTCTGCATGGTATAATGGTGGACACATGTCATTGTAAATTTGTCCAAACTCATACACCAAGGGTGAACCTAAATGTCAAGTGTGGACTTTGGATGATGGTGTGTGAGTGTAGCTTCATTTACTGTAACAAATGCACTGCTCTGGATGTGGCTGATGGAGGACGCTGTGCGTGGTGGAGACCCTCTGTACCTTCTTCCTAGTTTTGCTATGAACCTAAACTGCTCTAAAAAATAGGGACTTGGAGCGGACCAACTTCAGTCTCGACTCTGTCACCTACTTACCAGCTGTGTGACACCAGCTAGAAATACTCCTCGGTCCTCTTGTCCTGCTTTGGAACTCTGGGGAGGAACTCTGCATTCACAAAAGAGGGACCTGCGTTAATATCTTCTGGAACAGGTGGGTTCATTGCAGGAGCTGTGATGAATGGTCAGAATGACTCAAAGGCAGCTCCCACATGGGAGAGCAGACCAGACCCCATAGCCAACACCACACTCATCACTGAAACGGTAACTCTTGTCTCAAACTTGGAGGTGAATATCCCAAGGCTCCTACTTTTTCATGAGGGCAGTCACTTCCTGAATGCCACATGGTATGCCTGTCCTTGCTCACAGTGATTTATATTTTTTCATTTAATTTTCAGAACAAGCATGCCAAGTGGGTACAGTTATCCCCTTCATACGTAAGGAAATTGAAGTTCAGAGAGGTTAAGTAACTTGCCTGAGGTTCAACAGATATAAAGTAATGTATAAATTCAGGTAGTCAAATGTCAAAGTTTTATTTTATGATAAATGTACAATATTGCCTTTCTGCTTCTTCTCCTTCCTATTGTAACCATATATATGATTGATTATATCTAAGTGGATCTTAGAAATGTCAAGTTTTTAGTCTTGCCAAGCTCCTACTCAGTTGTCAACATTCATCTACTTATTCAACAAGTGTCTCAGTCCATTTCCTGTTGCTATAACAGAATACATGAGACTGGGAAATTTTTTGAAGAAAAGAGGTTTCTTTTGGCTTACTGTACTGTTGAGAGTCCAACATCAGGTGGCCACATCTGGTGAAGGCTTGTACTATTTCAACTTACAGTGGAAAATGGAAGGGAAGCAAATATGTGCAGAAGAGACAAAATGCAAGGAACCAAGGAACCAAGTTGCAGGAACGCACCCACTCCCATAAATTGGCCTTAATCTGTTCATGAAAGATCCATCCCCACGGCCCAAAACCCTCCCCTAGCTCCCACCTCCCTATACTACTGCACGGAAGGATTAAATCTCAATATGAGTTTTGGTGCAGACCAACTGTACTCAAGCCATAGCAGCAGGAATCCTGAGCATCAGTGAAGTACAGGGGCCAAGCAGAGTCCCTTCTCTCCTTCCCTCTTTATCTGCCTTAGATGATCACAAGTTTTTGAAAGACGCTGTCTGCCATCTCCTAGCCTCTGCTGGTCCCTCCCTACAGCGGAGGCCAGTGATTTCTGCAGAGTTTGGCCAGTGTGCTCTGTGTCTCCCCGTCGGGGGGGCCCCTGTGTTCTCATTTTCAGGCCCTCTGGGAGACATGGGAAGGTGGGCATCTGTATGTCTCCTTTGGGGACCCCGTAGGCTTGACAGGGAAGGGAGGAGTATTGGGAAGACCATTTGGTTCGTGGCCAGGCCTTTGCCTCCAACCCAGCGTTTCCTGCCGTGAAGCAGCCATTCAGATCTGTCAGGAGCCTGTTTCTATTCTCATTGGCTCATAGACAGAGGGATCAGAAACCCTCAGCAACACTGACCTGGAGGCTTGGGAGAGAGGCCTCTGGCTTCCCCAAATGACTTCTCTCTAGACATGAAGGTGCCTTCTGGGAAACCTGAGGAGCACTGGGCCAGACCTTCTGCATAAAGAAACCATCCTGGACCAAAGCGGTCCAGATAACAGGGATCAAGGACAGCCTCTGGCTCTCTGCTTCCACCTACTCGTCAGACTCATGGAGATGAGGACAGACTGCATGTCCTGGAGGCTCTGTCCAGCCTGGCCTGGGCTCCGGATCCAGGAGCCGGTATGGGGTACCACAGCATGGTCTCTGGACAGCTTCTCATAGCCAGCAGCCTCTGCCTAGTTTCTAGACCTTTTTAGCCCCTGTACCAGGCTGGCAGCCATTTCTTCTGACCTCATATGTCAATGCTCTGGCTGGGCTGGGCTGGGCTGGGGACAGGATGTTTCTTGCTCCTTCAGGACACTACCACCCTCTTGGCCTATGGCTACTTATTCCAGAGCTTCATTTTGTTCCTGAACTGATGGGCTCAGGGTTAGGATTTTAACCCCCTGGTCTGCCCAGATTCGGGTCTGCAGAATCAGAGGCTACCAACCCTCTAGTATTAGGTTTCAGATGCTCTCAGCGTGGGGAAGGGCCTGCTACTGTGTCCCTGTTGTTGTCCAGCCAGCTCCCTTCCCACACTTGGAGTTCTGAGAATCAGCTCTCAGAAAGGAATGGGTCCCTCTGTGGGCTTCCGGAGACTCCCCTGCACCCAGCCCAGCCTAGCACCTGGGGCTGTGGGGTGCTCTCCTTGAGTCTGGTAGAGGAACACAACTTGCTCCCTAGACCAGTGCAGGAAGGAGCAGGAAAGTATCAGGGTGCTGGGTCCCACACTGGGCACCACGGGCATTTCCTTGGCCCTACTCTCCTAAGAGCCTTGAGAGGCAGGTATTATGCTCCTCTACAGAGGAGGGGGCATGGGCCATAAGAGGGGCAGTGACTCATCCAGTCAGGCCCTAGCTATGCCCTGTGCTATCCTGGCATCAAGCCCAGTGCTACCGCATCACAATGCCTTCCCTTTCCCCAAAGTAGAAGGCCTTCCCTCTCCTTTCCACAGAGAAAGATGATCTACTTCCTTGACCTGAGCCACATGGTAATCCAGGCCCATGGGGTATCCTTGCTGGGACATCTGCAGAGTTCCAGGCAAATCTCCAGCCCCTTCCATGGTTTCTTACCTGGACACTGCAAAGCTACATCCTATCGTCCACAGCAAGTCTGATGTCAGAGGGATCTTCAGAGCCTGCGGCCCTGACCGGGCCCTCCTTCCATGCACCATCCTCCATAGCTCCCCGGGGCTTACTGGTACTGTGAAGTGTCACAGCCTTTCCTCAGAGGGTCTCACAATGGAGCTCCACTTTTTCTTTCTCTTCACTCCTCCCCAATCATTGATAAACTCTGGGACAGTTCTGTCCCCACGACTGTGCTGATTCCTCTGCTGGGCTTGCACTTTCACACTCCTCTTCCAGGCAGGCTCTGAAATCAGCTTTCATACCTGTCCCCACAGGTATGTCCAGCCAGAGAGCTTAACCGCTATTCCCTCCCCTTAGGTACACTTGGAAAGACAAGTGTGCATCAATCTGTCACTGTGCTGAATTTTAAGAGCATTAGATATTTGTGGGTGGAACTGTCACTCAGAGACCTTAGCTTGAATGCAGGTACTTAATTAATCCAGAACATACTGCAGCATCATGATTGAACATTCATTTCCTGTTTCCTGAGAGCTGGTGAGTTAACGTCCCCCCTGCTGGAAGTAAGTGATCACACGCCAGGAGGAATTTCTTCTGGGAAAGCAATAACAAAGACTCACAGGTGACCTTGTCAGGGCCCCAGGTTCTTGGGGCCTCTGCATACGGGAATTCTGCCACTCATTGTCAAGTATTCTAGAAACGGGTTCTGATTTCCCAGGATATAAATGTCACTGGTTGTATGATTCAGTCCTGGGGCTCAAGTCCCCTGAAGAGGACATATGAAGCTGGGAAGGAAAGGGAAGAAGAATAGGCAGTGTTCTTAAGAGGTGAGTGTGACCTATTCACAGGCAGTCAGCGCCCTGGCTCTTCCCCTGTGTGGGCAAGGTCTATGCATGCATGTACATGCAACATGCAAGGAACACAGAGGCTCACTCCTGCTCTCCAGGCAGGAGGTTGAAAAAGGAAACCAAGTTCCATGATTCCTTTCAATGGCAATTTGGGAAATAAGGTCTTCTGGTGAAATGGGAACAAAATCATCTTCTCAAATCAATAGTAGTCACATTTCCTGTCTGCTATGTCCAGGCCTTGAGGTCCAGGTCTGTGAATATTCACTGCACTCATGCTTTCATGGAGCCCTGCAGTTCCTGGGCATGGTGGGTGCAGAGTGAGCAACGCATCTCTACCTGGACAGTCAAGCGGCACCCAACAAGTCTGAGGCTGCAAGTATGTTAATTCAGAGGTGCAGACACAAGCAGCATGCTGCTGGTGTATAGAACAGGGAGATGTCAGAAGAGGTGACGCTGGACATGGAGGAGGGAGACAGGAATCCCAGGCAGCAGCTCTAGTTACTGACATGGAGGCTGAACAGTCAGTTTATGGAGTGGTAAGTGGGTGAGCTGAGGATGCTGAGGAAGCCCAGAAAGGTCAGTGGGCCTGGATGGCTGGATGAAAAGTGGAACTTGGGCCTGCAAAGCTCAGGAGCAAACCTCATGTTAAATGCAGAGTGCATTCCTGGCTGAAAATGCTTTTGGAAAGCTTGCTCTGGGGGGCAGAAACCTACTCACACCAAGGAAGTTCTAGAATGTAGCTGTCATGATGAAGTTTCAAAAGATAATCTAGTAGGCAAATAGCGGCTCCCAGAGATGCTTTAATTCCCAGAACCTGTGAATGGCACCTTATATAGAAAAAGAAACTGAAAATGTATTCAAGGATCCCTTGAGATGAAGGAGGTTATTCAAGATTATCTGGGTTGGATCTAAATGTCATCACAAGTGGCCCTACAAAGGAGACAGAGGAAGCCAGGTGTAGTGGTACTGTAATCCCAGCAACTCAGGTGGCTGAGGCACTAACACAGACACTCTTGAACTGTCACAAATTGTCGGCCACCTCAATCTGAGAAGACTAAATATAGGATAGGGAGAAAAATCTTCTTCCAAGTTCTATAGGTACAGCATAAAATCGATCAGAAACCCATGACAAATGATTGACCAATTCTGATTAGAAATGTAAAAAGTTAGAAGCCAAAAGAGAAGCGGGCTTTTGCAACATAGTTTTAAGATCTTGGAATAAAGAAATGACCTTTCTCTGAGTGTTTGGGAATTGTGGCTGCAATAAATCATTACCATGCTCTTCAAAGCCAAGTCCTTTCTGTTGACTTTAAAGGCTTCAGAAAATAAAGTGTTTCCTATTCACATAGACGAAATCTCACCAAGGAAAGAGAAACCCACTACAAAAACTTAACATCAGCGGAAATTTCACCCAGGCGCTCGTTTCAAAGGTGCTGGAGGAGCTGAAAGGCGGAATAGAGGTCATTGACAATAACCCGATACAATGAAACGAAATGCATTCAGCTGTGATGTGTAACTAATTAGGAAAACAACTGCCAAAAAAAGAAAAATAACCCAAAGGTTAGCAGTAGCAGGAAGCTACTGCAGTCCCTAGACTGGAGCAACAAATGACAGGAAGCAGTGTTATGGAGCCCAGGAACTGGGTAACTACAAAAGCTTGGAGCTGTGGCTGGCGAGCGGTGGGAGAAATGCCCAGGTCTCTCTTTGTCCCGCCTTCTAATCTGCCTCCTGTGCTTCCATTGGCTGAATCCAGCGGCCCGTAGGCGGGAGGGAAACCACAGAGACTGCATCAGGGCAGGAAAGAAGGGGTGCTGGGCAGAAGGGCAAAAAGAACACGGGCAAGGGCAAAACCTCTGAACCAATGTCCTGTGGTCAGTGAGAGCCCTTAGCTGAGTGAAGCATGTGTCCTGCCCACAACCCACTGGACCTAGAGACCTAGGAACCTCCCTCCTGCCTTGCCAACATCCCTCGGGGTGTAACCTCCCATTTCATTTATCCTGCTGGCCCCTGCTCTCCGCATGGGGTCCATTATGCCCTTAGCTGTGGCTGCTAGTGCCCCCCAAAGCTCCTTTCTTCAACTAGCCAACTCTGTGAGCTCACCTCCGGACCATCCCACCTTCAGGATGAATGACTAAGGTTTTCACTGAGAGGTTTTTTCCCTCCTGACAAAAAGGTGGTAAGTCCAGCTCTCCTACACCAACTGGTGATCTTACAATTCAGTTCAATCCTGACACTAAGTCCCAGGAATTAGCACAGACACTGTAGGTTTAAGGGTTTAGTCCCACAAGACTGCCCCCCTTTAGACACCAGCCATTAAGTCCTAGGCCACCCCTACTTCTGATCAACTGGCAATAAATCCAGGGGTCCTATGGCCTCACCTCTGGTTGGATAATTTGTTAGATTGGCTTACAAAACTTAGGAAAACATTTTATTTGCATTTCCCGGTTTATTGTAAAGGATACAAATGAATAGCCAGGTGAAGAAGAGTTCCAAGCACAGGAACTTCTGTCCCTATGGAGTTGGGGTACACCATCCTCCCAATTCATGATGCGATAATTGATCTGGAAGCTTCTAGAACCCCCATCTAGGCAGTTTATTGAGGCTTCATGACACACAGGCAGATGGATTTAATCACTGGCCATGGGTGATGGGGTCAATCTCCAGCCCCTCTTCTTCTCAGAAGTGGAGGGTGGGGCTGAAAGTTCCAACCCTCTAATCATGCCTTGGTCTTTCTGGTGACTAGCCCCATTCTGAAGCCACCTAGGACCCTGAGATACCAGACATCTCATTAGCATACAAAGTACACACTTATCACTCCCAGATTCCAAGGATTTTAAAAGCTGGGTGTGAGAAACTGATAAAGAGCAAATATTTGATTTTATTACACCACACTCTGCCTCATTTAACCCTCAGTCAGGGCTGATTGTGCATCCCCCTCCCCGTGCCAAGTTCATATGTTAATGCCCTAACCCCAAGTCCTTCAGATGTGACTGTATTTGGAGATAAGATCTTTAAAGAGGTAACTAAGTAAAGTTACTGGGCTGGGCCATAATCCAATATGACTGGTGTCTTCAAAAGAAGAGATCAGAACATAGACACACATAGAGGCAAAGGGAGAAGACGGCTATCTACAAGCCAAGGAGAGAGGCCTCCCAAGAGACCAACTCTGCTCACACCTTCATCCCAGATTTCTAGCCTCCAGAACTAGAAGAAAATACATTTGTATTGCTTATGATACCCTGACAGTGGTACTTGGTAGTAATATAGTCCTCATAGCACCCCCAGGAGCGGGTACTGTTATCATCTCCACCTTATAGCAGAGAAATCATGACTTAGGTTCAATACTGTGCCCAAGGTCACTCACTGATGCCTGCTTGAGGTCACACTGCAGGCAAGTGGTAGGCCATGCCTTTTCCTGCTGGTCTCTGCAGCCTCCTAGGGTACCTCCACATCATGCACTCACTGGCCCTGAAATTCTCCTCTCCAGGACAGGGGCTGTGGCCACACGTAAGCCCAGCAGGGCAGTGGAGTAGGGTGAAATGAAAGTCCAGTAGGACCTGGACTGCTGGTTCTGCCACTTGGCAGCTCTGGGACTGTCAGGTGTCTGAATCTCCTTCCCCTCCTGTAACATGGTGAGGTAGGATGAAGAAACAAAGGCTGCTGAGGTTGGAGCAAGGGGCCTTCCCAGTTCTCCTTAGGACCCCAGCCTAGAGTCCCGGCTTTGGTGGGCAATTTGGGGGCAGGGAGGAGGATGCTTATCATGGTGCTTTCGAGGAAGGGAAGGAGGACAGTAGGGAACCATCTGCCACTAACTGTCTCACCCGCATCTCCCCTTCACAGCTGAGGAAGCAGGCCTGGGATGGTGGTGGGCAAGAAGGTATCATTTTCTCAGGGACCCAGAGTCAGAACTTAGCAAAGCTGGGATTCAAACTCAGGTCTAATTTCAGAGCTTCTGCCTCTTCCAGCAAGGCAAGGAGTGATTTGCTCTGAACTGCCTGTCTCAGAGCTCACGGTGTCGATCTCCCAGGGCACCCAGCACTGACCCTGTGCTGGCTGCTGGCTGACTCCATGTTTCCCAAGAGCCTCTGCTGCAAGGGGGGAGGGAGTCGGCACCAATCCAGAGCAGCTCGCTGGGCTCGAACCAGCACCGGATACAGACACTGTTTGCCCAGCAGGGTAAGCAATAATCTTTTCATCTATTCCTGACTCCTGGAGATTTGCCTCTCTCTGGGGAAATTACTTTGGGGTCACAGTGAAGTCTCTGTGACAGTTAATAAAGAAACTTTTCTGTTTTCTGGAACCAGGTCCTGGAGTCCTGGATGCCTGGAGGGGGCTGTGTGTGTGTGTGTGTGTGTGTGTGCGCGCACCCCCTGCCCTTTTAACCACCAGATGAGGTAAAAATAGGTGAACACTGGGCTCACTCTGAGCTCAATGACCTCTTTGGACAAAGTTCCCTCTGACTTTTGTCATGTGCACACATAGAGTCCTAGGAAAGAGGGTTTCTCCGAGGAGGTCTGAAATGATATTTAATATATGTGGGGGGATTCAGGAATCTTGACTTCAACCCTTCACTCTGCAAACTGAGTGGGGTATATAGCCCGAGGCTAGGCACACAGAAAGGCCCTGGGGTTCAGCTGCTATGTTGGGGTTCTAGTCCTGGCTCTGCCACATGCCCTTAGAGGAGTTACTTCACTTCTCTAAGACTCAATTTCCTTATCTGTAAAATTGAATAATAACAAGACCCATGTCCTAGGCTTCCTTGGCAATTCCAGAATTTCTGATTAGGAAAAAAATAGGGATGGAAGTCATCTTGTTTCAGGGCAGCAAGAGGGAAGGTGGATTTGAAGCCGCAGTTGTACTGTATAGTAAGGCCCTGTTTCTACTTTGATGGTCTATTCTGGAGGTGGCCCTGGAAAAGCCCAGAATCTCCTGGCCCTGCCACTAAGCAACAAATCTGATCATACAGAGAATCACCTAGCACCATGCTGGCCAAGTTAATTAGCACAGAATATACTTACTGCCATTATTGTATTACTGTTACTAGCAGGATATGATTCTTGTCCCTTATGTTTACAGAACTCTGAGCAAGGAAGCCTCAAGCTGGTCATCATAAGCAGCATCAAAGGGTGCCAGTCTCCATGAGAAGGCTCAGAAATCCTATTTAATTCTGCCTGGACTTTGCAGAGTGGGTGACATTTGTACTGTGGCCCTAAGGGTGCACCTGAGCCCACCAGGTGTTCGGGCAAGGAAGGGAGGGATCAGTATGAGTGAAAAAGGAGTATGGACAAGAACTGTCCAGTAAAGGTCTGAGTACCAGTCAACAGCAGAAGGTGGGGTGAGAGAGCTGGGAACACCATCTGTTCCCTTCTGAGTCCCCAACTCAGATGCCTAGTGCTTAGCTGTTAGGCAGGGAGACCTAGGAGGCTGTTAGGAGGCTGTCCCATTCCAGGTAGAGGAGATGGCAGGGAAAGTGAGGGGACAGAGAGTGTGGAGAGTGAGTGAGCCCCACGAGACCCATGTGAGACTGCATGGGCCATCAAAGTGGCTGGTGAGGTCCCGGTGGAGGTGACAGTGGTGGGAAGGGCAGGAAGAGCAAGGGTGGAAGACTGGGGTAGGTGGCAGTGCTGTTAGGGAGAGAATGCAGGAAACACCAACCATGGTGTGACCCAACTGAAAACACCCCGTTTGTTCCGAAATGGACCATAATCAAGGATTCACCAGGGCTGACTCCAAACAAAAGCATCAGAATGGTGGCTGAGCAGCTGCTTCTCTTATGGGGTCACAGTGCAATCTCTGGTGACTGGCTAATCCCTCCTTTGGAGCAATGAGGGCAGGAACCCAAATGTGGGCTCCGCTCATTCCCCAACCACCTGTCTAGATCACTGAACTAATAGCTAACATTTATCAGGTGCTTACTGCATGGAGAAACCGTGCCAAGCTCCTGGCAGGCTTCAATCACCTAATCCTGGTAATAAAAAACCCAGAGGAGGAGTATTTTTTTTTTTTGAGATAGAGAGAGAGAGAGAGATAGAGAGAGAATATATATATATATATATATATATATATATATATAAATATATATAAACTAAATATATATATAAATAAACTAAATATATATATATAAATAAACTAAATATATATATATATATAAATAAACTAAATATATATATATTTAGTTTTCAGTGGACACAACATCTTTATTTTATTTTTATGTGGTGCTGAGGATCAAACCCAGTGCCCTGCGCATGCCAGGCGAGCGTGCTACCGCTTGAGCCACATCCCCAGCCCCCCAGAGGAGTATTATAGCCATTATGCAAAAGAGGAGACTTAGGGTCAGAGAGATTTTGCCCCTGAATCAAGGCTGCACAGCAGTAGCAGCAAGCCAGGGTGTTAGAGTCTGTAAACAAGTCAAAATAACACCTGGCATTTTGCCAGGGGAATGTTAGAGTTCATAAACAAGTCTGGATGGTGCCTGGCAAAATGCCAGAGGGAGTGGTTTGAGAAGTAACAAAAGCGAGCCATTAAGTGTGGAGATTCCTGATTGGTTGACTGATGTATCTAGTTTATGCTAATTAGATAAGCTGTGTGGAATGTATAAATACTGCTCCTGTCCTGCAATAAATGGCTTCCACTCCTGCTGTATCAACGTACACAAGTTGTTCGTCACTCCCCGGTTATTTTGCTGCAGCCGGACTGCGGCACCAGGGTTGGTCTGACCTGGTTGGTTACAAGATTGCTTTCAGAGCCTCATTTCCCTGTGATTTCCCTGTTCTGTGATTCTTTCCCTCCCTAAGATTGCAAGACGGTTAAATGGTAGATTAGGGAACTGAACCTGGGACTATCTCCAAGTCCAACATCTTTACTACCCTGCCCTCTCCCTCAGTGATCTTTCATTCAATTTCTGGTGGGAAGTAGGGGTATTGCCTAATTATACAGTTAGAGAGAGAATGCAGGAAACACCAACTATGGTGCTACCCAACTGAAAACACCCTGTTTGTTCCGAAATGGACCATAATCATGGGAGATTAGCTCCAAGACTCCCATGAATGCCAGGATCTGAGGATACTCAAGCCCCTTATATAAAATGACATAACATTTGTGTGGAACCTGCACACTCCCTCCTGGCTACTTTAAATCATCTTTAGATCACTTATAATAAAGAACACAATGAGAATGCTATGTGAATGTTTGTTGTACTGTATTGTTTATGAAACAGTGACAAGACAGAAAGTCTAGTGTTTGGTACAGTTGCAGATTCTTTTTTTTCCCCCCAAATACTTCCAATCTGCAGTTGGTTGTGGAACCTGCAGATTCAGAGGGCCACCTGCAAGCAACTTCTGGCTCTTAATGATCTAGCTGGGATGAGGTGTCAGGTGAAGAACTAAGCCCAGAGCCTGGGGAGCAGGAGGTCACCCAGGGTCTAGCTCACTTTCACCGCATTCTGGGGTCCAGCACCTGCCTGGCCCTTGGTAGTTCCCAGTGGATGACTGGATGTGTATTGGGGGAGAGGGACAATAGCCCCAGATCCTGGCCTCTGCCTCAGTGTCCTTGATGAGATTGTACGTAAGCCGGGCACTGGCTGCTACCTGCTCAGTATGACACAGGAACTGCCCAGGGGTCAATCCAGCCTTTGACCTCAAAGTTTGCAGGCCCTGGGCCCAATATCCTCTCTGGATCTCTCCACTCCTCCACTCCTCATCTAGCCCCTCTATGCCCAGCCTCTGTCCCCATCAGCCCTACTCCCCACTAGCTCTTTCTCAAATTTCATCAGCCAAGATGCAAAAGTTAAGAAGCTGAACCAGTCCTGGGGGCACCTGGAGACTGAATCCAGGGTCACAGCCAATAAGGGCCCTAGCAGGAGGTGTGATGGTGAGGTGAGCTCGGATGAGCTGAGCTGCTTATGCCTGGAGGCTTGGTGTAAGTGCCCACTAGGGGCTCAGAGGTTCCGGATTGCCACAGTGAATATTTGAAGATAGAGGAGAGTTGGAGGTGTGGGCAGGGCTGCTGATTTGACCTAAAAAAAAAAATCTCTGCCAATGTATCTTAATCCCTTGAAAGAGGACCAGGACCAAAGACATGTAGGGGCAAGGCTCCTCTGTGACACCTGTCTCAACTCTGAAACCTTTTGCTGTGGTCCAAACCAAAGAATTAAGGGATTAAGTGAGTAGAAAATAGTACCTAGAGAATTTCAGATGCAAGAGCACTTGGCAAAACAGTCCCACTTTACTTTAAAAATAAAGCATAATGCACAGCTCTTGGTCTCTCTCAAGTTACTGCTTCAAGAGTTAAAAGACACTTGAGTTTCATGGGCAGACACGAACAACTAAATGCCACACACCTGGAGGGTGAATAAGGAACAAGCCATTATTTTGTTTATTTAATTTACTATCTGAAAATACTTGGGCAAGAAAAATATGCATCAATGAGTTTTTCCAGTAGAATCTGGGGTCTTAGTGAAATAATTTGTTTTCCCTATAGGTACGTGGTCCATCATATGTATCTGATCCATGTTTATGTATACATGTGGTACGGAGACCACAGAGGAGGCAACATACAACTAATAGGCTGGTTCCTTACCCACAAATATCTTCAAATTCCTTCTGTATCCGTATTTGTAAATATTTTATGTAAACCAGATGGATGTGCAGAACATGTGCACTGGAATCTGGTTTTATTTTTTAACAACATGTACTATAAAATGCTTCAGAAAAATGATCTGTGCATTTGAAAGGAAGAGGAAAAAAATAAAAAGTTTTCTGGGACTACTTCTGAAACAGCAAGAGAATCCAGAACACTTTCTTGGGAAATGCTGGTATTGGGAGCATCTGCTCAGAATTGGTCCAAACCAGTTCCCTTGGAGGAGTGGTTCCCAATTGGCATATTCTAAGCAACTGGGGTGATTTTACAATTTCTGGTGGTTGCGTCTCCCCATTTACCAATTAAAAGCTCTAAGTGAGACTTGGGCACCTCAGGAGTTTGCAAAATTTCCCAGGTGTTGCTACTATCCAGGATTGTAGCTTCCAGTATCCCCAGCTGGAGGACTTAGAGCAGTGGTTCTCTGCCCAGTCCTGCCCAGGTATACATTAGAACTAACTGGGAGCTTTAAATGTCTCTGTGCCTGAGCTGTGCCCCAGATCAGTGACATCAGGACCCAGTCAGCAGGAGATCTTAAAGTTTTCCAGGTGATTAAAACCTGCAGCCAGAACTTGGAAGCACTATCCTCAATGGATTTGGGAACGATCCTAAGGGATGTGACTGCTGAACCATCTGTGCTTGATGGGGACCTATCATGGGCCAGATGCTTCATCTCATTTGGGGCATGAGTCTTCCTCCAACTCTCCTCTATCTTCTAATTTTGTGATGCTGAGCCAGGTCTTGAAGTGCTCTGTGGCTTTTGCCCCCTAGACTCCAGGCCTCATCAGTATCTTTAGATTCTGGCTCCTTCTCTTCATCTGCCCATGGGCACAGCTTTATCCTAGGGCCTAGACTTCTTCTCCCTCTCCCTCTCTCCCTCTCTCCCTCTCTCCCCCTCTTCCCCCCTTCCCCCCTCTCCCCCTCTCCCCCTCAGTCACCCCACCCCACCTTGCAGCTGGAGGCATCTTCTGAAAAGAAAATCTCATTACTTCTCACCTTTGCTCAAATCCTTTGGCAAATCCAGAGACACTGAATTCTCATAAGCCACCGGTAGGAAGGTGAAATGGGGCTGCCACTATGGAGGTCAGTATGGCAGTTTATTTTTATTTTTTATTTTTAGTTGTAGATGGACACATCTATTTTATTTGTTTATTTATTTATTTATTTTTAATGTGGTGTGGGATCAAACCCAGTGACTCATGCATGCTAGGCAAGCGCTCTACCACTGAGCCACAACCCCAGCCCCAGCATGGCAGTTTCTTAAGAGGGAAACACATATTTATCATACAGTGCAGCAACTCCATTCTAGATCTCCCCGTGAGAAATACAAACATTTATCCACACAGACTCGCATGCAAATGCTCGTAGAGTCAGTATTAATTGTAGCCCCAATCTGGAAAGAATCTAAATGTCTATCAATTGGCAAATGAATAAACTGTGGCATAACTAATAGATGGAATTGCCACTTGGTGCTTCAACATAATGGAACCTCAGAAACACAATGTTGACTGAGAGAAGCCAGACAAAAGAGACCAAGTACTGTCTGTGTCCATGTGTATGACATTTCTAGAGAGACGAATCTATAGAGACAGAAAACAGATCAGAGTTGGGAGACAGGATTGAGGATTGACTGAGCTTTTGCGGGGTGATGGGAATGTTTTAAAACTGGATTGTAATTGTACAGCCATACGCATTTACTGAAAAATGTGGAACTATGCACTTACAATGGGTGAATTTTATAGCATATAAATTATACTTCTTAAAAGCTGTTTTTTTTTTTAAAAAAAAAAAACAAAAACAAAAACAAAAACCTAAATTTTCATGTCAAGTAGGGAATTGAACAAACTTGTTTCCTGACTTGTGATGCTCTTCTCTGCAGGCTGACCTGCATTTTCATCATCTCTCCAACATCCAAACCCTCCATGGCCACAACTCACCTTCCCCCACTGCCAACTATGCCATGACAAACTCCCTCTCACTCTCAACACTCCAAGCAAATCCACCGTATTTCTTCTTCCCATTTTTTTCTTCCAGTACTGGGGATCTTACTCAGGGCCTTGCACATGCTAGGCAAGTGCTCTACTACTGAGCTACACCCCAGCCCTGCACTACCCTTCTTGATTCTATGATTCTATAATTCTCTTTATTTGCTTACACATTCATCTCTCCCATGAAAGCAGTGATTTAAAAACTCAGGCAAATGAGAAATTGTGTGGTACAACCGATTAAAAAGGGAAATAAAATAGACTAGAAAATAGAAATTACTTCATGAAAATTATTGATTTTACTTTTGTATGTGCACATACTAACTGTCCCTGCCTTATAATGGTTTGACTTTTTTTTTTTTTTTTTTACTTTCTGATGGTGTAATGCACAGGATTCTGTAGAAATTATACCCTGGGGCTGGGGCTGTAGTTCAGTGGCAGAGTGCTGGCCTAGTATGTGTGAGGCACTGGGTTTGATCCTCAGCAATGCATAAAAATAAACAAATAAAATAATGGCTCCTGACCATACACAACTACAAAAAAAAAAAAAAAAAGAAGTTATACTTTGAATTTTGAATTTGGATCTTTCCCTGGGCTAGAAATGTGTAGTCTGATCTTCTCTCTTGATGCTGGGCAGTGGCAGCAAGTGGCAGGTCCCAGTTGGCCACACGATCATGAGAGAAAACTACTGTATGGTACAGTGTGCCGTGTTGCTGAGCCACAATGCTCCATAGGCTAGGTGCATTACATGCATTTTGGACTTACAATATTTCAACTTACAATGAGTTTATACAGATGTAAACCCAATGTGAGTTGAGGGGTGCCTGTATTTGCATGTATTGTGGGGCTGCATATTTCACTATGGCTTCAAGTTTAAAAAGTGTGAAGAACATTTCATTAGATAAAGCACTCCGTGAGGGCAAGAACTGTGCTGTGTTTCTGCCTCTCCATGGGCAGGGTGGGTCTTGGAACCCAGAAGTCACCCAATCTGCTCAGTGGAAGAGTATCTTTGCAGGCACGTGAAACTCCCCCTGCAACTTGGCGATAAGCACTTTTGTGTCTTATATTTTCCACCTCCCACAAAATGCACAGGATTAAGAAAAAAAAGTTGTTTGTTTACTGACAGACCACACCCTCCTATAGTCAGACTGGCCATAAACCCCAATAAGAAGTTCAAATGATTGCTCTAAATCTTTGTTGGACAATTAAATATGCAAACACATTTTTTAAAAAAGAGTAAGATGTATGTATAACATAAATATTATAAGAATTGGGCTGGGGGTGTAGCTCAGTGGTAAAGCACTTGCCTAGTATTTGCAAGGCCCTAAGTACAGCAAGCAAAAAAAAAAAAAAAAAGTTTTACCACATCCCTTTGGATTTCCGACTTCAGGAAAGTAAGGGCACCTCTCTGCAGTCCCCTTTGGCTTCAGATTCAACCTCAACTCACAGGATCTAACTGTTCTCTACCTTATGTAAAAATAATAATATGTAATAACAAGAAGTCCAATCTAAAACTCAGATGAGACTGGCTACATGATTTGTGGGATTCATTGTGAAATAAAACATGTGAGGACCCTTGTTTGAAATATATTAAGAATTTTAAGATGGTGAGAGCAGAGCACCATGCCACATGCAGCGTCCTCTCAATGCAGGAACACCAGGCATTTGCCCAAAGCCAACTCTGACCCTGATCCACAAAGACAGAGATATGGGGTGTAAAGGATGAGGCTAGAGTTTAAAAGTGTTACCATAGTAGGTCTTAATGGATGGGATACAGAAAAGCCCATTTCACCAAATGTTTAGAGAAACAGGGATTTAAATATGCTTTTGAAATGAATAAAATAGCCCCCTGACCGGGTACAGTGGTGCACACTTATAATCCCAGCTACTCAGGAGGCTGAGGCAGGAGGATCACAAGTTCCGGTCCAGCCTGGGCAACTTAGTAAGACCCTGTCTCAAAATAAAAATATAAAGGCCGGGGTTGTAGCTCAGTGGTAGGTCACTTGCCTAGCATGCACAAGGCTCTGGGTTCAATCCTCAGTACCAACCAGCCAATCAATAAACAAAAAACCCCCAAACAATGACAGAAAAACAAGCCAAAGTACCTCTAGCTGCCAGTACAGGGCTGAAAGATTCGATATTCGGTTCAGCCACAAACTCTGTGTGCTTGTCTTTTTGGCTTCAGAGAACCATGTGCTTCAGGGCGGAGAGTGACTGAGCACAGGCCCTCAGTTTCCCTGCCCTGCATGCCCATTTGTTTGGCCAGGGCCTTTGACTTTCACCCACTAGCCTGGTCCTCTGGGAGAGCACAACATCACAACATAGGCCAAGTTTGCAACCTGGTCAATTTCCCAAGCTTGGATCCTGTGTTCTCCTCTTCCCCTTGGCCGAGACCCCAAAATGGCGAGAAAAGAGTCCAAACTTCTTTCTCTCTTTGTCTTATAAAACCTGGATGGGAGGATTGTCAGGAAAAGGGAGAGAGAGGAAAGGTTTCAAGTGCAAAACTGTACTGAAAGGGTCTATTTGCTGGTAATTCCTCGAAGAAAATTGCCTTTGACTTGTTTGTACAAACAGGTTTTTCAAACTGAGATGGGAACATTTTTTAAAGGTTGCCCTTCTTTCCACACAATTTCAAATGTCATCATTGAAATGATTTGGAGCTTCTTTGGAAAAACATTTTACTCCTAACCGTGTCAAAAGCAATTTCCCAGAGTGAAGCCTTCCTGAATCTTTTAAAATGTGAGGCCTGAGGGACTCCCTTGGGGCCAGCTGAGGTCAGGGTCTGCTGGGTCAGGGTCTGTCACTGGGGAGCATTAGCTTGCTTCTTGCTGACATGGGGAATCACAGGGCTCCAGAGGAAACTTCCATAACATCCTTCTTTTAACGCAGCAGAAACCATTCTTTAAATAGAAGGCATCTTGTAGAGAGGCCCAATCTATAAAAGACTCAGTGGTAAACAGCTCTAGCTCACAGGCAGGCAGGAACCACAGCTGGACATCACCCTCACCCCCTGCTGAGGAAGGGCCTCTGTCACCTTTAGTACTCAACACAGCCCAGTCTGACACCCCCTGGTCTATTCTGCTCCACCCAGGGGCCTCCCACAGGCATGCCTAACCTTCCCCTGTCTCTAGGCTGGTGATGTGGCCACCACCCCGGGCTGCCTCTGTTTCCTTTTAGTTGTCGGGAATTGAAGGGCCCTGAAAGATTTGAAGCAGCTTGTGCATTTGTGTGGTCTCAGCAGAGTCTGTTCTACTGCATTCACTCAGGCCTGTGTGGCCTGGAGCCCTCAGTGGGAGGAAGTTCGTGTACACGTCCTCACCCTGACCCACCTACAGCGTTTCCCTGAAACCCATTAAAGCCACAGAAGCAGTGCCCATGTGAAATCATTTACCATGTGCCATTTTGGTTCAAGACAGAAAATGAACCCCACATTCAAAATGAGTTGAAACTGGAGCGCCTTGGGCACTCTACCAAACCAGATCGAAAGTACCCCTACTTTGCAAGGTGATTCAAGACCAGACACACACAGGCCAGATGCCAGGTATCCATTGCCTCCTCTTTGTTCCGATTCTGGCCAGAATTTTAGAAATTTTAATACAATGATTTCCCTTCTCCTCATTCCCCTCTCATTCCCTTTTTCTCCTTTTATAAGTTTAAAAAGACGCATAGATTCTTGTAACTCCCCTTACTTACAATCAAAGTATGTTATTTGCATATATGAATATGCTGCAATGAAGCACATTATTCTGTATAATTAAAATGCACTAATTAAAAAAAGATAAAGGACAATTCCAACGCCCACCTCCAAGTTCCCTCCTGTAATCCATTTGATTCTTACCCCAAATTCCAAAGGGACCAAATATCTGTTCTCTATGACTATAGTCAAGTCTTTTCCATGATATTATATATGTGGAATCATAGGGTGTACAGCATTGAGAAACTGATTTCTTTCACTTCACATCAGACATTTAAGCTTCATCCGAGATATTTCATGCATTAGTGCACTATTTTTTGGTACTGGGGACTGAACCCAGGGCCTTGCACATGCTATGCACTCTACCACAGAGCTATATCCCCAGCCCTGTGTGCATTAGTAGTTAATTCCTTTTTGTTTTTGAATACTATTCTACAACATGGATGTACAACAGTGGTTTATCCATTCACTCATGGAGAGGCATTTTGTATTTTTTTCGAGTTTCTGGTGACTTTTAATAATGCGGCTGTGCACATTCAGGTATAGGTTTTTGTGTGAACATAAGTTTTCACTACACTGAGATAAATGCCCAGGAGTGGAATTGCTGAACCATTTTCTAAGTGTCTTTACCTTTTTAATAAACCACCAAACTGTTTCCAGAGCGATTCTGCATTCTCACTAGTGATCCATGAGAGTTCCAGTTGCTCCACATCCTTACTCACCTTTGATATTGTTGGCATTTTTTTAACCCATTCTAATAGGTGTGTACCAGTAGCTCATTTTGGGTTTAATTTTCATTTTTCTGATGACTAATTATGTTAAGCATCTTTTCATTATTTGACATTCATATATCTTCTTTGATGAAGTGATCCAATTTTTAAAAATTGGATTGTTTTCTTATTGTTGAATTTGAGACTTTCTTGTATATTCTGGGTATAAGTCCTTTGTTGAATACGTGATTTATAAATATTATTCCTAGTGCACAGATTGTCTCTTTACCCTAATTAGAACAAATTATTCATGAAGTTCAACTGAAGGTCGATTTTTTTTTTTAATGGATCATGCTTCGGGGCTACTATGTCTAAGAATTCTTTGCCTAACCAAGATCATGAGGAATTTCTCCTGTGGGTTCTTCATAGGAGAGAGTTTTATATTTGATATTTCTATCTCTGATCCATTTGGAGCTTATTTATTTATTTATTTCCTCCCTCCTTCCCCCTCTTTCTTGGATATCCCTATTGTTTTATCATCATTTGTTGAAACCAATGTCCTTTCTCCAGTGCATTACTCTTGTTTCTTGTCAAAAACCAGTTGACTGTATTTTCATGGGTCTATCTCTGGGTTCTCTATTCTTTCCTTTGATGTAGGTAACTTTGCTTTTGCAAACTCTTGATTTGTGTGTGTAGCACAAGTCCTCCCAAATTTGTTCCTTTTTTTTTTTTCCTCCAAAAATTTAGTTTTTGCTGTTCTGGTTCTTTTGCCCTTCCAAATAAATTTTATAATAGGCTTATTGATATCTACAAAGAATCCTGCTTGGACTTTGACTGGGATAGCCTTAAACCTATACATTATTTGGGGGAGAATTGATATCTTGACTATATTGAATCTTCCCATCTGTGAATCAGGTTTGGCTTTCCATCTGTTTAGATTTTTGAAATTTCTTTCCATCAGCATTTTATAGATTTCAAAACACACACACCCTTGTCCTCCCACCAATAAATGGTTCATTTAGGAGGCAGTATAAATGAGACTTCCCATTATTCATTTCTACTATATAGAAATATGGTGGACTTTTTTTCCTGTTGACTTTTTTTTTAATATTTTTTTTTAGTTGTCAATGGACCTTTATTTATTTATTTATTTTTATTTATTGATATATGGTGCTGAGAACTGAACCCAGTGCCTCACACATGCTAGGTAAGTGCTCTACCACTGAGCTACAACCCCAGCCCTCCTGTTGACTTTTTAATGGTTTGGATATGGAATGTCCTTCAAAAGCTTGTGTTGAAAGCTTGGTCTCCCATACAGCAAGGTTCAGAGGTGGGGTTTGGGGGCAATGAACTGATCATTAGGGCTCTTCTCTGTTTCACTGGATAATCCATTGAAAGCTGAATGGACTCCTGGGAGGTGATGGAAACTGTAGCAGGTGGGGCCTGGTGGGAAGGAGTGGGCCATTGGGGGCCTGCCCTGGAGGGGTTTCTTGTCCGCGCCCCTCCGCCCTCCCTTTGCCTCTAGGCTGCCATGAGGAGAACTCCTTTCCTCTGCCAGCCCTTGTGCCGTGGTGTTCTGCTTCACCCCAGGCCCAAAGCAATGGACCCAGGTGACCATGGACTCAAACCTCTGAAACTGAACCCAAGTAGATCTTTCATTCTCTAAGTTGTTTTTCCTCGGGTATTCATCATAGCCGTGAAAAGCTGACATCACTTTTTAATCCTATGACTTGATAAACTTATTTATTACTTTGAATAGCTTTTTAAAAATATTCCTTTATTTGGGTGCTGTGGTGCATGCCTGCGATCCCAGCCACTTGGGAGGTTGAGGCAGGAGGATCACAAGTTTAAGGACAGCTTGGGCAATTTAGCAAGACTGTGTCTGAACATAAAAAATAAAAAAGGGCTAGAGATGTAGCCCAGTGAGTTTTTATACTACTGGAGATTGAATCCTGAACCCCTGGGTTCAATAACCATTTCTGACAAATATATACATATATTTATATATTTTTTTTTCTTATATACATATATTCTTCATATTTTCCATGCAATCATATCACCTCTGAAGAGGGATAGTTTTATTT
This sequence comes from Marmota monax, assembly GCF_021218885.2. Taxonomy (NCBI): domain Eukaryota; kingdom Metazoa; phylum Chordata; class Mammalia; order Rodentia; family Sciuridae; genus Marmota; species Marmota monax. The sequence continues at coordinate 3,089,346 of NW_026694340.1, forward strand.
CTTCCTTTTCAGTTTGGATACCTATAATTTCTTTTTCTTGCTTTATGACATTTACTAGGACTTCTAGCACAATACTGAAGAAGAATGCTTTCCCTGGTTATAAGGGGAGAGTATATAATGGAAATATGTTACAGTACGATTTTTGAAGATACTTTTTAATCAGTCATACCATCACCCCATCACTAACTCCTCAAGCCATTGGTACATTAGTACACTTTCAATTTTTCCAGAATTTCATATAAATGTTATCTTATAATTTGAGACTGGTTTCAGGTTAAGGAAGTCCCCCTCTATTGCTTTCTGAGGATTTTTATTGTGAATCGATGTTGGATTTTGTTAGATGCTATTTCTGCATCCATTGATATGATTATGTGCTTTACTTAGTTGTTACTATGGTGGATTCCATGGATTGATTCTAAAATGTTAAATCAGATGTACATGTCAAAAAATGTTTTGAGCATGGCATTTCTCACTTGTTACCAAATTTTAAAGCCATTTAAATGTGTGTTATTTCCCCCAATGGACTATATTTTAGTCAATTAGCTCCATTTATCTCACTTGCTTGAAATGGCCACCAGGCACCTGGTTCTACTCATGGTAATTTCATACATAATCTTATTTAATTTTCATGACACCACTAGGAAGTAGATATTATTATACCAAGTAGCCCCCAGGAGTTCTGGATCCCAGATGAATAGAGCACCTGCTCTGAACTTGGAGGCACAAATACCAGCCAAGTGATGCTGATCTTGTTCCTGATCTTAGGTGAGGAAGGTCTTTTACCATTGAGTAGGATGTTAGCTCTGGGTTTTTCACAGATGCTCTTTATCATGTGAAGTTCTTGTTTATTGAGTTTTTATTTTTAATCATGAGAAGGTGAACAATTTTGTCATATGCTTTAAATTTTTTTTGTTTTAATTAGTTATACATGACAGTAGAATGCACTTTGATACATCATCTAAAATGGAGTATAATTTCTCATTTTCTGGTTATGCATGATGTAGAATCCATTGGTCATATAGTTATATATTACATAGGGTAATAATGTCTGATTCACATCATATGCTATTTTTTTCAATCAGTGAGATGATAATGTGACCTTTTTACTTCATTCTATTCATATTGTGCATTATACAGATTTATTTTTTTGTGTTGAACTACCCCTCCATTCCTGGGATGCCACTTGGTCATGAAATATAATACTTCTAGTATGCTGTTGGATTTGGGTTGGTATTATAGAGATTTTTGCATCTATATTCATAGAGATTATTGGCCTATAATTTTCTTTCTATGTCTTAATCTGTCTTTGGTATCAGAATAATACTGGTTTCATAGAATGAAGTTAGGATTCCCTCCTCTTCTATATCTTGGAAGAGAAGTTTGAGAAGAATTGGTGTTACACAGTGACCTTTTAGAAATAATGAGATGACCAGTGATTTAAGGATTAAGGTCCCGATTTCTTATCAGAATTCTTTATATTACCTACTAGACTATAAATGTGGAAGCTCCTCATTTCCTGTTCTACTCCAGCCGTACTTGCCTAACCCAGAGCTTTAAAACAGTTTCCACGTTAGTTATTTTCAGCCGGGGCGAACTGAAATCCTTTAAGTGCACACTGTCTGGGAAGCTCTCCTTGACTCATCAAGCTCTTTCCTGCCCTAGGACTTTTGCACATCCTCTTCCTTCTGCCTGGAGATCTCTTCTTACATCATTTCACCTAGCTAAGTGTGTCTCATCTCCTGGGAAACCTTGTTTAAATCACCAACCTACACAAAGCGCAGTTTCCCTTTACCCACAGTTTTGCTTTCTGAGGTTTTTATTACCTATGGGCAACCATGATCTGAAAGGATCAACTGGAATATTCCATAAATACACAAGTTTAGATACTGAGTAATAAAATCTTGCACTTTCCTGCTCAGTCCCACCAGGGATATGTCTTATCCCTTTGTCCAATATATCCACACTGTATAGGCTACCTGCACATTAGTGACTTAGTAGCCATCTTGGTGTGGTGACATCCATGTTCTCAGAAATCCAATGGGTGTCTTGGAATACATCTCCTAGGGATAAGGTGGGAACTGCTGTATAGTAGTTTAGTTTCCCTCAATTTTTTTTTTCATAGTACTTCGAACTTCCCCTTTATAGCAGTGATGGCCATTGTAACTAGGGATCACCAGCTGTGCTGGGGTCTCTGGGAGCATTGTAACTAATTATCCATGTGACCGTAAGTTCCTGCCTATCTCCTCCATAGAGCTCCAGGTGCTGTGATGACAGGTCTTAAGCTTGTCTTATCACTGTAAAGCCGGGGCCTGAGTGTCTTTCATAAAGGAAACACTTGATAAATATTTACCCAAAGTATGAAGAATGACAGTAGGTAAATGGAATTGGGATGCTTTCTGTATTTTTAAGGTGTGAAAAAATTTAAAGTAATAAAAAACTACCTGTTGCTTAAAGGCTCAAACAACATGCTTTGAAACACTATAACTAGTCGTATTTAATAATTCATGTTTTTCTTCAAATATTGTTTTTGAGTTGTCTGTGATATTTTCTCCCAGACTCCCTGACTCTTATCCCTATTGATAAATATAGTGTTTTTGTTCTATTTTTGATTGAGCTTGCCAAAAATATGTATTTATTTCCCTGAAATTGCAGCTTTTATTATCTTTCATCTCCAAGAGGTGTATTTTAATAAGGATCTTATATTTTTTTTAACCACTAAGCTTCTTTTTTACATCCAAGCTTTTATTATTTATTTCTATTTGGATAACCAATGGCAGATAATGGAAACTATGCAGTTTTTTATTTCCAAGCTATATTGTGGCCTACTACATAGCCACTTATAAAAATATATCATGATATAAAAAATGTCAGTGAATTCCATCAACATCTAAGGAGGTTGCTTTCTTAATCTTATCAGGTACTCAGTGAGAACTTTTGATCTTAAGACTCAGCAAACTCTTGATTTTTTTCTTTCGTAGTTGCTTCCTTCATTTTTCTCCTCCTGAAATTTCTACCTCAAATATATGTGGCTGTGTGACTATTTTTCCTGTGTCTCCTTTTTTTTTTTCCCCAAAAATGAAAGGCAAATGATTTGAGATGGTAAGACAATTTAGTGGCAAGACATAGGGAACGTATTTCTGCCCTTCAGTTCCAAATGTAAAAGGTAACACAGCACCTACCTCATGTTAGGGTTAAAGGACATAATGCAGACACAAAGTTTGTGGCACATGATATACATTCACTGTTACTTGCTATTTATCTCTGAGAGTGAACATAACTTGGCTGGTGTTGGTGCCTAACATCCTAAAGGAAACACTAGCAAATTCAATTTAAACATCATATACATGATGTCTAAGTGGAATTTATTACAGAATTATAAGAACAGAACTTAATATTACGAAATTAGTTGATATAACTCATAACATAACATCAGTGAGTCAAGTTCATCCTTAATTTTCCTGCCGATTTGAAACAGTTCACCACAATGATATGCTGTACTACCATTACTAACACAATAATATAATAATAATAGTTATTGTTATTGTTGCATATGAACCCAGGTTTTTGTGCATGTTAAATGACTTTTTCTTCTTGGGTTTGTTTCAGAGATTTCTGTTGTTTTCTTGATTTGTTTGTTCCTGTACCAGTAATATGCTGTTTTCATTTTCATTACTACAGCTTTATAATTTAATATCTGATACCCTAAGTCCATCCTCTTTGAACTTTTCCCCTTCTAAACTTTTCTTAGCTGTTCTTATATGATAATTTTCTTAGATGAAATTTAGAATCGTTTGGCCAAATTCCCAAAACATCCCATCAAGATTTTGATGGAAATCATACTTATTGAATATGTCAGTTTGTTGTCAGTTGACATCTAGAGTAGCCAACGAGCCATCTGTATGACATGTGGAACATCTATGACATTTTGGGCTACATGCCCACTTATTCAGAGAGGAAAAGTAGATTCAAATCTACATGGACCAGGTAAAAAGGGGAAGTACAGAGAAATTAAACATTTAAGTGTAAAAAACTGACTCTTAGAACACTAGAAGAAAGTATTAAAGATACTGTCAGTGCAAAATAACTTTTCTAGTGTAGGATACCAGAGAGAGGTGCCACAAAGGAAAAAATGTAGAATAAAAAAGAAACGATGATTAAGTAAAATTGAAAGCAACTGGCAAATTGAAACATATTTTGTAGTATATGTGAAAGACAGAAGATTGATATCTTAAATGCTTAAAAATCTCTTCCTTATTAGTAGGAAAGGGCTGAAATATCCAAAGGAAAAGAAAAAAAGTTACACATTTAGCAAAGGAAGATATACAGCATATAAATTCTTCGATCTCCTTAATTATATTACTTCAAATTAAGCAAGATAGTCTTTTACCAAGAACTTTCCAATATGTATCTTTTAAATTAATGTATCTTTTAAAACATTACATCCCGTGCAGGGAGTGTCATGACATACAGTTGTCTTTTTTTTTTCCTAAATATTTTTATTAGTTATTGATGGACCTTTATTTATTTATTTGCTTATATGTGGTGCTGAGAATTGAACCCAGTGCCTCACACATGCTAGGCAAGCGCTCTACCACTTAGCCACAACCTAAAATGTGCAAAGACCTCTACAATGAAACTACAGAATGCTAAAGAAAGAAATTAAAGAAGACTTTAGAAGATGGAAAGAATCTACCGTGTATAGGCAGAATTAATATTGTCAAAATGACTGTACTACCAAAAGCCCTATACAGATTTAATGCAATTCCAATCAAAATCCCAATGACATTCCTCATAGAAATAGAAAAAAGAAGTCATGAAATTCATCTGGAAAGATAAGAGACCCAGAATAGCTAAAGTAATCCTTAGTAAGAAGAATGAAGTAGGTGGCATCACTATACTTAAACTATACTTATATAGTATACTAAAACTATACTACAGAGCAATAGTAACAAAAACAGCATGATATTGGCACCAAAGTAGACTTGTAGACCAATGGTATAGAATAGAGACAAACCCACATAACTACAGTTATATTAGACAAAGGCGCCAAAACATACATTGGAGAAAAAGATAGCCTCTTCAACAAATGGTGCTGAGAGAAGTGGAAATCCATATGCAACAAAATGAAATTAAACCCCCATCTCTTACCATGCACAAAACTCAACTCAAAGTGGATCAAGGACCTAGGAATTAAGCCAGAGATACTGTGCCTATTAGAAAAAAAAGTAAGCCCAAATCTCCATCATGTTAATTAGGCCCTGACTTCCTTAATAAGATTCCTATAGCGCAAGAATTAAAATCAAGAGTCAATAAATGGGATGCATTCAAACTAAAAAGTTTCTTCTCAGCAAAAGAAATAATCAGTGAGGTGAATAGAGAGCCTACATTTTGGAACCAAATTTTTACCACACACACATCAGATAGAGCACTAATCTCCAGGATATATAAAGAACTCAAAAATCTTAACACAAAAAAACCAAATAACCCAATCAATAAATGGGAAAAGGAACTGAACAGACACTTCTCAGAAGAGGGTATACAATAAATCAACAAATATATGAAAAAATGTTCAACATCTCTAGCTATTATAGAAATGCAAATCAAAACTACTCTAAGATTTCATCTCACTCCAATCAGAATGGCAGCTACTATGAAGACAAACAACAATAAATGTTGGTGAGGATGTGGGGAAAAAGGCACACTCATACACTGCTGGTGGGACTGCAAATTGGTGCAGCCAATATGGAAAGCAGTATGGTGATTCCTTGGAAAACTGGGAATGTAACCACCATTGACCCAGCTATCCCTCTCCTCGGTCTATACCCCTCTGACTTACAAACAGCATACTACAGGGACACAGCCACATCAATGTTTATAGCAGCACAATTCACTATAGCTAAACTATGGAACCAATCTAGTCTCCCTTCAGTTGATGAATGGATAAAGAAAATGTGGTATATGCACACAGTGGAATACTATTCAGTATTAAAAGAGAATAAAATCATGGCATTTGCAGGTAAATGGATGGAGCTGGCTAAGTCAAATTAGCCAATCCCCAAAAAACCAAATGCCCAATGTTTTCTTTGATATAAGGATGCTGATTCATAATGAGGTTGGGTGGGGTGCATGGGTGGATTAGACAAACTGTAGATAGAGCAAAGGGGAGGGAGAGGAAGGGAGGGGGCATGGGGGTAGGAAAGATGGTGGGATGAGATGAACATCATTACCCTAAGTACATGTATGAAGACACAAATGGTGTGACTCTACTTTGTGTACAACCAGAGACATGAAAAATTGTGCTCTGTGTGTATGAGTTATAATGCATTCTGCTGTCATATATAACAAATTAGAATAAAAAATAAAAATAAAAATGTGCAAAGATTTGGTTATAAACATAGACAATATTATTTAAGATAGAAAAAAACAATCGAAATTTCTCTGTGTGGGTAATTCTGTGAAAATAATATTTAATCTTTTAAAACGATGTTTACATAGTATGAAGTTTGTGTTAAAGAATAGTTTTATTCAGAAAAAGAAATCATACATATCTATGTTTAAAAATTCAGATAGTATACAGATCACAGACTATTTACAGTGTTTATCATTTGCTGAAGGCAAGATTATAGCCGATATTAATTTTCTTTTGGTTTCTCTAAATTTTATATGAGCATGTGCCACTTTTTTTCCAAGGAGGAGAAAAATATTTTCCCATGTTTTATTTTAACCTTTTCAAAACAAGAAAAATTTTAGAAAAATTAAAATACCCACTGCTGTCATAGGTACTGTGAAGCTGGCATTTTAAAACATTACCAGTGGCATTACAAATTGGCATAGAACATCTGAACACAAATTTTGCAATATCAAGTATTATTTTCTTTCATTTTGCAAATCTGTCCTCCAAAATAGTTCAAAAACACTTGAAAAAGTCATGCATATGAAAATGTTCATTATAATGCTACTTATAAAGGTAAAAATTAGAAGCCAACCATAGTATAAGAAATTCTGCCAGGGGTAGTGGTGCATGCTGGTAACCCCTGCTATTCAGGAAGATGAGGAGGACTACAAGTTTGAGACTAGCCTCAGTTAAATTGTGAAGCTCTAAGCAACTTAGCTAGATCTTGTCTCAAAAACAAAACAAAACAAACAATAAAAAACCTGGAGATTTTATATATATATAGAAAGAGACATGGGGAGGGAGATAGGGAGAAGGCTAACAATGTAACTCGGCAGTAAAGTGATTGTCTAGCATGTGTAAGGCCCTATGTTTAACACCCTGTAATGCAAACCAAAAGAAAAATGTATTGTTTATAAATTATCCAGTCTAAGGTATTTTTTTAAAATATTATCTTAGTTGTTGATGGATCTTTATTTTATTTATTTATTTGCAGTGCTGAGAATTGAACCCAGTGCCTCATACATTCTAGGCAGGTACTCTACCACTGAGTTACAACCACAGCCCCAGTCTAAGGTATTTTTGTTACAGCAGCCTTGAGTGGACTGAGATACTGCCTAAGGAAATGTCAGGCTCTCAGGAGGCTGATCCTACATGCCCTATTCCTGGTTCTATTTCCCCATGTCTATAGATGGAGAATGGTCATGGGAAGAGGGCAATGGGGCCAGCCTGCATACTCTGATTCCCAGATAGTAACTTGCCATTTGTTTTCTGGTTAAGACTCCAACTTGAGGTTTCTGGCTCAGAGCCCCTACAGACCCAACAGCAACTGTCCTTTAAGCTTATGAATAAAGCCACTTTATATGCTGAGATGCAAAAAGCACTTTTTCCCTCTCCCTTACATGAAAGCCTTAAAAATAATGCTCATTAAAGTAAACTCAGACAGGATAATTAAAGGCAGAACTATCCTGGCCTAAACACAGCTTTCAAGCTCAAAAGATGCCGCACCACCCCCACCCCACTGCACCCCACCTTTTTACTTACTATTTTTCCTAATTAGAGAAGTGGCCTGAGAGACAGGGGAGGTTTTGTTGTCTAGTCTCCCTAAGTTTCTAAGAAGATTGCACATAAAACATCCTCTTTACAACTCTGGATATGAAAGTACTGGCAAGTGGTCATCTCCAGCACTATGATCCTTTCACCCTCCTTAGTCTAGTAGCCATCAACTAACATTTATGGGCACCTACTGTTTACTGGCATAATGATCAAGACCTGACCTCTATGAATAGTGTCTGTCATGCTTCAGCAAATATCAGATATGATTCCAGGTTAGATCTCATTAACCATAAGAATGCACTTACAGGAAATGGAAGGTGCCCAAAGCCAGCCTCAGAGAAGGAGCTAGGTTGATCTAGGTATGGCCATTACCTCATCCTCCTGGTCCTATAGTAGAGTGAGACATAAGGCCAGACCCTGTGCCCTCCTGCTCCCCAGCAACCCCGGCACTCCATCATGGTGACCCACAGGCCCAGGTGTGTGGCCCTCTGGGGGTATATGGGATGCATCATTTTCATATTCAGTCACTTGTCACTTAAAGAGGGAACACAGTCTGAGAACTGTGTGCTCAGGCGATTTCACTGCTATGCAAACATCACAACATGCACTCACACAAAGCTGGATGGTCTATCAGTCACTGTGTGAGGAGGGGGAGGCGGCTGCTGTCCTAACACCACACTGTTCTATAGGAAGCTCATAAATACAAAGTTAAGTACACTCTAAAATAATGATCAAAAAGTATAGTACAGCAAATACATAAATCAGTAACCTGGTCATTTCTTACCGTTATCAACATCGCATACCACCTAGAATTGCACGTATGCCTGTTGTGCCTTGGCAGAACTGTGGGTCTGTTTGCAGCAAGACCACATGCATCCGCGTGGGCAGCATGGCATATGATGATACAACAGCTACCACGTCACCAGGGGATAGGAGTTTTTCACCCCAGTGTCATCTTATGGAAGCACGATTGTACATGTGGTCTGTCGTTGGCCGAAGTGTCAACTCAGGAGAGCTCTGAGAGCTGGTTGTCCCGGGTGCTCTTTCTCCCTTCTTGCCTAGCAAGTAAATTTTCAGGAGGACATAAACCCTATAGTTTCCAGATCCCCTGCAGCTGGGTACGGTGATGTGACTGCTCTGGCCAAGAGGCACAAGTAGAAGTGGGGGAGCAGTTTCTCAGACCTGCACTTGAAGAGAAACAGCACCACCCTCCCCTTCCCTTTCTTGCTTCTGTCAGGCTGAGCGATGATGCCAACATCAGAGCTGGAGCAGCCATCTGGGACCACGACAGGACGCCACTCTTCAGAAGGATAAAACCCACAGCACATGAGGAACCTGGGTGTCCAGACTCCCTGAGCTGCTATGCCAGCATTTGCACTCTTATCCAAGAGGAAAATACTTTCTATCTTGTTTAGCTATTTAGAGTCTCTGTTACAGCAGCCAATCTGTATCCTGGCACACCAAGCACAGCTTAAATTAATAGATGTATTAATAACACTAACCAGCATTTGTTGAATATCATGCATGCACCATGCAGTGGGCTAGTGTGCTCTACATACGTTATCTCATTTGACTCCTCACAACAACCCTGATAGGTATTGTTTGCCCTGTTTTACACCTGAGGAAACTGAGATCCAAGGAGGTGGGCAACATTGCAATGAACTGGAGATACAGCCAGGACTCCGATTCTTAGTTTAGGGTGCCTGGCATTAGTCTGTGCTGTGTACGGCTTTCAGTTAGATGATTTTTCTTTCTACCTATAATTATTTGTGAGAGCATACTATTTCTAAGTCAAAGTTAATTCTGAGCACAGAGAGCATAAGGAATTACATTCTATTTCATTGAAACTGCATTTCAACTTCAGAGCTCAATTTTCAACTTCTGTTAAACTGACTTTGCTTTGGTATTTTCAAGACATAAACCCCAGCTGGGAGTGGTGGCACATGCCTGTAACCCCAGAGACCGGGGAGGCTGATGCAGGAGGTTCACAAGTTCAAAACCAGACTTGGCAATTTAGCAAGGCCCTAAATAACTTAGGGAGACCCTGTCTCTAAATTAAAAAAATAAATTAATTTAAAAAATTGGGCTGAGGCGGTAGCTTAGTGAAAAAGCACTTCTGGGTTCAATCCCCAAAACAAAAAGAAAAACAAAATCAAAAAAGACACAACTCCCAACAAAGGAGAAACAAAATCACCCAATTCCCATTTTTCTTGTTAATCAGTAAAATTATTGACTGTATTGTTTACTACCTGTGTTTTATTTCACAAAACTCAGATCCTTATATAATTGTTTCCTAGAAATCTCAAAAGAACCATAATCGTTAAAAGAATCCAGTAATACAGTGAAATAAAATATTAATATAACATGAAAGAATGAAACTCTGTTATTTGCAGCAATATGAAATTGATCTGAAGAATATTTTGTTCAGTGAAATAAGCCAGATGCAGAAGGACAAGTACCGCATGATTTCATCCCTATGGAATCTAATTTCAGTTAGATGCTCTCTAACTTTCTATGATTTCATAGAAGTGAAGAGTGGAAAAGCGGCCACCTGAGTCTGGGGAGGAAGGGATGGGACAAGGTTGGTCCATGGTACTGAGTTGAAAGAACCTAGTTCTGGTGCTCGTTCTAGTACAGCAGGGTGAGTGTATAGAATGATAATGTACTGTCTATTCCAGAAAAGCCAAAAGAAGGATTTCTAATGTTTTTACCACAAAGAAATGATAAATGTTTGAGTAGACAATATACTTACCGAAATGGTTTTTTTTTTTCTTTCTTTCTTTTTTTTTTTTTTGGTACCAGGGATTGAACCCAGGGTTGCTTAACTACTGAGCCATATATCCCCAGCCCTTTTCATATTTTATTTAGAGACAGGATCTCGCTAAGTTACTTAGGGCCTCACTAAGTTGCTGAGGCTGATTTTGAACTTGCGATCCTCCTGCCTCAGCCACCCAAGCCTCTGAGATTACAGGCATGTGCCACTGTACCTGGCAATACTTACACTGATTTGAATGTTGCACAAAGGATACGTGTAACAAAACATCACATGGTGTCCCCTAAATATGCTTGGTTTTGATATGTCATTTTAAAAAATGACACCAGAAAAAATTTATATAGAAATCAATAACTTTCTAGCCCAATACTTGTATTCTCAGTGACTCCAGAGGCTGAGGCAGGAGGATTGTAAGTTCAAGGCCAACCTGGGCAACTTAGTGAGATTCTCTCTCAAAATAAAATAAAAAAGACCTGGGGATGTAGCTCAGTAGTAAAGCACCCCTGAGTTCCATCCCTAGTACCAATAAACAAGAAAGAAAGAATAGCAATATCTTTCTTATTACTTATTATAAAACAATATAACAATATAACAATAACCAGTTATAAGATATAATCTAAGAAAAAATCCTATTTCCTTTCTATTCTTGTCTAAAATACAAGATACTTAGAAATAAATTTAACAAGAGTTGGGATATATAGCACAGGGGTAGAGCATTTGCCTGACTTAAGTAAGGCCCTAGGTTTAATCCTAGCAGAGTGTATACACACACACACACACACACACACACACAACTTAATAGGGGACAATAAGAATAATAAGTTTCTACATGAAGAAAAAGTTTAAATCTCCTAATGTGCACAAAAGAGGACCTGAATTACCACAGAAGCACATCATGTTCCTGTATGGGACAATTGAACATCATAAAGATGACAGTTATTCCTATGTTGATCTAAATATTTAACACAAGTCACACAAGACATACCGAGAGATATTTCTTTGAAATAGGAAACTTATTCTAAAGATCATATGGAAAGCCAAAAAGTCAAGGCTTACCAGGCAAATTCTAAAAAAAATTCGTCTTCTGAATTCTAAAAGAAGTAACCAGCAGGGTAACTCCATCAGATGTTAAGATGTGGTATAAAGTCTGGGTAATTAAAAATACAGCATTGACACATGAATAGACAAATCAAAGGAACAAAATTAAAAGTCCCAAAGGAGGCAGAACTATATATAAGAGTTCAATTTATGAGAAAGATGATGCTTCAAAGTAATGGAATATTCAGTAACTTAGATTGAAGTAACTTAGGCAGCACCACCTGGGAAAATGAAGCTGGAGTCACATCTCAGACTTTTTACACAGGCAAATTCCAACTAGATCAAAGATTGAAAGGTAAACATGAGACCGTAAAGTGGAAAGCAATGGAAAATACTTTTGGAAACTCAAAGTGGTGAGGCTCTTTCGAACCTGCCATCCATAAAAGAAAGGATTGATAAAATGGACTAGATAAAAATTAAAAACATCTGTGCCTCTAAAAACTACCATAAGTGAAATGAAAAGACTAATGACGCACGTGGAAGAAATATCTTCCACTCATTTCATAGACAGATCTTATTTCCCGAACACACAAAGAACTCCTACGAACTGTTAAGAAAAACCCCAACTATATAACAGACACAAAAGTTAGGATCAGATAATATACACAGAAAGAAAAGATGCTCAACAGCATGTATAGAGCACTGACAATTAAAACTTCCCTGAGATACTTATTTTAACTCAAGAGAACGGCCCAGGCCACGGAGGTCAAAGTGTGGTGAACCAGGAGCTTGATAAAAGGAAGTTTACTAACACCATCCAAAAGAGCAATGCTAATTGATCCATGATCCAGATGGATGTACTTATATGTGCAGGAAATGATAGATATGGTAGTTCCCCTTATCTGTGTGTGGGGGTTCATCCCCTGTGTTTGCCTGAAACTGTGAATAGTACAAAAACCTGTCTATACCATGTTTTCCCCTATACATCCCTATAATAAATTGGAATTTTTAAATTAGGCATGGTAATAATGAAAATAATATAATGACTACTAATGATAAACTAGCTAATAGTGAAATAAAATAATTACAACCACATATTATAATGAAAGTTATTTAAAACTTATTAATTATTTATGGAATTTTATTTTACTTAATATTTTTGGACCGTGGTTAATTGCAGATAACGGGGGCCATAGAAGGTGAAATTGAAGATCAGGGGGATTACTGTATATAAATTTACACCATGGCATTGCTTGTAATGGCAAAAGAGCGGGCCTAATGTAAAATATCCACAAGCAAGGTTCTGTTTAAAGAAACCAGGGCACACCCATGCAGCAGAATACCATACAGCTGTAAAAATGAATGGGAAAGTTCCTTATCTACTAACAGGTCAAAATTTTCCAAGATGTATTACAAAGCTAAGGAAACAAGGTATAGAGCAGTACGTACTATATGCTGTTTATGTTGTGAAATATTGGGAAAAGAGACATATGCCCAAATATATGCTAGACAGAGAGTAGGTTAAACACTAAAGCATAGGCTATCTGTGGGGGCACACACTTACACATTTTTCAACCATGTGAATTACATATGAAACTTTTTCAACCATTAAAAAAATCCCAGCTGGGCATGGTGGCACATACCTGTAATCCCAACAATTTGGAAGGCTGAGGCAGGAGGATTTCAAGTTCAAAGCCAGCCTCAGCAATTTGGTGAGATCCTAAGAAACTTAGTGAGACACTGTCTCAAAATACAAATTTACAAAAGGGCTGAGGATGTGGCTCAGGATTCAATCCCCAGTACAAAACCAACCAAACAAACAAACAAAAACACCAAATATGTTGGAGTGCCTATTCTAATCTCATTGAAGCCTTACTTTCTGGGTAATTCTTATGTATACGGTGTTTTTGTAAGTGATAAAGAGGGGACTGGTGATGGGGAGTTCAAATTCTAATTCTTAAGCATGATTTTATTCTTAAGCACCCAAACTTCAGTTGACCATGCAGGCTGCCCCTTCATTTAAAAGTTCGGCTTTCACAGAATCCCAAAGCATGAGCTAAAAGAACTCTCAAGACTGGTCCACAGTGTACTGACCTGGGGCCAGTTGGTCCAAACAATTCATCGAGATAAAGACGACGGTGAAGAAGATGATGTTGATGGATGCTGTCCCATTTTATAGGTGATAAAACAGAGGCATGTCAAGATAAAGTGACTTGCCCAAGGTCACACACTTTTTCAGTTGCTAGTCACAAATCCTTTTGCCAGTCTGTCTCACTTATCACTATTCCATACTGCCCTCAGAATCCTCTACACCATGTCGTACTGGACTAGGGATAGTAAAATGAAAAATTATTTTAAAGTCCCTAATTTTTCAGGAGTTTCAGTTTAGGAAAAAGGTATAGATATGGTAGCCAGGGGAAATAATTCAAATGCCATACTCTCATACTCTAAAAGAGGTGTTTGTCTTTGAAAACCCTCTTTCCTTCTTCATACAGTGGAGCACAATAATGAGTACCTACAAACACAACATCATTTAAACTCTTAAAAGCCCTGAAAAGTAGTCACAGATAAAGTGGAAAGGACTTTTTTTTTTTAAACATATGCTTTCCTTTCCCATCCTGTCAAGGTCCAGATGTTTGAGAATTATTTTCATGAAATAAAAAAGCTCATTATAGAACTTCATGCAAACCATTTTCTACATTGAAAAGCCTATAAAAAGCAACTCAGATCAAATAATGAACAGATGACCACTTTCTATATGGATACTAGATGTGCTAATAATAAGTCTTGGAGCAAAGCCTTTAATGTCTGTCAGCCTCAGCTTCCTTGCCTGGAAAATGGGGATAACAGTACCCTTTTTTGCAAAATTGAGCAGCTCAGATGAGCTAACTGGCTAAGTATCAAGAATGGGGCCTGGATCCTTGCAGGGAATCAGCATACAAAATTCTCTCTTTTCCAACTCACAGTATAACCACAGGCCCCTGGAGATACACATTCTCCTTCCTATTAAAGAAAGAAGACCTACCAGAGTGTGTGAAATGTCTGAATTTCACACTGTTTTATGGGATCATTCACTGATCCTTTATGTATTAGTTTCCTGCAGCTGCTGTAACAAAAGTCCCACCATAAACTAGGTGGTTTAAAACAACAGAAATTCATTCTCTCACAGCTCTGGAGGTCAAAAGTCTAAAACCCAGGTGTCTTTAGGTCTCTGCTCCCTGGGAGATTGGCTAGGAACCCTCTTTCCTTGCCTCTTCCCAGCTTGAGATGGTGTCTGACAATACTTGGCTTTCCTTAGCTCACAGTGAGCTCTCTTCTCTGTTATCACATAACCTACCTTTCCTTCCTTCTTGTTAATAAGGACCCCAGTCATACCAGATTAAGGGCCTGCTCTACCTTATTGCATCTGCAATGACTTATTTCCAAATAAGGTCCCATTCTGAGGTGCTGGGTGTTAGGACTTCAGCATGTTTTTTGGGGGGACACAATTCAACCTATAACACTGAACAATCACTTACTGAGTCCACCAATGTCAGGGTGACAAAGGAGAACAAGGGCCCACATAAGACCTTCTCTGATCCCTCTTTGGGAGAACAGACACTGACATGGAATGACGGTGAGAGGGACCAGGCAATAGTCACCACGTGTGGGAGAACCAGCAGTGGCTTTCACAGCACAACAGAGTAGATATCCCAGGGAGGCCATGTGCTAGCCATGTGACCAGGGCAAGTCACTTAATGACGGGAATCTCAGTCCCTTCTATATTAAGAGGATAAGAATAACACATGGCCACCTGGATAAACACCAGTATGTTCTCAAGTACCTTCTGTGACTTGGAGAACACAGGTACCTTAGAGCCATTGGTCCTTTCTAGGTGGAAAGCACCACCCCCATCCAGTTAACCAAACAGGATACCAAGGAGTTGCTCTAAATTCCCTCCTTCTTCAGTCTCCATATCCCAGAATGATGTCATTCTTCTCTTTACCATGTCTTTAATGTGTTTCCTCCATGCTATTCCATTCCGATTCCAACAAGAAGCTGATGTATTTAATCTGTTTTCCATCACTATAACAAAACACCTGAGGCTGGATAATTTGTAATGAAAAAAATATTCTGGAGGTCCAAGAGCACAGTGTTGGCTTTCTGCTCATCTCTGGGGAAGATGCCATGACAGACAGCATTACAGTAGTAGTTGTATGTACAGAAGCGGTCACATGGTGAGTCAGAAAAGCAGATACAGACAGAGCGGTTGGGCTTGCTTTTTTTTTTTTTTTTTTTTAATAACTCACTCAAGGGAGCAAACCAGGGTCCCAAGAGAACTGCATGAATTCTTTCCAAGGATGACACACCCAATGATCCAATCACCTCCTTCTCGATATAGTCACCTTGAGGACCAAGACCCCAACACATGAACCTGTGGGAGACACACTCAAGCCATATCTAAACCACAGAACCTGGGTGGCTGCAGCATCTCCCACCCATGCCCCTCAGATCCGAGGAGCCATGGTCTTCAACGCACAGCTCCTCATCCGAAACTCGCCTCTGCTCAGCCAGCCCTCCCATCAGAAGGAAACCCAAACTCCATTTAAAGCCATTCCCATAAAAGATCACCATGATGGTTTAACTTGACAAAATAATACTCAAGTGTATTCAGGAGAATAAGCAGACAAAAATAGCCAAGACATTTTTGAAAGGGAAAAATAACAAGAAATCGACGTGAGTTGTAAAGGAAAATTGCAAAACCACACAAATGGAGACACACGGGCACTGGGCCAGATTTTGAAGGAAGGGAAAAAAAAAAAAAAAAGATTCCTGTTCCAAACAATCTCATATGTACTACAGAGAAAAGCAGACTGTTCAGCAAATGGTGCTGGGAGGACTAGTTATTTGGAAGATAAGTCCCAGCCTTTCCTTAGCCTTTATGCTATAATAAATTACAGATATATTAAAAAAAAGAGTTGTGGGGCTTGGGGTACAGCTTAGCACTCAGGCACTTGCCTAACATGTGCTAAACCCTGCCGTGATCCCCAGCATCACTAACAAAGAAAAGAAGTAGTTAATGTAAAAATAAGTGAAGCCTTTTATATATTTCCTAAACTTTTATAACTCTACAGCAAACATGTATCACTTATGTAATTTGTAAGGGAATAAACAATAAAAGCGGGAAAAATAATAAAGTAGAAAAAGTAAATATATATAAACCATTATATATAAACCATTAAAATTGAAAGGCAAATAACAAAATAAAAAAAAAATATGTAACAAATACAACAGAAGATTGTTGTCCTTCAGATATTAAAAATATCTTGCAAATCACACTGGGTGCAACTGTCCTTGTACTAGGGAGGCTGAGGTGGGAGAATCATTGGAGCTCTCGAGTTCAAGACCAGCCTGGCAACGGAGTGAGACCCTCTCTTAAAAATCAACAACCCAAATCTTGCAAGGCACTAAGAAAAACTCATAAGAATCCCTGACATCCCATTAAACAAGGTACCTTTTCTTGAGTGTTTGGTAACACTAAACCATTAATTATTATTAATGATAATGAAAAATGTTGATCAGGGTGCAGAGATACAGGCCTTTTGTCTTTTCCAGTGTCTGGAAAAGACACTGGGCCCTATGTATCAGGCTTAGACACCTGTTTGCTCATTTCACTTCTAAAATTCTGGCCTAAAGAACTGATCAGAACTAAAAGTCAAGAGTCACCAGGTATGGTGCCATGTGACTATAATCTCCACTACTCAGGAGGCTGAGGCAGGAGAATCTTGGGCAACGTAGAGACACTCTGTCTCAAAATAAAACAAAATAAAGGGCTAGGGATAGAGCTCAGTGGTAGAGCATTTGCCTAGCCAGAGCGCGCGCGCGCGCACACACACACACGTGTCAAGGGCAAGAATGTTAACCACAGCATTTTTTCTAATACCAAACATTTGAATGCAACTTTAATGTCCAAAGGTCAAGAAAATTTTATATCCAGTAGGGAATATCACACCTCCATTAGAAGAAAAAGATTTTCAATACACAATAATAATAGTAGTAGTAATAATAAACCTAAAACAGCAACAGCAAAAACAAAAGCAAAATTTGTGTTTGGTGGGGCTGGGGTTGTGGCTCAGTGATAGAGCACTTGCCTAGCACATGCAAGGCCCTGGGTTCGATCCTCAGCACCACATAAAAATAAATAAGTAAAATAAAGGTCTTGTGTCCAACTACAACTAAAAAAAAAAAATAAAAATTTTTTAAAAATTGTGTTTGGTAACCATATGTTGAAGGTGGTGTTGCTATTTTCATTCTGACAGTTTCAGGTATGTTGTGGGATAAGGCAAGCAAATTAGGTTGGTGCTGTTGAGAGGCAAGATTTTCAGCCAGGGTAAAAAAAAATCATGTTAAGGAAAAACGTGATAGCCTAGAATTCAAATTGAAAATTGCAGCATGCATTCAGGAGGTATTTTATCTTAAAAACAGATGAACAATTTCTAGTTCTGTCCACAGATAGTCCTACAAGAAAAGTGACTAGTCAGTATCACTGGGGACCCATTGCACCCAGATTGTGGTCTCTAGATATTTCTCCCTTAAAGGAATACATGAGCTTTTTCATTATTTGAATGTGTCCACCCAAAGTTCATGTGCTGGGAACTTAATCCCAAAGTCTCGGGTTAATGGTACTTGGAGGTGGGACCTTTGTGAGGTATTTATGATTTAGATGAAGTCATGAAGGTGGGGTCCCCACGATGGCATTAGAGGCTTTATAAGAAGAGGAAGAGAGATGCTTGTTCTGTCTTATCATGTGATGTCCTCTGCCACATTATTTTTGCAGCAAGAAGGGCCTCACTAGATATTGAGCAAATGCTGGCACCATGATATTGGACTTACAAGCCTCCCGTACCATGAGCCAAATCAACTTCTATTCTTTATACGTTATCCATTTCAGGTAATGTAATGTGTTATGGCAACAGAAAATGGACTAAAACAAGCCCAGATAATCTTGTCATAGTGGAAGTAAAGAAATTATCAGAGATTGCTAGAATCACGTCAAAAGGACT
The DNA here is from genome assembly GCF_021218885.2 of Marmota monax. Classification (NCBI taxonomy): domain Eukaryota; kingdom Metazoa; phylum Chordata; class Mammalia; order Rodentia; family Sciuridae; genus Marmota; species Marmota monax. Next base: position 3,108,148 of record NW_026694340.1, read on the forward strand.
CACAAGGCACTCTGAAGTTCTCTTTGGCTAAAGATGGGACCTCTTAGGCATCAGTAAAATAACTGAATGATTTAAATACACCAAATATGTTTAAATGCATGAAATTATAATAGCAGAATGTAGTGGTCCCCTTTGGTGGATGCTTGGGAACAAACTCATTATTTTGAAAACTAGTAAATAAGGCGGGGGGGGAATAAAGCATTGCTGTCCCTAAGTGGATTCTATCACAGGGTTACTGAACAGTTTGAGGAGAATATTCTCTTTATAGAAATGTTCCACCTAGTAAGCAAAGGCAAGCAACAGAATTCTCAATATTATCATTTTACAAATCCCTAATAAAATAATGAATAAATGGATCGATGGCTGTCAACCTCACAAAAAGAAACACTCATTCTGTGCCTCCTGGTGGGAGGATACTCCACCACTGAAAAATATTCTTACCAGACCCCCCAAAAACCTGAGTCTTGTCAGGCATTTAGATCTACCCACCAATTACAGAAAATGCAGGGGCAGAGGAACATAGTAAATGACACCACAGGAATGCAGTAATCAGAATACAAATGGTGAGAAACTGTGGGATAAATGACCAGGTTTCTCCTCAGTGGTATAGCACTGCCTAGGATGCACAAGGCCCTGGGTTTTATCCCCAGCATCGCAGAAAACTAAAATAATAAGTGAATAAATAAATTGCAAGGAAAAATAAAGGAAAAGGAAGTAGACTTTAGAAGACTAAGTGAGACATCACAGACATACCAGCCAATCATGACACACAAGCTTTATTTGGATCCTGACTCAAAGGATTAAAAGTTAGAAAACAATTGGGGGAAGCTGTATACCAATTGGAACATTAATGGATATGAAGTGCTAGCTAATTTTTAAATTTTCAGATGTGATTTTTGTTTTAAAAATGCCTGTGGCTTTTAGATATTTATACTGAAATACTTGCCCCCAAATTAAAATGATATGATGTTTGTAACTTGCTTTCAAATAATCCAGGGGGTAAATAGGTGGAAAATAAGATATTTGTAGAAAAATGAGATTGTTAATGACTTGGTAATTTTTGAAATCAGATGATTGGTACATGAGTTTCGTATTCCATTGTACTTTTGTACAATGTTTAAATTTTTTCTGTAATAAAAAAGGTCAAAAAATTGTTTCAAATGATAATTTATTTATTTTACAATTTAATGACATGGAAAAATGCTCATGAAATGGCAAGGCTATAAAAAGAAACTATAACACACAAGAAACCATTTTGAGGACCAAAGAAAAAAAATTCAACACAATAACTTTTACCTCTTTATGGTGGTATTATGTGTGGCTTCTTTTATCTCCCTCTTTGTGTTTTTTGTTTTCTACGGTGAGTAGGCCACTCCAGAAATACATTTTTTAAAAGTGCTTAACTTGGAATTTGTCAGGATAAGCTCAGTTGTTATGTTCATAGTGTGTTTATTTCTGCTTTGGCTAATCGCTTCCAACCGTCTCCTGCTTGGCCATGAACCCTGAGGCTTTCACTGCACAGAGAATCCCCAGATTGGATCATATAAACAAAGTACAGTGGACCTAATACAGAAGCACCTTTCTCAGGCCAAGACAGATTGACAGAGCCTTCAGTTGTTTACCTCCAGGGGAAAATAATGGAGCAGAAAAAAAATCCTTTGCAAAGATGAGCCTGGAAATGCCCATCTGGGTAAAGGAGCGCTGGATGGGGACTGTCCAGCTACCAGGATCGAGCCATGACCATGGCCATGATGAATGTAGGTTTTGTGCCAATGCACACAAAATCCACAAGGAACCCTGTGTCACGTGGAAAAACTAATCCTAAGAAAATTAGTTTGTGCTATAAAATATCATTTAGGCTACCAGAGAGTGCGATCCTTGGGTGTGGACCCTCTCCTTCCAAACAAGCAAAGCAGCTTTAAGATTTACACAAACTGAGCTCAATGGAAGAGTGCCAGTCTAGCATGTATGAGGCTCTGGGGTGGATCCCCTGCACCACCAAAATATAAGTAAAAAAAAATAAAATAAAAATCACACTACTGAGAAGCTTTAGTTTCCAAAATGCTTTGTCAGCTAACCTGAAAAGTATCTCCCCGAACCTAGCTACCTTTTGTTCCCAGTGAAAATAGACCCACAGAATCCATTTCCCTTCTCTTCTTGCCTTATACCTGCTACTCCCACCCCGGCCACAAATGCATGGACTGTTTTTCCCTGTCCTACACATTTTATATAAGTTCTTACCAACTACATGTTGCTAGGATATGTGAAGAGGAAAAATTATTCTCCTATCTCTCTGATCTGAGGTTTGCAGTACAGAGAAGAAGGAAAGACAGACACCCAGGATCTTCCTGATACCCTCCCCCCATTTTTTGACATTTACTCTTGGGGGGGGGGGTGCGTGTAAATGTGACGTCATCGTTCATGCCAGCATTTTCTTAAACTTAAGGCAATAAATACTAGAAATTCCCATGGGAAAGTCTGATGGCAACACCTTTAAGAGAGTTGCTCTCTAATGCAGGCTGGTGAACAAAAACAAGCCACTTCACGGTTTTGGCAGCAGGACCAGGGCCTTCCGTGAGATTTTGCAGAGATGGGAACTGGCCACAGCCTAGGAGCTAAATTCCTCGTGCTGCCTCACCCCTCAACAGTGGGTTACTTCCCCTGACCTGATGCCCGAAAGGACTGCCCACAGGGGCTGCTGTGTGGGGGTCCAGACTGGACATTATTGAAGGTCAGACTTAGCCCATCTCCTGGTCACCTCTCCTGACTGTAATTTCTGTTTCCACCACAAGAGGCAGCAGCGGCAAAGGCAAGTCCGTCACCCACAGGCTGAGGCCAGGGGCTGGGTAGAGAGGAGCCAGGAACCTGCTATTCCTACCACTCCTGCATCCCTCCTGTTTTCCACCCTGGGCTAAATCAAACAGGTGCTGGGACTGCTTAGCCACAGCTGATTCCACCCAGGGAAGGGCTACTTGGTGTTCTGGTGAACAGATACTGCTCTCAGAAAATACCCAAGCAATTTTTAAGAGCATGATCAACTGTGGGAATGCTTTAGGGGTATTAGAAGCAATTCCTCCACTTTGGAGAGAACAGGAAAGCAATATGCCATAGTTCTTACAAAAGTGCCTGATCCGAAAGTTCCTTCTAGCTGCAGCCTTGGGAAATTTGCCTCACTTCTCTGGGCCTCGGTTTCCTCATCAGTAACATGAAGATGATAACTCTGTTGACCTACCAGGATGTTGGTGAGAAGACCAAATGATGTCATGGGTGCGGAACAATCTTGGTAAGCATGTCATGTGTGCTTAATGATACTAAGGACATTGGTGGTGCTTTATTTTTCCTGTTCAAATGATGGGTACAAATTCGAGAATGTACACAGTGAATTCTAAATAAGTTCAAAAAAGAACTGAAGGCAAAGGTTAGGAGACGGTATAAAGCAAGTTCTGATATCTGAGCTGACCCCAACGTTCCAAGCAGTCAGACACTGTGCTGCAAATTTGGTGTTGAATCAGCAAGTTTGTGAGCCTTATACTCTTGGCATCTAGCACAGCTTGTGGCACATAGTGGGAGCCTATTAAATATTTTGGAAGGAAGAGAGGAGGGAATTATGATAAAAGCAGCCATATACTCAAAACTTGCTGTGCACCATGCATGCCACTGATGGCTGACATTTTTACATAATTTAACTCTTGTTTTATTACTGCCACTTCATAGATGACATCGAGTCTCCGAAAGGTTAAGTCAGTGTTTTTTTTTTTTTTCCTAGCAAACAGATCCAATCCCCAACTCAGCTTTTAAACAAAAACAGCTGAGGCATTTACTCTGGTCAGTAATGAAAATTCAACATTCTTCTGCCATTGATATAACTTATAGGGTGCTTTTCATATTGATTCCTTTTATCTTTGCATTGGAGGCTAAGATAAACCTGTATGCATTTAACTTATTTCAGTCATTTAAAGAAATAAAGAACAAAAGACAAGAATCTGTGTTAAATCAGGCACAATAAGAGGAAACATTTTTAACAAAATATTATGGTAAGAGCTTCAGGTTTCTATAAATCACCCCCATTGAGTTCTGAAATCCTGAAATTACTATTGTTGTGCTATTTAATATTCTCCATCCATAATAGCTGATGAAAATGCAGAACCAAGCCAAATACGGAGTTGGAAATATTTTTAACTTAATTTGGACTCTGCATTACTAAAAGAGCAAAAAAACAAAAATCAAAACATTCTGGGATTTAACAAATTTAACTACAAATTACAAACCAGGTCCTTTCAACAATTTAATGCCTATATAAAAAGAACGTCTCCCAAATCAAATTTCCCAGATTTTTCACTAACAAATGTCCCTGTGCTTCTTTCTTCAGAACTAGAGCCAAAATGGAAATTGGTGTGAAAATTAGCGAACATTTATGAAGAGCAGACGACAGCAGAGAAAGGGGGGAGAGAAACAGGAAGGCGACATTTGCTATTTATTTGGAATAATTAGCAAAGCAGAACCAGCTGAAGCCTGGCACCATGTACCTTGCCCAAGTGCTGCAGAGGGCTGAGTATTCAAAGGGCCAGCTAAGTGGATGGTTAGGTACAATTTCACGCCTCACTGCACAGCGAAATAAAGGGAAATATTTTTTTTCCAAGTATAATTGAACTTTTGCAGCACCGATGGGCTTTCTTGTTTTGGCCCAGGGAGATTCCAGTTATTTTGAGAGCTGCACACCTTTAAGTTACAACAAGGGCTTTTTACAACAGACTAGGTAACATGCACGTTATATAAAGATTTCTATTATCGCCAGAGAATTCACAAACGTTTCTGCATTTTAAATGTTTGCACAAATCCTGCTTTTCATCAGATGTGTGGAAATGAGTTTATTTTCTCAGAAAGCCCAAGACGACTTGGGTTGGGTTTCTCCTGCCCACTGCCCCTGCCCCCATCCCTGAGCTGATGCTATGAGTTGGGTCTGGAAAGGAAAACTAGGAGCAATAGGGGGGAAAAGGGCAGGAAGAGAAGCAGGAATAATTATGATGATCCACATGGATTGAGCACTTACTGCATGCCCTGTATGATTCTGAGTACTGTAGAGACATCCACTGGTTCATGACACTACAGGTAGAAGTTGTTAGTATCTCTGCTATGAGGTTGAGGAAACTGAGGAAGGAGAAGTTAATGAACCCACTGACAGTCACACATTAAGAGGCGAGCTGGTGAGCATCATGGAGTGACTCCCCCAGACATGCCTTCCAAATGTGCACTGGCTGTGCTGGCCACCCCAGCCCCTGCCACAGTGTAAACACAGGGGGTCTGGATGGGAGCAGACGTCTGGTTTATAAACAAGCAAGAGCTCAAACATCTGGCCGTGCTTTGCAGCTGCAGACACCGTGCAGGTATGGGCCCTCTGGCCTGCCTGGTCCACATAGCATAAATATCAGGAGGCTTGCTCCTCCTTAGACACCAGCCTGGGATGGCTGAGACCTCAGGAGAGGAATAAACCTCTCTGTGGGCTTCCTGACAGCTGGTGTGGGCAAGGATGCCAGATAGGGAGAGAAATATGACACCCACACCTCCCCCAAGTCTTTAGGGACTGATTAGTAAATCATGGGCACCTACCCCCCCCCCCCACCTTGAATTTTGGTATCACATACATGAAATGTACCACTGTTACCATTTTTAAGTACACCATTCTGTGGCATTATACACAAGCACACTGTTGTGCAACCATCACCAACATCCATCTCTGGAACTTTCTCATCATTCCCAAATGAAACTGTGTCCCAGTTAAACACCAACTTCCCACCCCTCATCCCCCAGCCCCTGGCAACCACCATTGTTCTACTTTCTGTCTCTATGAATTTGCCCAGTTTCAGTACCTCCTATAGAAGTGGAGTCACACAGCATCTTTTGTGAGTGGCTTATTTCCTTAGCATAATGACCTCAAGGTTCACACAGGTCATAGCATGTGTCCATATTTCCTTCTTTGTTAGGGCTCATTAATATACCATTGTCCACCTTTTGTTTATGCATTCATCTGGTAATGATCACTTGGGTTGCTTTTACTGCGTTTAGACACAATAAATGTCTTTCCCCTAGCGTAATACACAATTACAATCACATTGCAATTTATACGGCAGTCCCTTAGGGTTACCTATGAAGGCTATGGCTGTCACTCTGCCCTGACTGCTGGAAAGTAGGGATGCTGGTTCTGAGATATGCTAGAGCACCTCACTTTAACCTCAAGAACATGGAAACTGGATTTTTAAGGGTCAGCTCCTAAATTTTTAAATTGATGATAATCCAAATGCTTTAACACATTGGTCCAGAAGCTGATTTTGACCTTAAAATCCTCAGTGTTATGTCAGTCTTACAATAATTCCTTGCAGTAGGGTTTTTTAAACAAGGAAGCAGAGTTCAGAGAATTTAAGTGAGTTGCCCACGGTCACGAAACAGTGCCTTGAATGGAAAATTTCAGCTCTAAGCTCAGTCTCTTTCCCAAATCCATCACGGCTTATGTGAAAATGCTTTGTAAATGACAACATGGGCTGTGTGATTGTTAACACGAGCGAAGAGGTGGCTTTGAGCAGAACCCTAAAAAAGAGTTCCTTAGACTTAAAAGGCACATCCAAAGTCCAGCCAAGTGGGGGACATGGGTCTTATTAAGCACTCCTGACCTCCCAGTGGCAAAAGTAGAACAGCACTTCCACCTCCGAACTCTGTACAGTGTGTACATTGAACCTATCAAAAAACGAGGGTTGGCTTTCCAGTTGTTAATCAGGGAGATGACTTCTCAGAGGGATCCTGTGGTAAGCTCTGAGGCTTACAGTTTTCAGGCTCTAGTGTTCTGGGAACAGCAGGCTGTCATTAACCCTTAGGGTGCAAAGGCCAGACATTCCTTAGCTTGACCCGGCTCCCTAAAACCCGAGATGCTGGGTTCCTCCAGGGGCAGGAAGGGGATAAATGGTGCATCTGTTTTCTCTCTCAGGAGGTCAGGAGCTCAGGCACTGGTTTAAAAGCATTCTTTACACAGCGGCAGATAACCCCTCTGACACAGGCCCTCACATAAGCCTGCTGTGCAACGTCCTGGGGCCCTCCTGAGGAAGCAGACCCTTGGCACCCACAGAAAGGTAGGACCACTGCCAGGATGTGCAAAAGAAAAAGGCTCTCTATGACATTGGTATGGTTTCTGGTCCCCTCTAGATTATTCTAGATGTTCTGAGCCCTTTGTAGATCCCTGCCCCTGTGGGGATTGGGATGGGGCAATATGATAGCTCTGAATACTGAAAACAGATTATCTAATATGTTAGAAGGTGGTTATCTAATATGTTAGAAGGAGGGATCAGACTGTCGGAAGCAGGGAGATTTGGGATAGTAAATTTTAAGCATTGACTGACAGGGAGAGCATGGTGATGACCAGCTGTCTTCCTGTGCAGCTTCCTGTTCAATTCCAGAACTCGGGTCTGAGCCTCTACAGAGCACACTTGGGAGGACAATGCACAGCAAAGCCTTTGCCCTTCCAGGAGGTGCCTCCACTTCCGAATCATTTTGTTTATATGACCCCATTCCTTCAGCGTCCTCTCTGCCTCCTCTCATTCCTGAATGATATTTTGGTGAATGACCCCCATGAATCCCAATTTGAGAGACCCTGGTCTCCTTCCTAAGCTATGGATCTCAGAGCATCTTGATCCAGAGTCACCCACCATCATCAACAGTCCCAAGAGCCTTCTAAACGTCACTCCAACCTCCTCTCTCTGCTTGGCCTCTGTTTTAGTCAGTTTTTGTGTTGCAGTGATCAAAAGAACTGACAAGAAAACTTAAGGGAAGGAATATTTATTTTGGCTCATGGTTTTGCCATGAGCTGTCCACTGTCAGCTGACTCCATAACTCTGGGCCCCAGGTGAGGCAGAACATCATGGCGGAAGGTTATGGCCGAGGAAAGTCGCTCAGGACATGGCAACCAGAAAGAGCTCCATTTACCAAGGACAAATTATAAAGCATAATTCACACCCCCAGTGACCTACTTCCTCCAACCGTACCCTCCCTGCCTATAGCTACTGCCCAGCTAATACATACTAGTGGATTTAGCCACCGATTAGTTTATACCTCTGAAAATTTTTTACTTATCCCACATAGAGTTTTTTTGGGGACACCTCATTTCTAAGCCATAGCATTTGTTTCTGAATCTTTAAAATGGGAACATTAATAGGACCCATAGGGTTGTATATTAGTTGGTTTCCCGCTGCTACAATGAAATACCTGAGGCTGGATACTTTATAAAGAAAAGATCTTTATTGAGCCCACAAGTTCTGGAGGTCCAAGAGCATGGAGCCATCATCAGTTCAGGTCTGGTGAGGACCTTATGGTAATGGTATCATAAAGGTGAATGGCACGTAACAATGGCAAGAGCAGAGGTAATAATGTAGAGAGACAGGGAGCCATAGAGTGGGGAGGGGCTCTTTTATAACTGCTCACTCTTGAGAGATCTAACTTAAAGTCCCAGGAGAATTTTAATCCCTTCCAAGGAGAGTGCTCCCAATGACCTAACCACCTCCCCCATAGGCCCACCTTTTAAAGGTACCCTACTACCTTTCAGCACTGCCACATTCAGGACTGAGTTGCCAACACAGGTATCCTTGAAGAACACACTCAAACCTTTCCAAACACAGCAGCCTATAAGAATTAGATGAGCTGATATGTCTGCAGTACTTAGGACGGGACTTGTCAGCCACTGATCATAGTAGGACTAGCACTTGACATAGTAGCTTGTTTTTCAAAGCTTAACTTGGTTTTATTTTTTCCTTGAACTGTCATAAAAGAGACAGCCAACCTTTCTTCATTGATCATTCTAAGTTTTCTAAGCTAGTGCTTTCAAACATAGCTGCAGAAAATTGAGGCTTGGGCACTCCTATCTTAGTACCATCTGGTAGACAGAGGGTGCAGGATGACTCAGAATCCCAAACCCCAGCCCTGGGCATCAGAAGCCCCATATTCTGGGTCTCACCAGTCCTTGAGCCAAGTATAAGGTTGTTTCCTGGGTAGCTGATATATTTGGCCACACTGAAAAGCATCCAAGCCATGGTCAGAGTCCATGTGGAGTTGAGCGTATGTCTTTATGGGATCCATAACATTTCCTGTTCAACTGAGACGGACTGTCAGAGCAGTTCTTACCCAACCAGGCTGGGCTGAACAGAGGGACAGCCATGTGTGAGGGTTAACTTGTTACATGGAAGGCTGAGTAGACAGAAGAATAGATAGAAGAATCAGAAGATGTCAGATTGTGTCCCTAATCTATCTATGTGACTGTCGGACAAAGTAGAGCCTCAGTTTTACCACATGTAACAGTCCCTAGCTTTGGAGATTTCTTTTGATAAATAAGTAAAATAATATATACATAGTATTTAGTCAGATTTCCATCACTGTGACAAAATACCTGAGATAAACAATTTACAAGGAGGAAAGGTTTATTTGGACTCCTGGTTTTAGTCCATTGTCATGTCAGTCAGCTCCACTGTTTTGGGGCCTGTCGCAAGGCAGAACATCATGGCGGGAAGCGCATGGTGGAGCAAAGCTGATCACCTCTTGGTGGCTAGAATGCAAAAAGAGAAAAAGGGGCCAGGACTCCCAATCCCCTTCAAAGGCACACCCCCAGTGACCCAACTTCTTTCCAGTAGGCCCCACTTGCTAAAGGTTCTACCACCTCCCAAGAACACCACAGACTGGGGACCAAGCCCTTAACACATGGGATCAAATTTATAACAGACAGGATTTATTTTGAAGAATAAGTAAAATTACATGTATGCATAAATACATACATGTATTTATATGTATATACACATATATAAATATATTGTGAAGTGTTGTAAGGGAGAGATGTCAGATGATGGTAAATGTGAGAATATATATATATATATATATATATATATATATGTGTGTGTGTGTGTGTGTGTGTGTGTGTGTGTGTGTGTGATATAAAATGCAAAGGCAGCAGGCACTACTATTACTACTGTTGTCACAAGTTTAGGTTGCATGAACCCATAAAACAGTTGTGTTGAGACATGTGGCCTAAATTCATCCTGTGTTGGAGTTCCGTATTTTGTACCACCTCCCCTTCAGAGGGAGCTTGCCCATTGATCCTTTTCTGAATCCACATTTTCAGGGGCACAAATAGAAACTTTTGCTGCTTGGACCAAGGAGGTCTGAAGAGAGAGAGACCTCTGATGCCTAGACAAGTTGGCCTGGTCTTTTAGAAGTGCATGGGCCTTGCCATTCCCTGCCCTTGAGGCCACCCTTCTGCCCCTCTGAGCCAGCAACCTCCATGTTTCAAACACTCCCAGATGTCTGCTCTGGGCTTACTCTTGGCTGAGGGTTGGGGACCCAGGGTGCCCCCCCCCCCCCGTTGCCTGCCTTAGGGAATGTTCTTTAGAAATACAAAGAGGCAATTTCCACAAAGGGTGACACCTGATGTGCACTTTGGTGCTATTTGGTTGTTCAGTTGGAGGGGTAGGGTGTCAGAGAGGAGCTCAAATTTGCCAAGGGAGTGAAAGATGCACAGAAATTCTCCAGGTCTATCAAATGTCTATACCCCACTGTGCCCCTCCTTTGTGGTTCCTGCCAGAGCCACACACCTCTTCTCTTATTATTGACTTAATATTATTCTTTAAATTGACCCATGTTTTTTTACTTAAAGTTATTTTTAAAAGTAAACGTTATACACTCTGGTAAATAGAAAACCAGTTTCACTTACCCAAAATAGAAAGTAACTCTAAAAATAAATACAAGAAAGGGAAGTTATTAAATTATTACCAGATACTGCAGCGAGCTGGAGGCTTGGAGTCTGAGGCTGGCTCTCTCTCTGTGTTAAAAAAGCGTGGGGGGAGGGGATGAGCAGGCCCTAGAGATAATTATGGACACACTAGCATCAGCATGAGATCTTCTCTTCCACATCATTGCAGAAGATCTGGAAGGGGGTCAACTTCATTTCATGTCCCAGCTGTGCATCATGTATGAACTTTCCCTGGGGGGCACGCCCCTCATTTGGGAGAAGTTGCCAGAGCTGGAAAGATTCCCAGTGCCAGAGAGAGATCAAGGGCTTTGAGGTGTGGTTGTGGGTTCATGGAGGAGGTGGAGGGTAATGAACTGAGCTCCAGGTGTGAAGAGGAACAGGGATGATGGTGAATGAAAAAATATCAACCATAACTTCAGCCCACACTTCCTGAAGGGTCTTCCCCAGCCAGGCACCACCTGCAGGAACATTGTTTAATTTTCACTGTGTCTCAAGAGGGAGCTGCCTCTTGAGACTACCCACAAAACACAGTATTTGCACACAATCCTAAATCAGCCCACACCTTGCTCAAACCTAGGCTTCCCTGCCCCTTAACTCTGGAGCCTGGACCACAGGAGTGTGGGCTTGGGATGTGCCTGTTCATCCTCCCAGATCTTCCCAGCATCCCGGGGGCTAGGCAGATACAAGACCCTGTGCTTCTGAGGTGGCTCTATCTGAGGTCCTGAAGTCTATGGTTCCTCTCCATTGTGTGCCTTATGTTTAATTTATAAATTCCCAACTTCTTAAAATTAAAAAAATTATTATGGTAAATTATACATGACATTGATCATCTTAGTCATTTTTAGTTTTTGCAGTGCTACGGATAGACCCCAGAGCCTCATGCATGCTAGGCAAAGTGTTTAAACACTGAGCGACTCTCCCAACCCCATCTTAATGATTTTTAATCAGCTTATTCAATGGTATTAAGTACATTCACACTGTGTGTCACCGTCACCAGTACCCACTTCCAGAACTGTTTCAACTTCCCAAGCTGGTACTGTCCCCATTAAACACTAACTCCCACAGACCCTGGAAACCATCATTCCTTCTGTCCCAATCAATTTGACTATTCTGGGCACTTCATATAAATAGAACCATATAGTATTTGTCATTTTGTGACTGGTTTGTTTACTTAGTAAAATGTCCTCAAGGTTCATCCATGTAATAGCATATGTCAGAATTTCTTTCCTTATTTTTTTCCCCTCTTTGAGATGGGATCTCATTATGTTTCTCAGGCTGGCTTCAAACCTCTGGGCTTAAGTGATTCTCCTACCTCAGCTTCCTGAGTAGCTGGGCCCATAGCCCCATGCCATTGTGTGACCTTCTGAATAATATTTTGCTTGCATGCATAGACCATAATTAGTTTATGCATTCATCTGTTGATGGACACTTGAGTGGCTTCCAGATTTTGGCTCTTGTGAATAATGCTGCTATGAATATGTACAAAAATCGATTTGAGGGGCTGGGGATGTGGCTCAAGCGGTAGCCACTTGCCTGGCATGTATGCGGCCCCGGTTCGATCCTCAGCACCACATACAAACAAAGATGTTGTGTCCGCTGAAAACTAAAAAATAAATATTAAAAATTCTCTCTCTCTCTCTCTCTCTCTCAAAAAGAAAATCGATTTGAGTTTTTACTTTCAATTCTTTTGGCATATGCCTAGGGGTGGATAAGTTCCCAACTTTAAACATAATTAGAAAGGACCTCATTACCTGTAGGACACTGCCCAATGAATAAGCTCCCTCTGTTCATCTCCTACCCATCCCTCCTTGGTTCCAGCCTAGTTTGCCTGAACAGCATTCTTATCTTCACTCTGAGATACAGTTGTCCCTTGCCATCTGTGGGATTGATTCTAGGACCCCCCTCAGAGACCAAAATCTAAGAATGCTCAAATCCTTTATGTAAAATGGCCTAGTATTTGCATATAACCTACACATACCCTCCTGTATATGTTAGATAATCTCTGTACTAGTTATAATACCTAATACAATGTAAGTGCTATGTGAATGGATGTTACACTGCATTGTCTTTGTGAAAAATGCCAAGGAAAAAGTCTGTACATGTTTCATATGGATGCAATTTTTTCTCTAAATATTTTCAATCTGTGGTTGGTTGAACCTGCACATTAGGACCCTGCAGATATGAACAGCCAACTGTGTTGTTTTTATAAGCCCTACCACATTGTACAAAGGACTATAATACATATGTGTTCAACCCAAATTCTGAAAGTGTATCAGTTCCACGAATAAGTGTGAGATGAAAAGGAGGAGACGGGCATCTCACCCGTGGCCCTAGGGAAAATCCCCAGTCACGCACCGTTGGGTGAGCCCAGTGCAAGGCAGGCAGCTGAGACCTGGCCTTATATCTGGCAGTATTACTGACAGAGCCTAGGGTAGTTCTGCCATCTGCTCCTTTCTTCAGAAAGCCCCTGCCCTGTCAGCAGAACCATCAAGCTGACCATCTCCCAGGCAAGATGCTTGCAGCTGGTGATAACCAGAATCAGTCTTGGGAAGGAGATGGGGCGCTCCTCCCTGAGAGTCCTAATGGCCATGCAGGGATGGGCTGCAGAAACATCTCCAGTGATTCATCTAAGCAGCCCACTGTGCAGAGGCCTAAAGGGAAATTTCATCACGCTAACATGGTTTTATTTTTATTTTTCTTAGGCATCTCTTCTCACTCGTCTTTTATTCTAATCATCATAATATGGTCCGTTCATTTTTAAACGTTTCCACCCCATTTATCTAACAGTGCAAGTGATCACTACAGCCAACTAAATCAGTCCATTTAAATTCCAAGTACTTCATTCTCTCCACATCCAGGGCATGCAGACATCTGCCAGACAAACACAGAGCAGCTGTAGATCAAACTCATAAGTTAATGGAAAGTCCTGGTTGATCAACATCTGGTTCAGCCCTTCCGCAAGGGTCCTCCTTAGGCCTGTAGCTTGCTTTGAGATGACCATCTAGGGTTTGCACCTTCCTCCTCTGGTGAAGTTACCATGAGGTCTTCATTTCATCTGGCTTCACATTCCCTGACCCTGTGTCCTATTAGCCAGGAGCTAGTATCTTCAAGCAAACACAGTACCCATCAACTGAGCAGCCTGGGCTCCTATGATTACAGACTTCTGCAAGCCCAGCCCACAAATTAGAACTGTCTTCCTTGCTCTAAGGACTGCCTAGAATGGTCCAGAACTCTGTGAAGCAGGTATTGTGCCAAGGTTGTAAAGATGTCCAATTCCCCACCCAAAGCTGAAGTCCACCTTCAATCCAGAAGCCACGGCAAGCAGCCAATATTGAGCAGCAGATCAGGATACAAAGATGCAGAAGGTACAAATCTGAGCTCCTTAACAGGCCAAAGGGAGAGATAGAAAACAGACAGAATGTGAGACAGAAAGGCGGATGGAAACCAGAATGTGAATCAAAGATAAGGCCATTGGGGGAAATGCCTGGCTTTTGGTACCCAAGCATCTTGCTTGACTGGAAACCCAGAAATAAATCCAGGGTTCCTGGAGAGCTGCTTGCCCAGAAGCATCTGGACTCTCACAGAAAACAGTGGCTTTCTACATTTGGATTTGGATGCCGCCTGTCCCACAGAGCCAGCCTCTGGGGCCCCGCTCTGAAAGTCATACTGGGAAAAGCCTGTCTGAAGTCTGCAGTGATTGCTGGGAGCCTTCAGAAGCCCCCAAGTCGAGCCGTCACCTATTCAACACCGTGGGCCTTGGTGGCCAGGGAGAGATTGTGGTCCTAGGTCTGGCTGATTTCTAAAGGCAGCAAATGGCTTGCCTTCAAACATGCCTTTTGAATGCAACCCAACCAATCCAAATCCCATGTCCCAACCAATAAGTTTATCTAACTCTAACACTCCAAATCAATAGTTCTCCTGCCCTAAATCACTACAAAGACAGGCACCAAACAACGAGGGACCAATCTGTAGCCCAAAACCTGCAAGAATTACTTAACTGTGCAATCCTCACCTTGCTCAGCTTGCCTTCCCTGCCCTGCCCCTTCCTTCCCAGGAAAGCTCTGGCCCTTGCTCTCTGCCGTGTCTTCCTCTCTTGACCCCCCTGGTGCTTCCACATGTGGCCCGGCTTTTCTTTCGAGGTGGTTTTCTCCACATCTGTCATCCTTTTTTTTCCCCCTATTGAATATTTTATTTCAAAATTCAGCCTCTGATGTCATAATTACAAAATATTTAAAAATCAACATTTTATAAGGATGCTGCCACATTAAAAAAAAATCACCTCTTCCTAAACTTTTGGTTTCTACAGATTTATAGATACCATGTTTGTTTTATATGGACTTTGAGAATGGAATGAATTGAAATGAATTTGAATTTCTTCCTTAGTTCATGTCTTTTTATCTTCCTACTATCTGTCTTTGGCAGCTCTTGAATAAATTCTACCTTTCTGGGATATTTGTAAGGTTCTATACTTTGTTTCTTTTTTTTTTTTTTACATGCTCCATAATCTCATTTTTCAGTTGTTCTTGATCATGTGACTTGTAATCAGGGTTCAAAACAATAATAGTCTTTACTGCATCAGGGCTGCTGACAACAGCTGACTCTGAAAGGAAGGGTGCTCCATCGAGGCACTTTCTACCTCAAATGGCCCAATGCAGTAAACAGAGGATAATATGATGTCATCTGATCTTGCAACAAACCAGAAATAGCCATCTTTCTCCCTACACCCTCTGTCACCTGTGACATAGGAGTTGTCTTATAGAGTTGAAGCTATTTTTGAGGAATTATCTACATAATGAGTAAAGGCAAAATGGTCAGTTAGGTAGAAGAACTTGGATTCCAATATCTCCTTGTCCAGGAGGCAGAATATTGCCGTTTTCATCTAAAATCTTAACATCAAAAGCAGGAGAAGGTTTTCCCACTGAGCCAGGCTTATTTTTTCATTCTCTTAAATTTCCACAGATTAGCACTGTTTCTGTCTGTATCCCTTCATAGATATCCAGGCTGGTCCTATTTTTCCATTGTTTTATCATTTCTGGAATGACTAGCGCCCTAGCACTCATGCACTGCTTTAAGCTTTGAATTTATAGCTGCATGTATCATTCTGTATAAGCATTTGGTATTCAGTAGGTGCTGAACAGAAAATAGTGATGGGAAACTTGGAGAGTGTTTGTAAGATGGAAATTGACCCAAAATGGGCAAATGGTGTGCAGATATGCATGTTCCTTGGATCCTTGGAGAAGCGAAACTATTCCATGCAGATTTTACCCAGCTTGTGTCTAAGGTATACCACATCATATCCGAGGGTGTCAAATCCAGGCAGAATCTTCCATTTATAGATAATCCTAAACCAAAACTGCTGTGGGTGTGTATGATCAATTTAGGAGGTCCAGTTCTTGCACTGGTAAAGTAAATTGCCATCATCTCAGGGTGTTTTGTCTTCACACAGGTGTGGCTGTCACTGGCATGTTTCATCATCTCCTTGAGGTGTTCCCAACCCTCTCTGGAGTTTAGAGACACAATTAGCTTGGAGTGGACATTTTCACATTTAGATACCATCCATTGCTGGGCCACTGTGTCACTGGTAATAATGCACTTTGCTTTTGAAGACTGTAGTGTGTAGAGGAGGTCTTTCTGGGTCAGCTGAGTGGTTCCTGGGATAAGAACTGTCCCAGCAGGAGTTGGGATCAGGTTCATGTTCCTCCAAGTCAAAGAATGAACACCATGATTGCTGCTGAGGTGAGCAAGTGAGCAGGAATTTTATTAAAAAGGAAAGTGAGAGAAAGATTCAGAATCCTGGCACAGTGTGCTTGGGAGGGGCAAGAGTGCCCCACATCTGTCATCTTACCATACCTGATTAAAATAAAATCCTGGGTGCATTTAAAAATAATCTCAAAGACAAAGAGGGGCTGGTGGAGGGAAGAGTTCTCTGTCTCTGGAGAGAGAGAGAGAGAGAAAGCTGCATGCAGAAGCTATGTGAAAGGAGCTTGAGGGACATCATTTTGCATGAGGGACGTGGCTAATCCACCGTGATCTTCAGGAAGGTCAAATGAGACCCAACCATGGTAAGTCTCCAGGGACCCATCTCAGGGTGGACAAGGGAGCAAGGTGGGTCTGAAGCTTCAAACTGCAGACTCCAGGCACACTTGGGCCCTATTCCAAGAAAGTGTGATTCAGTAGGTCTTGGGTGGAGCCTGGGAATTTGTCTTCACTGCTTCTCAGATACATCTGATGCATAGCCAGATATGGGTTATACATTACAAAATGTAAGGCATTGTCAATTTTAATAATATTAACAATGGCAGCAGCAATAATAGCTACCATTCACGGAGTGCTTCAGTGCCAAGTGCTCGTTATGCATCATTCCTAATTCCCACAACACTGCCAGCTAGGGCTTGAACATGTCCCCAGCCCAATATTCATGTGTTGGAAACTTAATCCTGAATACAATGGTATTGAGAGGTGGGACCTTTAAGTGGTGAGTAGGTGAGGAGGGCTGTGCCCCATAAATGGATTAATTCTGTTATCACAGGATTAGTTATTGCAGAAGTGGGTTCCTTATTAAAAGGACGTGGTCAGCCTGATTTTCCTCTTTGCCATGTGTGCTGACCCTTCCAGTATGTTGTGATACGTCATGAAATGGCCTCTCCACATACTGGCACCATGCTCTTGGACTTCCTTGTCTCTAGAATCACAAGCCAAATACAACTTCTATTGCTTATCATTTACCCAGTCTGTGGTATTCTGTTGTAAAAGCAGAAAACAGATCAAGATATCCTTTAAAGGGATTATTATTTCCATTTTATAGTCAGAAAACTGAGGCTTAGGCTGGTTATGCAATGTGCCCAAGGTCACCCAGGTTGTCAATGAGAGAGGTGGGAAGTCCAGTCTGATCCCAAAGCCAGTACCATTACTCTTCTTATGTCAGTCATCTCTGATCAGTCTATGGGCTAATTAATGATACCTGGTATTCCATGAAAATTCATTGAGCAGGACTCTTAGGGCTCTTACACAGATCTCCAGCATCCCTCTGGGGTTTGTTTATGGTTGCTGAAAAACAAGCAACTTGCTGACTGTAGTGGTGCATACCTGTATTCCCAGCAACTCAGGAGGTTAAGGCAGGAGAATCATGAGTTTAAAGCCAGCCTCAGCAACTTAGTGAGACCCTGTCTCAAAATTAAAAATTGAAAAAGAGGGGGCAGGAATGTGGCTCAGTGGTTATGCACCCCCTGGGCTCAAAGCTGAGTACCCAAAACAAACAAACAAAAAACCAAGCACTTTGAGAACCTTGGGATAAAGATGCTGAACAATCATATCAGATTATTAGTTTTGCATTCAAATGAGTTCATTTTTCTTAATAAGATCTAACTATTTTTATTCCCCACAACCTCATGAAACAGTGTTCAGCACTAGTGTCTACACACAGCCCCCATCTTACCCCCTGCAAAAGGAAAGCAGAGTTCAGATAAGAGGCTTGAGGTCATTCTCAGTCAGGAAAATGAACTTACTTTGAAAAAATTCTTTAGAACAAGAGCTCTTAACCTGGCTGCAGGAAATTCTCAAAACACATGAGATTTTGCATGAATAGGCACTTCTGTCTGTGCCCTGAGCTTTAATCAGGGTCTCAAAGGAGCCCCAGAGAGCCAGAATCTTGACTCAATTTCTTTCATAATTAACTTTAAGGGTTCCCCTGCTTAGTTCTTCTTTCCTTGTTTTCAGTGAAACTAGAACTTGTTCCCCAAACAGGCATCCAGTGAAATGGAGTTCACAAATATGTTATGGTAATACAGTAGTAGGCTACATAATATAAATCTAAATGGTTCTATTCCTTTATCATATTCATAACTAAGTAATTATTTTATTGAAGTTCAACACTTCCCTCCTTCCTGAAATCTTGGCATCTTCTGAGATGTAAAAATAAAAAATTTAGGGATGGGGCTGTAGCTCAGTGGTAGATTGCTTGACAAGCAAGCATCAAACCCTGGGTTTGATCATCAGCATTGAAGAAAATAAAATAAAGTAAAAATAAAAATTCATATTGAAATAGTCAACCTGTCCTACTTCTTTCTTAATCCTTCTAACTGCAGGGGAATGTGGCTTACTGCAGAGTAATTATATTGTGGACATTATTTTAGTAAATAAATATTAATCAAGGTTGGGGATATAGTTCAGTGGTAGAGTGTTTGTCTAGCTGGGTTCCATCCTAGTACCACGTGCACAAATTGATAAATAAGTAAATATTTATCAATTCACATATCACATTTTTAGTAAGTCCGGTTCCCAGCACTGATTTAGGTACAGGAGATTCCAGTGCAAACAAACCAATAAAGAAGCCAGTTGTTCTCAAGAAACTTGCATTTCAATGGGGGAATATAGATTATAAACCATAAATCATGAATTAGAGAATGAGAGAGAGAGAGAGAAGGTAGTAATAAACATGTATTAGTTCCCTGTGGCTGCTATAACAAAACCCCACAAATCTGGTGGCTTAAAACAGCAGAAGTTTATTTCACTATTCTAGAGGCCAAACGACTAACATCAAGGTATTGGTAGGGCTACGTTCCCTCTAAAAGCACTAAAGGAGGATTCTTGCTTACCTCTCTCTTAGCTTCTGGTGGTTGCCAGCAATCCTTGACTTGTAGACTCACCAATTTACTTTCTTCCTGAGTCATCACAGGGCATTTTCCCTGGGTCTGCCTCTGTGTCTAAATTCCCTCATCTTATGTGAACACCAATCACTGGGTTAGGATCCACCCTAATCCAGTGAGAATTTATCTTAATTGATTATATCTAGAAAGACTCAATTTCCGATAAGAACACCTTTCTATGCAGCAGGAAGTTAAGGCTTCCCATTTGTATTTTGTGGGGGACACAACATAACCCTAACAAGTAAAGAAATTTAAGTGGCTACAAGGGAGACAGAGTGACAAATGCTAGCATGACCAGCCAGTTTCCTTGGAGGAGATGCCACTGGAGCAGAAACCTAAATGAAGAGAAGGAATAAGCCATGAGGACATCTAGGTGAAGGAATTTGAGGCAGAGACATCCAATTAAGCCCTGCCTGCATGTTTAACTCTCAGAAACCACAAAATGATAAATGTTTGTTGTTTGAACCATTAGTTCTGGGATAATTTGTTGGGAGCTGTCAATAACACACAGTTACCCTGTATTGACCTTGTCTTTGTATTTGATTACTACTGATGTATAACAAATTACCTCTGATTTGGCAGCTTAAAACTTCTTTCTTTCTTTCTTTCTTTCTTTCTTTCTTTCTTTCTTTCTTTCTTTCTTTCTTTCTTTCTTTCTTTCTTTCTTTCTTTCTTTCTTTCTTTCTTTCTTTCTTTCTTTCTTTCTTTCTTTCTTTCTTTCTTTCTTTCTTTCTTTCTTTCTTTCTTTCTTTCTTTCTTTCTTTCTTTCTTTCTTTCTTTCTTTCTTTCTTTCTTTCTCTCTCTCTCTCTCTCCCCCTCCCTCCCTCCCTCCCTCCCTCCCTCTCTCTCATATTTATTTATTTATTTATTTAGTGATCCTGGGGATGGAAACCAGGGCCTTGCACACACTAGGCAAGCACTCTACTCCTGGGTTTCACCCCAGTCCCAGAAGCTTAAAACTTTAGGTCAAAACTCTGCATCTTCTGTTCAGAGTCTCACAAGGTTGTATCATGGTGGTGGCATAATGTGTTCCTTTTAGGGACTCAGGGGGGCTTTTACAAGCTCACATAGCTGTTGGAAGAATTTAAGTCCTTGCGGTTGAAAGAAAGAGGCCTTCCTGTTCTTATTAGTTAATGGCCAGGAACTCCTCTTAGCTCCTGGAGGCTGTCCACAGTTCCTGGCCACTTGGCCCCCTGTAAAGGTTCTCACTCTGTAAATCTCTCTGATTTCATCTTTTTCTCATTCTAGATTCATGTTGATAGGACTCATGAGATTAGGTCAGGCACACCTGGGTAATCTCCCTTTTCAATACTGACAATCACATTTTATTATAAAAGACACACATGGACAGCCAGATGAAGAGGCACATAAGGATCTTCAGTAGAGGAACCTGTCCCCATGGAGTTGAACTCATCACCCTCCCACCTTTGCCAGGCGCCATCCTGACTTGTTTACAGACTCTAACACCCACCCTCCCTGAGGATTTAGCACTAGGTCACCCAAACCTCATCATTTTCAGTTTTTGCTGAGGTTTCATTGTATAGGCATGATTGATAAGATGACTGGCCACTGGTGACTAAATTTAATCTCCAGCGCCTCTCCATCCCCAGAAGCCAGGGGCTGAAGCAGAGAGTTCTAACCCTCATGATAAATTCTCTTTGGATAAATTTAAAGGCATCTGTTTGAGTAACATTAATTATACTGGCAAAATCCTTTTTTCGTGGACACAATCGTGACAATACCCCATCATACATATTCTTAGAGGTTGCATCTGATTCCGCCTGGTTTGCTTTTTTTTTGTTTTGTTTTTTTGACTGTAACCATGGGCTGCGTATGCGCGGTGCGCGCCAGTCAGCAATGCCAGGCAGGGCTGCTTTAGTGTGAATAGAGGCAGAAGTTCTTGACCCCTCTGTTCCATGCTGGTCACCACCCTGGAGATTCACGTCCCATTTCATCTTATCTTCCCTTACATGCAGGCGTTCCTAACTCCTCTGTTATATAGATGAGAAAACTAAGGCTCAAAGGACTTTGGACTTCTCCAAGCTCCCAAACGTAAAGTTGAGAGAACCAGGATTGGAGTCCAGGGTGTCAGAAAGTAAGGATTCCAGTTCCAGTGTTATTACTTTCTGCCTGTGTCACTCCACCCACTCAGCCTCACTCTGCCCATCCTTAGGGTAGGGTGGACAGAATATTCATTCTACCTCCCTCACAGGGTTGTTGTTTGGGTTCTAGAAGCCACAGTGGCTGGAACTGCATCTTCCTAACAGCAAAGAGCCATAAAAGGCTGAGAGAGCATGGCTGTTGACATTATTTTTAAGTCTTTTTGTTTTCATTTCCTGGAAGAAATTGTTTTGTAGGCATCCTGAGGATTTAGAAAACAACCAAGCCATTAGCTCTCTAGAGGCTCACAAATCCCTGAGCAGGAGTGATAGCAACTGGGGCTTGGGGGGAAAGGCATCAATTCATCCTATAACAGAGGCAGAGTGGCAGGGTGGGCATAGGTTTTCCCTTTCTCAAACCAGGGATGCCTGTGAGCAGAATCTTCTGGTTTTGCCCCTATTTATGCAGGGTACTGAGTCACTGAAGTAACCCAGCAATCCATTTTGCATAAAAACAAATGACTTGTTTAAATGAAAAGCAGACAACATTAAGTAGAATTGTCCCCCAAAGAGTGTCTTTCATGCCTCCTTATTAGGCGCCAGTAGGTCTTCTAGACAGTTTGGCCCCAAAGGAGAAGTGGCTAATTGCTACGCATGTTGCCTAATCAGGAAGCAAAGACCTTGCAAGACATTTGAAGGTTCATCTTAGAAATGCAAACCAGCTTGAACTCTCTTCAAGTGACAACACATATGTTTACAACAGTGTCCCTCCTGCCCTCCCTCCCTCTCTTCTCAAGAAAAGTCTCAGAATGAGAAGAAAAAACGTTTTGAAGTATAGCACACAGTCATTTGTTATGCAGGCTGGAATTAGTTTGGATGTTGATTCTAATAGGTGCAGTGTGCTACTCAGATGCTTGTGAAGGTCCTTCGAGGTAGAAATGATCATGTCCATTTCACCAAGGAGAACATCAAGACTGAGGGGGAACTAAAGACCAGAGGGCAGGTGCCAGTTATTCCAAGTTTAGACTCCCAGGCTTCTCATTTCTGCTGAGGGAGGTCTCAGGGGCCTGGACAGAGCTGGGCATACAGATGGAGTTGGTGTGGGGAGGACATGAGATTCCAACCCATGAGGGAAGCAGGCTGGGGAAGAGGCCAGGGCTGGGGGTCTTGCTTGATCATGCCTGGGGCCATCCTGATAGACTCCTTTGAACCCATTTGGGCATTAGAGGTGAAAGTTCTTTCTGAGTCCTGTTTAGAAGATTGGTATGTGAGATGGGAAGATATCAGGATTTGGCCAGAAGAGCCAATGAGTTGCCAAGATGCCTGGGGAGGTCAGGAGAACTCAGTGAGGGTTTGGAACTCTAAAGAAACACCAGGATTATTCTGGACACACTAGAACTTGTAGCCCTGTTCCCCTGGATTACAAGTCTGTTGCAGAAGGACTGACCTTCAGGCTCAATACAATAGTGTTTTTCTTACACAGCCTACTTGTCATTTCTTTATTACCCAAGTGCTGTGGATTTTCTCACCTCTGGTGTCATTTGCTTGGAAAGTGCTCCTTCCTTTAGCATTCCCCATACCAGCATGGGGGAATATCTGGGTGAGCTCCCCTAAAATGTTTCCCATTTGGGTAGCAGACTATTCTAATGCCAACCGATCCCCTCCCTTTCTGTGTGTCCCTAGAGAAATCAAAATAATGATTTCAATTAATATTTGGGAATAACACCTTTGGCCTGTTATTTTTATCAAACCCAAGTCATATACTTGGGTTTGAACAGAATTAGCTGGGAAAGAAGCTGACAGGGCCCTTTGAAGGAACTCTTTGGTGCCTTCCCTTATCAGCAATGACATTGTAAAAAGGTATCCCCCACAAGGACATAGAGGTCCCAGGGTTTTGCAAGGCACAGAGAGTGCCAGAATTTCTGGGTTTGGGCATCACACTTTGGCATCAAAACAATATTGGTATTCTAAGAGGGACCACTTTCCATATAATTGGGTTTCCTTATAATCTAGGTTTCCCCAGGCCATGCCAGGCCCAGGGGACAGCCAGGAGATGAGGCACTCAGGATCTTCATCAGGATAACAATCACCACCTCAGTATGATTATGATGATGAATGACCATGTTGATGACACTGAGTCCTTAACAATAAGGTAGTGCATTTAGGAGCAGGGTTTAATGTGAAGTGGGTACTCTTATATATCCTTAGTTTATGGCTGAAGAAATGGAGGCTCATGGAGTCTGCCCAAACTTGCACAACCATTGAGGTCCAGAGCCAGGACCTGCACAGGGCTACCCTACTCCAAAGTCTGTGCTCCTGACCACAGCACTGCATGACACCTTGACTACTGCTCCTCTTCCCTCCCGGCTCCTCCCTGATGCAGCTTCACCTGTTGCCGGCCACTGGGTATATCAGCTCACCCCATGTCCCATGGTGGCAGGGGGAGGCCACTCTCCCACTATAGGTGCTTATAGCTATTATACCCCAGAAGGAATTATGGGCCCCTCAGACTAGAGGACATGGGATGGTTTTCAGGACATGACCAGAGGGTGTCTGGATAATGTTATGTTGAGATGATGTATTTGAGGGACATATGAAGAAATCTGACTTTGGACGGAAATTATATTATATCCATATTCTTCTTAGGTGTGACAATGACACTACAGTTATGCAGAGGAAAAACTTGTAATCGGTGAGAGATATAGAATAAAATATTTGCAAGTGACATGTCAGGTCTCCAGATGCTACAATTTGGGTCTGGAATGTTCTCAAAGTCCCAGGTGTTGAAGCTTGATCTCCAGCTTGGTGTTGGGAAGTGCTGGGAATTTTAAGAGTTGGGACACAGTGGGAGGGTTTAGATCATTGAGGGCATGCCCTTGAAAGAGATCAGGGAATGTTGGTCTCTTTCTCTTTTTGTTTTCTGAGGTGCTGCCTTGCCTTAGATCCAAAAGCAACAGGGTCAACTGACTGTTGACTAAAACTTCCAAAACGGAGCCAAAATAAACCTTTTGTTTTTTAAAATTGCTTTTCCTGGGTATTTTGTTACAGAAATTAAAAGCTGATTGACAGACACACTGGGATTTGCTTTGGAATACTCTGGACAAAAAAAAGAAAAAAGGAAAGAAAAGATGAGAGTTAGATGAACCCACATCAGTACATTGATAATTGCTGAAACTGGAGGATGGGTTCATGGGGGATGGATATTAGCTTGATCTTCAAAGCAAGCTAAAGTAAGTAAGCCTACCTCATACAGGCCAGGTTCCAGACTGTCCTCGGTCCCTCAGTCACCTGAGTCCTCACTGCTATTTCTCCAGAAGGCTGAGGGAATTCTTAACCAGTGAAACCATTATAAACTTCAACCAATTATTTTGTTTTGGCTTGGGGTGGGGGTGGGGGGGTACCAGGGATTGTACTCAGGGGCACTCGACCACTGACCCACATCCCCAGCCCTATTTTGTATTTTATTTAGAGACAGTCTCATTGAGTTGCTTAGCGCCTTGCTTCTGCTGAGGCTGGCTTTGAACTCACCACGCTCCTGCCTCAGCCTCCCGAGCAGCTGGGATTACAGGCACGTGCCATGGTGCCTGGACAACCAGAGAATTTTTTAAAACACGTGAGAAGTCATGGATAGCTAGTAACAAACTGCTGGTTTCTGATCCCTGGCTCCTGTCACCTTCATCTGGGTCTAGTTGTCTAGACAAGGTCCCAAGGACACAGGCTCCCATGACTTTGGCCTTTAATCCATTCCTTGCAGCATTGTCCAGCTTCAGGTCTCAGATACCTGAGTCTGGGAAGGTTTAGCTACCTCATGATTCACCTTCTCTCTTGAAATCTCTTCCTTGAAACCCAAGAACAAGTTAGCTTTCAAAACAGTACATCTGTGTAGATTGGTTTCCTCCTAAAATATCACCTCCATGGCTATATGATGGGTATGTTTATCAAACTCACAGAACCAACCATAAGGAGGTACCACTTCATAAACGTTAGGATGGCTGTGATCAAAAAACAAAGTGACAAGTGATGGCCAGGATATGGAGAAGCCAGAATGTTGATGGGAATGCATAACAATGTAGCCATTTTGGAAAACAGTATGGATGGAGCAGCCTCAGAAAGTTAACTGACTTTGTCATGTGACTCAGCAATTCCAATCCTTGGAATATATATACATCCCAAGCAAATGAAAGCAGGAACTTGCACATTAAAGTTCATACAACATATTCACAATAGCCAAAAGAGGTGGAAACAATCCAAATCTCCATTCACGGATGAATGGATAACAAATTATGTTCTATCCATAAAATGGAATGTTGTTCAGCCTCAAAAAGGAAGGGAATTCTGACATGTGCTACAACACAGGGGAACCGAAGACAATGTGCAGAGTGACATGCCACACACAGAGAGGACAAATCGTGTATTATTCTACTTATATGAGGTACTGCAGGAGGGTGGTGGTGATGGTTTTACAACATCGTGAGTGTATTTAATACCACCGAACTGTACACTTAAATATCATTTGGATGGTAAACTTTATGCGGTGAGTATTTTACTACAATTTTTAAAATGTACATAAAAGTTTATAGAATGGGACAGCTAAGAAGAATGAGTTTTACTGTATATAAATTATACTTCAAGGAGCTTAACTTTAAAAAGAAAACACCACCTATAGCTCTTTTGGGAAAAGTTATTTAGATAGCTCATTCTCTTCCTCTCTTTTGCTGGTGAGATGGCCTGGTGGAAGGGAGAGGGAGATACCCAGAAGAATAGGACACCAGGAGGGAGCGAGTAGGGGTGGGGTGGGGAAGTCATGAATAGACACAGGGCGTTTTACACTTCTTCCTGGCTTTCTTCTCTCCTTTTACCCAATCACACAGTTCAAGCTGGTCCATCCCAGGAATAAACTGCTATTTCTCCAGAAGGCTGAGGTCACATCCCAGGTATATGAAATATCCAGAGTAGGGTACCTATTCTCTCAGAGACCCCATCTTCCTTCAGGAGCTCTCGAGAGGTCTTTGACTTGGAGGTTAATTAAAAATACAGACCCTGGAGCCAGGCTATCTGCAAGAAAATTCCAGCTCCGACATTTATCATCCTGTGACCGTGGTGAAGTCACTAAACTTCTCTTTGCTCCTGTTTCCTCATCTGTTAAATGGGGATAATAATAGTGCTTACCTCACGGGGTGTGGAAAGGATTAAATTGCACTTAATAAGCTTCTCATTTGTTTATTTGGTTAACCTTTAACTGTTGGTGCATGTATAGGTCTCTACCCTTGAAATAGAAATTCTTTCGGTCTTACTGGGGATCCCTGTCTTCTGGGCACTGCACAGGGTCAGGTACCAAATGAAAGCTCTAATCCTCATTGTGAGAGAAGATACTCTCCAGAAGCCCTTACTTCATAACTCCTGTGATCTGTGAACCCAAGAGATTCAAAATACCTTCCCCGTGCCATAAACCATTCCTTACGGGTCCATAGTTGCAGTCCAAATTAAACCATACCTCCTAGCCTGAGAAGGGAGGGAATTTGCCAGCCTTCTAACTTTGCTCGATAAGGAACAAATACTTTCTAGAAGATTCAAGGCAATTTCTAATTAGGAAATTCAGATCAGATAAAAAAAGCCATCAGCACGTATGAATTCCTACCTACAGTGCTGCGTGCTCCTTATCTGCATGGGCCACCCAGCCTCATAGAGTTTCCTCAGTTAGTCACTGGCCCCATCCTGTAAACCACCCTTACAATAGCATTAATGTATCTTTTCTTTTCCTTTTTTCATTCATGTATAGGTGCTAGGGATGGAACCCAGAGCCTTCTGTGTGCTAGGAAAAGGCTCTACCACTAAGCCACATCCCCGACCCAACACATCTTTACATGAGTAACTTCCAGAGCCCAGCCCTTTGGGCAGACTCTACACTTCTAGGGTTCCAAAGAGGAGAGTTCAAGAAAGAACTTTCTCATTGGCCCATCCAGACCTAGGCAGGCCAGAAGTGGCAGGTGGATCTGACATCGGTAGCCAAAGTGGCTGCATTTGAAAAATCACAGGTCTTTCCAAAGCGCAGCCACCTGACTCTGAGAGAACATCTTCCCCTGGCTGGTAGACTGGGCACCACTGATACTCTTTGGCGGGGTCTGCTTTAGAGGAAATCAACCCCAACAGCAAAAGGCAACATATGTAATCACACCAGGCCACGAGTCACTGCCAACCCCAAACCTATTTCTTTCACAAATCCCAGAAGGAACTTTTTATTGGGTAAGAGCCCCTAGTGTGAATGTAGCTGCCAGTACTTAAGGAAGTCCAACTTAAATCCCTCTTTCCTGCTTATGGAACATGAGGGTTTATTTTGGCGATTCAGTCTGTTTCCAATCCAACTATTAGAGAAACCACAGAGGGGAAAGGGTAAAAGGTATATGAGAGTGCAGATCAGTTCTAGTCTTGAAATACCCTAGGGTGTCTCAATTATATGCGGGGGAGGGGGGAGGCTATGAAAATCTTAAAACATTCCTCCATAAAATTAACTTTCAATTGCCTAGAAGGACACATTCGGCTTTGATTCAGTAGATATGCATGGAGGGCTGACCAAGCCAGACACCATATAGTCTTTCCTGGTAGAGGTGAAAATGTGCAATGGTTTGGATATGGTTTGAATGTGTCCCCCAGGGGTTTGTGTGTTGGAGCCTGGTCCCCAGTGTGGTGGTATTACGAGATGGTGGGACCTTTGAGCAATGAGGCTTAATGCAAAGTGATTAGATCATTGGGTCACTGCCCTCTGAAAGGAATTTAGTTTTCTGGGACCCTGGTTAGTTCTCGAAGAAGTTTTTATAAAAAAGAAATACTGGCCCCTCTGTAGCTTCTTGTCTTAGCATGTGATCTCTCTCTTTCATATATACTCCCACCAGAGCCAGAGCCATGCTGTTTGAATGCTCAGCCAAACTGTGAGCTCACTAAACCTCTCCTCTTTTTTGTACCGGGGATTGAACCCAGGGGTGCTTAACCACTGAGCCACATCCCCAGCCATTTTTTAAAAAATATTTTATTTAGAGATGGGGTCTCACTGAGTTGCTTTGGGCCTTGCAAGTTGCTAAGTGTTGCTCTGAACACAGGATTCTCCTGCCTTAGCTTCCTGAGCTGCTGGGATTACAGGCATGCACCATTGTACCTACCTTAAACCGCTTTTCTTTATAAGTTACCCAGCCTCAGACATGTTGTTACAACAATGGAAAACAGATTAATACAGGAGGTATGCAAGGTGCTGGCTCAGCAGCAGTAAGTTACATGCCATGAAGGTGACATGTTGGGAGAATAGTGTGTCTCCACTCCAAAGAGGGCAAGGTACCAGGCCTTGGTGGCAAAATTCAGTTCACCTTCTCATCAAAGGCTTAGGGTGAGAGGCACAATCACTGCACATGGTGATTGGATGTGCCATAGTTCTTTGAACAAGAGTGCTCTCCTCCCTGGTACATGCTTAATGCCTTTCCATGTATCCAGTACACAGAACTTCTCTGTCAGTCACTGTTTCCTATCTGAGCAGGGCTTTGGAAGATCCTTAACATCAAGCTGGACCATGAGTAACAAAGTTTTCCTCCACCTATTCACTCACATGCACCTTTGTCTCTGGGTCCCAGTAAAACTGGAGATAGTTGGTGAGGATACTGAACCTTCAGTGATATGCCCACAATCAGTGTTCAGTTTCACAAATATGAAGTCACCAGAGATACTCCCAGTATCCTGAGAGTCTCTTCCTGGCTCTCCCATCTGTGTTCTGAAAATTTCCCAGGAACCCAGCAATCCACCTCCCAAATAGGCAGTTGTCAGTTATCAGCCGTCCCCAGACATGAGGCTATTTCTTGGGTTATAGGCTCTCTAGGCCCCATCCATTAACAGGTGTCTTAGTCTATTTTTTGCTGCTATAACAAAATGCATGAGACTAGGTAATTTATAAAGAATAGGAGCTTGGCTCATGGTTTCGGAGGCTGGGAAATCCAAGAACACGGGGGTGGTGGGGATCTGGTGAAGGTCTTCTTGCTGCACCATAATATGGTGCAGGGTCTCACATGGTGAGACAGAGCAAATGTGGTAGCTCCAGTCTCTCTCTTCTTATAAAACCAATGCCCTCATGGGGCCCCACTGCTCATAACTTCATCTAACACTAATTACCTACCAAAGCCCCACCTCATTAACATATAGATTTTTTTTTTTTTTTTTTTTTGTACAGGGGATTGAACCCAGGGGCACTTAACCACTGAACCACATCTTGGCCATTCTAAAAAAAAAAAAAAAGTTTTTTTTTTTTTGAAACAGGGTCTTGCTAAGTTGCCCAGGCTGGCCTTGGAATTGCAATCTTCCCACCTCAGCCTCTCGAGTAGCTAAGATTGTGCGAGTGCACCACCACATCTGGCTGGAATCGTCAGATTATGAGGGAGAATGGGGTGAATGAAGCTGATCAAGAAAACTGGGAAGGAAAAGGAGGACGAGAGAGGTCAAGAGAGCAGCAGGCTGCCAAAAAGGCCCACTGATGTTGAGTAGAAGATGAAAGGGTCCCCGTAATGTGACAATCGTGAGGTTCCAAAAGTCACTTGTCCACTGTAACCCCTACAGCAATAGTAAGAATTATATTAAAAAAAATTTTTTTAAAGAAGTAATAATAGTGGCCAACATTTATGAATGCTTTCTATATATTCTAAGCATTTTCCCATATTTAATCTTTTAGTCCTTGTAACAACTGTGGGTGGTAGATACTACTACTTTTTGTATTTTACAGGTGAGAAAGCTGAGACAGAGTGGTTAAGTACTTTGCTGAAGGTCACACAGTAGTTAAGCATACAGTGGTTCGAGGTAAAGAGACGTGAACCAGGAAGTCTAGCTCCAAAGCCTGTGTTTTTAAGCACCTGATTTCACTCTTTTGCTCAAGGGCAGTAATCAATAACTAGGAATGGATGGGAAAAGCCAGAAGGCAGAACTCACTGAATGAGTTTATCAAGGGCACCTCAGTGCTGCCATCTGTAACCTGGGAATGAAAATTCCCACTGTTCCTTTTCTCCAGCTGGGAACAGAATGTTGTTAGGACTCTCACAACTGTCTGGGGGAAATGTTTCAATATATCTGAGGTTAGATCTTAAACAGGGTAAAGCCCTGACATAATTCACTCTGCCCCCAGACTAACGAGGAAGGCAGAAGGAGGTACGTGGAGAATCCCAGTTCACAACAGTTGTGAGACAGCTGCCCACAAGAGAGGAGGACAGAGGCAGAAATGCCTTCCTGTTCTTCTGGAAGTTGCCCTCGCTTAGTCATGCCTTGTGCATGAAGTTTCAAAGTTGTAGCCAGATAAATTTGCATAAATATTTCAGATTACTCCTTCGGATATTTTAAGAAAACAAGGGAAGGAAATATAAATATAAAATACTTGTAAGCTTTAACTTAATTTACTTATAATTTGCCTCTTTCCATTAAAGAGATGTAAAGGTAGATATGCTGTTAATCTATACATACAAAGCAGAAATCATGACATATTGTATATAGCAGTGGAGGAAGCCAACCCTAAAGTCTAAAAGGGTTGGTAAGATTTGGCGTCTGTTTTGAACAATGCTTCCTGGCAGTTTGGGCAAAAAGGGAAATAAGATGTATTATAATGCTCTTGCCATAAGCAGAGGAAGCTGGCCAATCCCTCTGGCAAAGACAAAGCTCTTCCTGGCACTAAATTCTGAAAGAAATTCCTCATGTAGCATCTTGAGAGAGAAAACAGTGACTAATGATTTTCTGGAACACTGGAGCCTGAGATCTAATTTTCAAGGCCCCGGGCTGCTTCGAGAGGATCCCTGTTCTATTGAAACACATAGCCCTAAGCTCCTAGAATTCCTTTTGGTTTCCTGGGTGAGGAGTTAAAAATACCATCTCAGAACTCTGCTTCTGGCATGAAGGCCGTCTGGACAGGTAGTACTCTTTGGGGCAGTACTGCTGTTAAAAGAAGTAAATGCCCTAAGAGTCCCACCTGCTAAGTAAAAATGAAATCACGGGCTATTCTTAGCTCATGTACGTATGTATATACTGTGAGCAGTGAAGAACCAGAGGAGCCAAGTTGTCCTAAGAGCCAGTAGCAATAGAAGTCGGCTATCAGGACACACTGTTGGGTCAATGGCAAAGAAAACGTTGGGCAAGACTTTCCAGACTCATTGGGTCAAGATCCTCAGGAAAGGAGGATGTAGTTCCAGGACAGTGGCTCCCCATGGGCATCAGCTGAAGGAAAAGCACATCTGACCTGGAGGAAAGGTTCTCCCATTTTGGTTCATGGACTGTTTCAGATATACCATCCTAATGCATGATGCTAATAACTGGGACAATGGGACAATGGGATGCTAATAACAGGGACAACAGTAGGTATACGGGAACTCTCTTGTACTATCTTTATAACTTTTGTTTAAATCAAAATATGCTCTAGATTGAAAACATAATCTTAAAAAAACTCTTTAAAATCAAAAACAATAGCAGAAACGAACAATAAAAGGATCAGAAAATAACAGTTAAGGTGACGTTCCAGAAAGTAGAAAAAAATAGATCGAAAATATAACAATAAATATGAGTAAATATGAGAAAACCAGAGGACAGTTTCACATTCAAATGGTATGAGTTATAGGAAGAGAGAACAGAGAAAAAGGGAGGAGGAAGTAAACCTCAAAATAATTTGAGAAAACTTCCCAGAACTGAAAGACATGAGTTTTCAAACTAAAACAATCCACCATGCACAATAGATCCCTCTAGAATGCTGGATAGAAAGGAGAAGACAATAAAAGTTTTAAACCTCTCAACAGCATTGGAAGCCAAGAGGACAATGGAGTGATGCATTCAAAAATCTGAAAAAAATATGCTTTCTAACCTAGAATTCTATACCCAGCCAAATTATCAATGAAATGTTTAAGTTAAATGATATTTTCAGACATGAGAGATGTTGAAAATTCGACTTCCTTTTTATTAAAGTTGTTTTCCACCAAAAGGAAAGAGCAGGCTGAAAAAGAAAAAGACATGGGATCCAGAACACAGGAAATGTAACACACAGCAAAAGATAAGGAACTCTCCAACATGAAGATGAAATATGCCAGGATAATAATACAGAGTATAAAGGGAAACCAGTCCAGGTTAGCACAGTGCTACTAACAGGTCAGGTATGCTATGCCACGTCACTGCCATGCCCTTCACCACCATACCTCTATTTAACTTGAGAAAACTGCTGGAGGATATGGAGGAAGCATGAGACTCACACATGTCTTGTGAGTAAGACAAAAAGAGAATGTCATGGGATGACAGTGTGGGAAGAATTAGCAAATGGATGTATATACACAGACAAATGAAGGAAATACAAATCCAAAGCAAATATTAACTTTATGCAAAACAAAAGAAGTTGAAACATATTCTGAACTTTGAATATATTTCCATACTTATTACAACAGTATGTTATTAAGTAAACCTCACAATAATTCAAGAAAACTTCCCAGATCTGAAAGACACAAGTTTTCAAACTAAAACAATCCACAATGCATAATAGGCCCCTTTAAAATGCTGGATAAAAAAGGGAGGACCATAAAAGTAAATACTGACTTTGAGCAAAAATCATAATTATAATAAGCACATTAAAAAGATGCTCAATATCATTTGTCATGAGGGAAGTGAAACTAAACTCACAACGAGATGCTCGTTAGAATGGCTAACATTAAAAAGACTGACCATACCACGTGTTGGCAAAGATGTGAAGCAAGTGCTGGTAGAAGAGTGACACTTTAGAAAATGATGTGACAGTTCCTTAAAAAGTTAATAAATACCTATCACATGATCAACCATTACACCCCACAATATTTACACCTAATGGAAATAAAGGCTTATACAAAGATCTATACAAAGGTTTCTATGAAGGTTTATACAAAGACTGGTACATGAATATTCATAGCAGCTCAATTGTAATACTCTCAAATTAGAGGCAACCCAAATGTCCATCAACAAGTGAGTGGATAAAGAAATCGTGTTAGTGACAAATAGTGGAATAGTACTCAGCAATAAAAAGAACAAATTATGGAAACATGCTACAACATAAATGAAACTCAAATCAAGCATGCTGAATGACAGAAAGCAGACCAAGGCGAAAATATCATGTGCTGTGTGATTAGAGTTATACAAAAATCTAGGAAACCCATAATAATGTCTAGCAACAGAAAGCTAATCAGTGGTGGCCCATGGATAGAGGAAGGGCAGAAAGGTACACTGAGGAAAAATTACAGAGGGATGGGGGAAATTTTTGGGGTGATGCATATATTTATTTTCTGTTATGGTTATGATTGCAAGGGTATATACATGTATGTGAAAAAATTCATTAAATTATGCACTTTAAAAATATCAATAATTCTTCAGTGAGGCTATTTAAAACTATGAAATTGGAACCTTGACCTATAACATACACCAAAATCAATTCCAGGTGGATTAAGAATTTAAATGGCCAGGTGCCGTGGCACACGCCTGTATCCCTTAGGGAGGCTGAGGTAGGAGGATTGCAAGTTCAAAGCCAGCCTCAGCAACAGTGAGGTGCTAAGCAACTCAGTGAGACTCTGTATCTAAATAAAACACAAAACAGGGCTGATGATGTGGCTCAGTGGTTAAGCACCCCTGGGTTCAAGGAGCTACCAAATGGGAAATATTGTTTTTAATAGATTTAACATGTCTCTTTGACTAAAAATTAGTATTCAGAAAACATAAAGAACTCTAAAGTCAACAAGGATTCTGCTTTTAGACACAAGGAGTAAATATACATTTCCCTATTTCTCTCTCTAAGCACAAGTGAGAACCCTGGGCATTATATATAAAATAATCATACATACAATCACCCTCGATTTACTATGGGGTTGCATCCTGATAAAGTTATCGTTTATAAGTTTAAAATATAATAAGCACAAATGCATTCAATACACTTAACTTACCAAACATGCCTACCTTAAACACGCTCAGGGAAGAGGTGGAATGGTTGTTTCCTTGCTGCTGGGTAGAATTGGAAGTCCAGTGACTAACCCTAACCCTAACCCAAAATCTTCTAGCACAAAGCTTATTTTATAATAAAATGTTGAATATCTCATATACACACACAGATAGGCCTTTTGTAGACCTGATGGCGTGTGAAAACACGCTATTAAAAAAGAAAACACTACCACCACAGTACACTGTAGATAGAGCATTAGCTATTTCCCTGTGATAAATCACATGACTGACGGAGCTGCAGTCCACTGCTGCTGTTTGGCGTCAAGTGAGGACACAGTGTCCCACATATGGCTAGCCTGGGTAAAGAAAAAAAAAATTATTGTTTCCATTGAATGCATATCACTTTTGCACCACCGCAAAGTCAAAAAGTTATAAGTTGAACCATCGTAAGTTGGAAGCATCTATAAAACATTCAAAGGCTGTTATAGTGGAGGGAAGAAGGCAGACCAGATGAGGACCTCACAGTGGTAAGTCCTCTGGGTTTTCTTTTTACTTGGAGCTGAGAAAACCAGCAGCCTGGAAATATCAATGGGACAAATAAACAAATAATAAAGCCCCAATGTAAGCCTGTTGCTCTAGCCAAAGGACAGGGACAGGCATCCTGGCACAAAAGAAGACAGTTAGGCAATAATGACTCGACTCCAGCCAAAAATCATAGGGAAAAAAATATGATGATCTCACTCTCAATGTCCAACATCAAAGGCAGAGAGTCTAGACTTCTGCCTTAGGTGGCCACACCAATGTCCCCAACACCCCCTGCTTGGGGTAGGATCAGAGAAGGTCAAGTAGGGAGATGACATGTTCATCCAAGCAGGCCAGTTATTGAGGCCCACCTGGGGCACTGTTGGAGACCAGTCAGGAAGCCAGAACTCCCACCCAGGCAGTACTAACATGAAGCCCTGCTCAGATGTTAGTGGAAGTCACTGGACTTCCAATTCTACCCAGCAGCAAGGAAACAACCATTCCACCTCTTCTCTTGTGTAAGAGCTTGGGGCGGGGAGGCAGTTAAAATAGAAAAATTTTAAATAAGTCAACAAGAAAAAGTCAGAGAGATGAAAAAATGCAGAAAGAGTAGAGAAGATAATAATTGCACTATCTCCAAAAGCTGTTCTTATGATTAAAGGATGTATTGCTTAAACTAGTTTCTCACTGTAAGTAGTAAACATGAGGCAGTATTATCATCATTATTATCACTACTGTTTCACAGGATACGATTCACATATGCTCTAAACACATAAAAGATGCTCAATGTCACTAATAATCAGAGAAATGATAATTTAAACCATAACAAGACAATGATTCACATACTACTTACATACTAGATTGTCCACAAAAGAAGGGCTGGGGCTGTAAGTCAGTGGTAGAGAGCATGCTTAGCATGTGCGAGGCTCTGGGTTCAATCCCCAGCACCCAAAGAGAAAAAAAAAACAACACAAAAGCTCATCAATACTAAGTGCTGGTGAGGATGTGGAGGAGCAGGAAGTCTTATTCATTGCCAGCGGGACTTTAAATTTAGTGCTTCACTTTGGAAAACATTTGGAATCATCTTGAAATGTTGAACATTCATGAAGTTAAAACCTAGCAATGTCTCTTCTGGGAATAAACCCTGAAGAAACTTTGCACATGCACCAACAGACATGTACAGAAATGCACTGTTTACAGTAACAAAAAGCTGTTAATACCCTATGTCCAGCAACATGAATGCATCCCCCAAAGTTCGAGGGCTGGAAAGCCAACCCCCAAATTCATATATTGATGGCATTTGGAGGTGGGGCCTTTGGGTGGTAATCAGCGTTTGATGAGGTCATGATGGTGGGGTGCCCATAGGAGCTCAGTGTTCTTATAAGCTAAGGAAGAGACCTAAGTTAGCAAGCATGCTTCCTCTTGTTCTCACCATCTCTTGCCATGTGATATTTTTTTGCCATGTTATACACAGAAAGAAGGCCTTGGTCTGGGATTTCTAGGCCTCCAGACTATAAGAAATAATTTTTTTTTCCTTAAAAATTGCCTAGTCAGTGATATTGTGTTATAGCAAAACAACACAGACTAAGACAACATGCTAATGTGCAACCAAATCACAGAGCACATGCACATAGCAGGTGGAAATACCAATGGGACAAATAAATAAGAATAAGCTCCAACACTGAGTGAATTACCACTACATGCTACATGGATGAGCATCGCAGACATGACTCTCAGTCACAGGAGGGCACATTCAGAAACTCAGAAAAGGAGTTTTTATTTTGAGACGAGAGAGAGAGAGAGAGAGAGAGAGAGAGAGAGAGAGAGAGAGATTGATTTTAAATGTCAATATTGTAAAAGGCAAAGTAAATCTTTGGAAATGCTCCAGATTGAACGATGCTAAGGAAACATCAGTGAATCCTACGGAAAATAGGCTACAAACAACACTGTTGAACCAATTTATTGAAGTCAATAGCAGCATGTGGCTGTGTCAGGGAATATTTCTAGTGTTTCGCTGAAGCGATTAGGGGTGAGAGGCTGCACACAAAATGATAGCCTCAAATTATTCTCATAAAATTATGTGTTTATGTGAATAAGAACATGTGGGCATGGGTCTGTGAGCCTGTGTAGGTGAGCAGAGGAAGAGGGGACAGAGGGAGAGGGAGAGAGAGAGAGAAGAGAATGAGATCAAAAGATCCAAATATTAGGATAAAGTGTTAACGATAGATGAATCCAGGTAAAGGGTACGTGGGTTTTCTCTGTACTCTTTTATTTTTGCAACCCACCTATGAATTTGAAATTATTCCCTAATAAAAAGTTCAAAAGAATGGGGGATTGAAGAGAGGTTACTATAGTTTGAATTTAGAATGTCCCCCGCAGGTTCATGGGGTCAAAGATCTGGACCTTATTAGGAGATGGTGAAAGATTTAAGTAACTGTAAGTAAAGACCTAGTAGGAGGTCTTCAAGGCTTCCCCTGAAGGGGGTAGTGGGACACCCGCCCATCCTTCTTCCTCACTCTCTTTCATTTCCTGACCACGAGGTGATCAGTTTTGCTCTGCCTTGTGCTCCCTACCAAAGGAGCCAACCAACCATGGACTGAAACCTCCCAACCTCTGAGCCAAAATAAACCTTTTCTATTTTTAGGTTGATTGCTTCAGGTATTTGTTACAGTAACAGAAAACTAACACAAGATAAAATTCAGGATAATGATTCCCTAAGGTGGGGCAGGTAGAAGAATGGGCTAAGTCAAGGGAGAGAGAAGCAAGCTTTCATTTGTGCTCCAGTTCTTATTTTGGGAAATGGATCTTTAGCTGTCCATTATGATAATATGCTTTGTAACTTAGACACTATCTTTTGTATGAATACTGCCAAGTAGCATATTGAAAAAAGATAAAAAAATAAAAACATCTTGCCTTAGGAAACACATTCCAGGTTGGTACCAAGTGGAGCTCTGAATAAAACAAAATGCAGGCACACTAAAAATATTGTATAAAATTACCTTCAGGGCATTTGTATAAGGTGTATATAATGAGACCACCATTTGACCCAGCTATCTCTCTCTCCTTGGTCTATACTCAAAGGACTTAAAAACAGCATACTACAGGGACACAGCCACATCGATGTTTATAGCAGCACAATTCACAATAGCCAAACTGCAAAATCAACATAGATGCCCTTCAGTAGATGAATGAATAAAAAAAAAAATGTAGCATATATACACAATGGAATATTACTCAGCAATAAAAGAGAATAAAATCATGGCATTTGCGGGTAAATGGATGGCATTGGTGAAGACAATGCTAAGTGAAGTTAGCCAATCCCCCAAAATCGAATGCGAACGTTTTCTCTGATATAAGGAGGCTGATTCATAGTGGGGTAGGGAGGGGGAGCATGGGAGGAATAGATGAACTCTAGATAGGGAAGAGGGGTGGGAGGGGAAGGGAGGAGGCAGGGGATTAGCAAGGATGGTGGAATGTGATGAACATCATTATTCAAAGTACATCATTCAAAGTATATGAAGACTCGAATTGGTGTGAACATACTTTACATACAACCAGAGATATGAAAAAATGTGCTGTATATGTGTAATAAGAATCGTAATGCAAAAATAAATAAAACAAACAAATTTTGCATATGGACCTGGGTCCCAAATCTCATTACATGTATGCAGATATTCCAAAATCTGGAAAAAAAAATCTGAAGACAAGATATACTCAACCTGTACGCAGCTCCCATCTCTTTACCTGAAGGCTAAAACAACTTGCACATCTTCTTTGTTTTTCATCCCCTATGATTTCTCATATTCCTTGTCTCCACCCTTCAAATATTTGGGGGTTGGGGGCAGGAAAAGATAACATGTAAGAGAAACTATTAGTTTGAACTCATAGACTACTTCACTGTTCTGAGTTTTAAATGGATTTATTATTATTTTTTTTCAATCTACTCTCTTTTGATAAAAGGGTCAACTGTTGGGTCTGGAACCCAGGAGGCAGTGGGATTTAATTGTTGGGTCTGTTGGCCTGGATGTCAATAGACTGCCCACTTCAGGACAGGCCCTGGGAGCAGGCCTGGCTGTCCTGGGAGCAGGAAGAAGATGGGACCCAGGGAAGATGAGGACAGGCACTGGCTGGTACCAGCAAGGTTCAGCAAGGAGAGGGGCTGCCTTCCAGGCAGAAAGCAAGCAGGACACAGGGTCCAGGGGCCCAGATACAGGCGACCTGTAGGAATCTCAGTGAGTCTTAGTGACGGATGGGGTGGGGATGCAGACTAGAGGAGGAGGGGCAGTCCCAGTCCTGGAGGTACTAGAGCAATGAGGAGAAACTCAAAAGCCTTCTGGGGCCAGGCAGGTCCCACTCTGAGTGAAATAGATGCATCTGTGGGAGTATGCTTGGCTCTTTTGTATACAGTAGTTCCCCTCATTTGTGGTTTTACTTTCTGAAGTTTTAGTTACCAAGGTCAACGGCAATCCAAAAATCTTAAATGAGAAATTTCAAAAATAAACAATTCATAAGTTTTAAATTGCACAGTGTTCTGAGTAGCATGATGAAATCTTGTGCTGTCCTGTTTCCTCCCACCCAGGACATAAATCATCCTTTGCCTGGCTCATCCATGTGTTAGGGTTTAGATCTGGAATGTCCCACAAAAGCTCATGTGGTGAAGACTTGGTCTCCAATGCAGCAATGTTCAGAGGTGGAGCTTTTAGGAAATGATGGGATCATGAGGGCACTAACTTTGTCAGTATTTCAATCCACTGATGGAGTCATAATTTGAATGTGTTATTGGGAAGTGATGGAAAACATAGGAGGTGGGACCTAGTTGGAGGGGAGGTCCTTGGGGGTGTGCCCTTGGGAACTGTAACTTGTCCTGAATCCTTCCTCCCCCTCCCCCTCCTCCTCCCCTCCCCCTTCCCTCCCCCACCTCTCCCCCTTCCCTCCCCCTCCCCCACCTCTCCCCCTCCCTTCCCCCTCTCCCTCTTCTCCCCCTCTCTCTTCCTGTCCCGGACCTGCTGTGAGCTGAGCAGCTTTCCTCCACCATGCCCTTCCACCATGATGTTCTGCCTCGCCTCAGGCCCAAAGCAATGGAGCCACCTGACCATACACTGAAATCTCCACAACCACAAGCCAAAATGAATCTTTCCTCTTCTAAGTTGTTTTTCTCAGGTATTTTGGCACAACTACGAGAATGTAACACACCACGTTATGTGCACCACTTGACCACAGTCATGTAGTAGCCATCTAGGTTATCAGGTCGACTGTTGCAGGATCGTAGTGTTTGTGTCCAAGTTTCCCTTATTTTACTTAATAGCGGCCCCAAAGTGTAATGATGCTGGAAATTGGACTATGCCAAAGAGAAGCCATACAGAAATCACATCCTGAAGTTGCTAAGAAACATGGTGAAAATGAAACAAAGCATATGTAGGGTTTGGTTCTATCTGCAGTTTCAGGCACTTACTGGGGGTTTTGGGCCATCTCCCCTGTGGATAAGGGGCAAAACTGCTTGTGCCTTGACATACACTGAGGTCAGTGATAGGATCAATGACAGACAGAGGGGGCGGCTAGTACTCTTTGGTGGTCATTACTTTTATATAGTCCCCTGTGATCAAAGCAGGAATGTCTGTAGCTTGGCAGATCTCCTGATTTTTCAAGAGAAACTAAAAATCTGAGTTTTACATGAGCTCTACATACATCTTAAAGTGTCAAGTCAAATAATCTTTAAACAAAAGGCAGGCCTGACAATTATGGGATGGTCCCACTTGGCGACCTCCTTGTTAAGCATGTTCAAGTCCTGGGGTTGCCGTAACAAAATTTCACAAGCTGGGATGAGTTGAACAACAGAAATGCATTGTCACACAGTTCTGGAGTTTAAGATCAATGTGTCAGCAGGGATGCTTCCTCCCAAGGGCTGAGGGAAGAATGTATTCTCTGTCTCTCTTATATTGTTTTAGGCTACTTTGTGCTGCTATAACAAAATACCCAAGACTGGGGAATTTATAAAGAGCAGAAATTTATTTCCTCACAGTTATGGAGGCTGGGATATCCGAGATGGAGGCACAGGTAAGCTGGTCCCACAAGCCTGTAGCTATTGGGACCTTCAAACTGGAATGAGGTTTCTGATGAGATGTACCCATCCAGCCCTGTCTCCAGAGCTTGCAAAACACATGGAAGGCCACATGTCTGCTGAGGGACTGGAGAAGGTGAATTGAACAAATAAACAGTAGGGAAAAAAAAGAAGAAGCAAAGTCCTGCTTCTTGACTAGGAACAAATTATCATGCCATTTCCCAGGACTTAGACAGTCCTGCCAGTCAGGGCTCAGCCTGGCGGGTACTTTCCAGTCCTAGATGAGAATCATTTCCAGGTTGGCTGAACGCCTGGCACTTCCTTGAGGCCTCAGGCTTCCTGGGTGTCACATGTGGCCTGCACACATGAGCAGCACCTGGTGCCCACTCGCACTTTGGGGGACAGGAAAACCAGGGGCCCTCAGGGCACGTCCCCCAGACAGACTTAGGGAGCCAGAGAAACCAGGGAAATCGCCTATTCATCCTCACTCATCCAGCGAATGTCCCCTGTGGGCAATCGTGGCAAAGATGAATGCCCTGAGCCCAGGGGGACTCAGTGGGAGGTGGGAAGGAGGGCCTGACCCCAGGCAGGGGACCCATGTGGGGCTGCGGTTGCTCCTAATGACATTAACGCAATTACTTATGGAATAAAGCAAGTACTTCATATGGCTGTTTCCAATTCCCATTAATGATGACAAGATTTACTAAATTCCCAAGATTTTATATTTGCACCTCTTTCCTTACAGTGAAAACCTGGGTATCTAAAGACATGATGATAATTACTAACGGTTAAATGTGTGTATATGTGTGTGTGTATGTGTGTGTGTGTGTGTATGTGTTTAATAGTTTGGAAACAACAATACCATTTTATTACTAACAATATGACTACTGAATGCAGCTTAGGTTTTATTTGTGGTTCTTTTTGTTTCTTTGTTTTACTTGGAATGCACAAATTACTGTGTTTCAAAGTTACTTGAAGTAATTCTCTGTGAGGTTAAGCCATCAATTTTGTATACACGACTGTTTGTTTTCAATGTTAAGAGACGGTTTTTCTTCTTTTTGGGTTTAATTTTGTTTTTTAGTTATGCAAAATGTTTACAAGGTTCCAAAACCAACTTACAAAAACAAGGTACATTATTTGGTTTGTAAGCCTGTGGTTTAGTTTGTTCTTCCATTGTTTCTTTTTTAAAAATAAAAGCAAATATGTGTACACATTCCTACCACCTCCCCCATTTTTTTCTAATATAAAAGGCAGTGCTGTGTACACAGGTCATACCTGGCTTTCTTTAGGCAGATATATATATATTCTGACAATAAAACTTCAGAATGTCACAGAGAGAGACCTTCCTCATTCCCACTCACTGCTCCAAGCAATACCACTGTGACTGTGCAGTTTTTGTTTAATCTGGCTCCTTTGTATGGATATTTGGGAGATTTCTGATCTTGAACTTTTAAAATAATGCTGCAAATGACCTTACTTCATATGTAATTTTATGTTTTTGAGAAGAAAGCTTTTTGAATTCTCACTCTCTGGTCAAAGGCTTGGCTTGCTTAACCTGAGGCTCTTTGCCTGTAAAATGCAACAATAGTATCTGACTCACAGTTCCGAATGAGTGGGTGTTCTTTAAAATACACAGCACAGGGTGGGGCATGGTGGTGGATGCCTGTAATCACTTCTTCTCTGGAGGCTGAGGCAGGAGGATCCCAAGTTGGCCAACCTGGGCAACTTAGGGAGATCCAGTCTCAAAACAAAACAACAACAAAAACAAACAAACAAACAAAAAACAGACTGGGGAGGTAGCTCAGTGGAAGTACTTTCCTACATGTGTAAGGCCCTGGGCTCAGTCCTCAACCTCCATCCCCAGTACTGTACACCCACAGGGCCTGGTACATAAGCATATATACATAGCAGATAATGAATAAATGTTTGCTGGGGTATTTTCCCATTTTGTTTTCATTGTTCATAGTCTAATACTTTAAAAGTTCATCATCTGGAAGGAGACGTGTGACTTTTTAGGTCTCTGATGGCACGTTAAGTGCTGTCCCAAATATAGATAATAAATGCTGTTGCAACACACCAATGGGGTGCACCAGTTTGTCCTGGGGTATTAGGGAGGCTGTAGAACATGTCATCTAATTTTACCCACCCAACAGAGCCCTCTCCTTATGGAAACTACTCCTTAATTTTTCATTCCCAATACACGGAGCTTCCCAGGGTAGACACATGATCCAGGCCTGGATTCTTGGGGTCTCAATAATTGGCTGAGGCGTGGGCAGCACATGACCCAAGGCAATCAATGAGAGCCAGCCCTGAAGCTCCCATAGAAACTATTAGAAAAGAAGCTATGTTATTTCCCAGGATACTAATCTCCGCAGACATAAGCCTGAAGCTGCCAGGGACCACCACACAGCATGGGAAGAGCATGAAGAAGTCAGGGCTAATAGAAAAAGGCACATTCCCAACCACTGGCACTTG
This sequence comes from Marmota monax, assembly GCF_021218885.2. Classification (NCBI taxonomy): domain Eukaryota; kingdom Metazoa; phylum Chordata; class Mammalia; order Rodentia; family Sciuridae; genus Marmota; species Marmota monax. Next base: position 3,151,663 of record NW_026694340.1, read on the forward strand.
GACACCAGAAATATCAGTTAGGTGAACAGGAAAAAAATTCCTTTTCTGACCCCTACCAGTTTGAATTGGATTCTCCTTTGCATGGAGAGTAAGTGAAGACAGACAGAAGGGTCCTGAGGTCTGAGGTTGAGTTTATAAGAGGAAAAAGAAAAGACATTCCAGTGGAGGGGAAAGCATGTGGGAAGATCTTGAGGAAATGTGTCACTCAGCCTCTTTAGTAGATTTAATGAAAGCAAGACCCATGAGGCAGATGCCCATCACCTGGACCAAAACCTTGTTTTTGAATCTAAGAGGTTGATGTCTGGATTCTGAGGAAGAGCAAGGAGTCCTCACCTGGACATCACCAGCCAGGTGATGTCAGAATCAAATGAGTGGGGGAGGTGTTAGAAGCTCAGCCTCCAGGAGCACTCTGGATAGTGTGTACATATATTTTCCTGCATACATTTTCTCCCGAATGTTAGAAATCATCTCTAGATGACTTTTAAAACCTAATACAATACAAATGCTATGCAAATAATTGCTATACTGTATTGTTTAGGGAGTGGTGTCAAGGAAAGAAGTCTGTACATATTTTGTACGTACACAAGTTTTTTGTCCCTAAATATTTTTCATCTGCAGTGGATTGAAGCCCAAAGTATTTAACATGTGGATACAGAGGGTCAGCTAATCAGATGGCACTGGATTGGTGGGATTCCTGGGGTGAAAAGGCACAGGTGTTCAACTGGAATGACCTCAAAGAGAAACTAGGTTGACCCTGGGTGACTGTGTTAGCTATCAGAAGCTCAGTTTTCCCTCTGGGAAATAAAAACCAAACTACTTATCTTGTAGGGGTATCATGAGGATTAAGTGAGATCAAACATGTGAAGTGCCTGGCACTGAGACTGCACACCATAAATAATGACTTTTCTCAAACAGTCCCAACCTTACAGCCTAATATTTTCTAAATAAGTCTTGAGTTGTAGCTCAAACTGTTTATAATCTTGCTGCAGCTGCTGCCAAGCTCCCTGACATTGGATAAGTCCCCTTCCCTCTCTGGGACCCTGTTTCCCCATCTTTAAAAGGAGAGGATTGGTCTAGATTCCCGCTTCTCCATGGTTGGTTTACATTAGCCTCTGGGGATGGTTTATATTAGCTTGTAGAAATGCAGAATCTCAGGCACCACACTTGACCTACCGAACGAGAATCTGCAATTAGCAAGACCCCAGCTGATTTCTGAGACTGAAGTTGGAGAAGCAAAGCTTAGGTGACCGCTAAGCCCACTTTCTGCACTGGCCTTACCTATTTTAGGCTTCCCATCTTCATATCACTGCTGAAATGCTCTGATCTTTCTACTCTACATAGTCCTAACAGACATCTAAAGCACAGCACAATGACACCCCCACCCCAAGCACAAAGTTTCTCTTATCACATAAGCACGAATGATCCTCCAGACTTTTTAAGCACCTGTTCTCTGAACTGTTAGCATATTAGTCAGCTTCTCATGACTATAATGAAACAACTGAGGCAAGTACTTTATAAAGAAAAGAAGTTTGTTTAGCTTCCAGTTTTGGATGTTCAAAGTCCAAATGCTACAGGATCAGTGAGGGCTTCCCCTTGTCTACATTTTCTCATGGAGTATGGCAGATGGTAATGGTGGAAGCACATATCGGCAGCCAGTAATTAGATCTGGAATTAGGATCTGAAAGGACTGGGTGGGGCCAAATGCAGGATTCCACAACTCTCTCAAGAGAAGTAACTTCTTTGGGCCCCAAAGACCCAAGGACCTTCTACTGGGCCCCACCTACCACAGGTTCCTCAGCACTTCCTAATGCTGCCACCCTGTTCCCCAAGCTTTCAATCACAATGGCCTCAGGGGGACATAATCAAATAACTAAACCACCCCCAAGCCATAGTGATTAGTGAGTTGATTTAATCACATAAATCATGTGCTGTCTAATGATAGCTTGTCTGCTTTCTCTCAGCCACAGTTTAAACCACAGTTACCTAGTACTTAGTGAGGATCTGTTCTAAGAAATGCATTGTTAGGCAATTGCATTGCTTTACAAAAACTAAGTCAGCTGTGACTGACCAGGTGATATACTCTTAAGAGACCACCATCACAGGAACAAAGCGCATGGCGCCTGACTGTATCAAGCATTATTATTATTACGTTTTTATGCCGGGTATGGTGGTGCATGACTGTAGACCCAGCTACTGGGGAGGCTGAGGGAGAAAGATCACTTGGGCCCAGAAATTCAAGACCAAGCCCAGGCAACAAATTTGACACCTTCTCTGAAATCAAGGATGCAGATAACTTCCCTTAAAGCTCAGGGGAGCACAGACCAAGGCTTCTGTCCTTGGTGGTCACCATCTGGTTCTCTTTGTGCAGGAGATACTCAAATACTTAATCACTTGCACCAAGAAAGTGTTCTAAGCACAGCTTCTTTTTGTCCTTATAGATAGAAATGAGAAAAATACTAAGATCATCAATTTTCAAAAGGAACCTAAGGAAATCTGAATTTTCTGTTCCCTTTAAAATTTTTCATTTTCATGATAATACACAATACTGTTGAAACTGGCACCCACACACCTAGGTGTAAATTGACACAACCCTTTAGAAAACACATGCAATATGTTGTATGGAAGAAAAAGATATTTCCAGAAAACACACACCTGGGACTTTATTTTGTTGTTTGTTTGTTTGTTTGCAGTGCTAGAGATTAAACCCAGGGCCTTGTGCCTGCTAGGTAAGTGCTCTACCACTGAGCTACCACCTCTGCCCCTCTAGTTTATCTTAATTAAACACAGCAAAAGTTCATTCATACAAAGAATCCTATATGTACTGGCAAAAACTGGGACATAATCTACATGCCAAGGAGCAAACTGTGACAACCATTTGAGGGACGACCATGGAGCCATTTAAAACAATTTGGAAAACTGTGTTCAAACATAGAAAAATGTCTATTTAGTATTAGGTAAGAAAATCAGAATATTAAATAACACATATGCTATGATTATAACGTGTAAACAAGCAATCAAAAGGAAGAAAAATCCTGGAATTTATATTTCTAAGCAGTGAAATTGGATTTAATTTCCTGTCCTCATCCCCTGCACCCAAGTTTTCATTTTGCCAACTTGTTATTAAGTTTTAAAAACTGTTTTTAGTGACAACCTAAAGTAGACTCAGAGATCACCTTGGAAGGATTCACTTAGGAGCACATCAAAGCCATTGACTTTGTAGGTCTTTGTCATTCATGTGGGATCTGATAGTTCTGTGACATGTGACTCAGGAAGGGAGGGCAAAGGAGGGCTTGAGGCTGAAAGAAAAGACCTTAATTTTTCACCCATAGCTTTGAGTTGTCACTCATTCTTCTCCCAAGCCCTACAAAAATAAGATTCTGTTTGCAGATTGCCGGTGGGTTGTGTGCTTGTGAAAAGAATGAAAAGCTTTCAAATGTCCTTATTTAAGGTATCAACTTTTTCCCGAGGACTTTGTTCCTAGGAAACTCCAGTTTGCTGCCTTCCAGGAGTTGAAGCTGGGGCAATCCTGGGAAGAGTCCTGGAGAAGGTCAAAGTCTGGTCCCAGACTCACACTCGCTGGTGACCTGTGGATCTCTAGATCTGCAGTGACTGAGAGCCAACCCTCCCACCAAGCCTCATGTCCCAGAGCAGCTTAAAAGACCCTTCCCTGGGCTGGGATTGTGGCTCAGTGGGTAGATTGCTTGCAGAACACGTGTGAGACACTGGGCTCAATCCCCAGCACCACATAAAAAACTAAATAAACAAAATACAGGTATTGTGTCCATCTACAACTAAAAATATATATTTTTTTAAAAAGAGTTCCTTCCCTGAGACAGTTCATCCATCCATAAAATGGGGACATTGAGGCTTTTCTCACTTGTAGAAACTAAAAGAGGAAGCAATTTCCAGCATTCTTGGAACATCATAATAATTAATATATGCTAGCATTTTACATATTGTGTATTAATGGCCCCCCAAAATCTTTTGAATTGATACCACAGATTGCTGGATGGGGATGAACAATCCTGTACATGCCCAGTGAGAGTTTATATTGATAATGACCCTTTCAGAGGGTGATTTGGAAATATTACATGTAACCAAAGCTCTGGGGACTCATGTATGACTTGACCCAGAAAGTCTACTTCTGGGAATTTGTCATAAGAAAATTAGACATACAGTCATGTGTTGCTTAACAATGGGGTTACATCCTGAGAAATGCATCATTAGATGATTTTGTGGTTGTGCAAATGTCACAAATTGCACTTACACAAACTAAGATGACTACCACATCAGTAGGCAAAATGACCCCACAGGACCATGGTCATACTGTGGTCTGCTGTTAACTGAAACACACAGTATATGACTGTATGATGTGCGAATGGCTTTTTCTGAACCAGGTATATCCTGGGTCTCCACCCCATGGAAGGTGTGGGTGATGAATTAACAGGGTCCCTGTCCCACAGAGGAGTACAGGGAGGAAGGGAATAACAGAGAAGCCCCCAGGACTGGGGGACAGCTGCTATGTACCAGGGCATCATTAGCCCTGCCCATTACAAAGAACTGTGGGAATGGATGGGTGTCACCTCAAACCTTGTCTCAGCCCAGCAAGAATGCGAGGGCCTGGAACTTTGCTTGAGGCTGGAGGAGAGCAGAGAGGCCTGACTTATGGTTCTGTTGGAACCTGCAAACCCCAAGGGCAGATGGAGATGTGCTAGGCCCACCGCTTAAGCTAACATAGCTCCCAGAGGCTTCGGGGCTTCCACAAGGGCAGCTGAACCCTCACTGAGGACCTGTGACCTGATTGATCACCTGCATCTCAGCCACAACTTCCCACTTCCCAGAAAACAGAAGCTGGTAAGAGATGGAGGTGGGATGTAAACTTGTGAGTTCCTATCCACGATCCCACACCACACTGGCCATCATTTATGCGTAGTGGCAAAGAGGGACAGAGAGAAGACTGTTCCAGAAGCTCAAGCTACAGAGAAGAGCGTAGCCCAGTGGGTATGACCGAGAGAATCAAGATAAGATGTCAGCCCAAAACAATGGAACCTGCTGATCGTGAACTGAACCTCTGAAACAATAAACTGAAATAGACTTTTTCTCCTCTAAAAAAAAAAAGATAAGATGTCACTGAGTATTAACAATCTCAGTCCAGATGGAAGGAGGGCCTGGGATGAGAGGGGCTTCAGCTGGACCTGGGAGGATGACTTGTCCTTGTGAGGACCTAGGAGGGCATGGCAGTGTTGAGGTGATAATGATAATAGCTAATGCACAGCAGGCATTTACTAACGCCAGGCACCATACTAAACCTTACTAAGTCATTTAAACTCCGTCCATCACTTGTGAGGTGTGTATGCTTAGGTACTCCAACTACTAATGAAAAACCAAGGCACAGAGCTTAAGGAACCAGCCCAAGGCCACCCAGCTGGAGAGAGACGGAAACAGAATTTGAACCTGGTGTGTGTGTGAACAACACCCATGTGTTATCTAGAGTTCTGTCGGACAGAATTTTCACCAGGCTAAAATCAAGATAGGAGCAGGCTGTGTTCCTTTCTGGAGGCCACGGGGAAGAATCTGCTTCCTGCTCTTCTGGGTTGCCAGCACAACTCAGTTTCTGGAGCTGTGAGACTCAGGTCTCATTCTTCTTGCTGGTTGTAAATGTGGGTGGATCCTGGCTTCCCCGGCCACTGCCTTCCCCGGCTCATGGCACCTCCTCTGCCTTAACAGATGGCAGGTGAGTCCTTGGGCATATCTACTACCTTTTTCCACTGTCTACCAGTTTTTAAAAATTATTATTATTTTCAAAATGATAGCTTTTTCGCTGCTGTGAATAAAAGACCCACTAAAACAATCAAAGGGGAGGAAAAGTTTATTTGGGGGCCCAGGGTTTCAGAGGTCTCAGTCCATAGAGAGCCGACTCCATTTCTCAGGGCTGGAGGTAAAGCAGAACATCATGGTGGAAGATTATTGTGGAGAGAAGCGGCTCACATGATGATCAAAAAGGGTGGGGGGCGGGGAGAGAGCGATCCATCTGTACTTGCCCCAATGACCCATGCCTCTAGCCACACCTGCCTGCCTCCAGTTACCACCCAGTTAATCCCATCAGGAGATTAATTAACTGTTTGGGTTAAGGCTCTTCTAACCCACTCATTTCCCCTCTGAACACCCTCACATTCCTCACATATGAGCTTCCCCCCACACACATTCAAACCATAACACTACATGTATATAGCCGCACACTATTTTAAGAGTATAGTTCAGTGGTGTTAAGTACGTTCACTTTGCTGTATACCATCATCCATCTCCAGAAATTTCTTATGTTGCAAAACTTGAACTCTATACCCATTAATCACAAATCCCCATCCTTTCCTCTCCCCATTCCCCAGCAACCATCATTTTGCTTTCCATCTCTGAGTCTGCCTACTCTAGGAACCCTCTATGAGTAGAATCACATAGTATTTATCCTTTTTCGACTGTTGATTTCCACTAGCATGTGTCCTCAAGGTTCATCCATATTGTAGCATGTGCCACAATGTCTTTCCTTTTGAAGGCTAAATAATACTCCAGTGTATGGATCTACCACGTGCTACTTATTCATTCATCTGCTGTTGGACACTTGGGTGACTCCATGTTTGAGCTAGTATAAAAGGGCTGTTATGAACATGTCTGTTCAAGTCCTTGCCTTTAATTCTTTTGGATATATACTTAGAAGTGGAATGACTGGATCATATGGTACTTCTAGTTTAAATTTTTTGAGCAGCCTCCATGCTGTTTTCCATAGTGGATTGTACCATTTTGCATTCTGAACCCAGGCAGTCCTGGTGCACAGCTGTCCTTGCTCTGGCTACAAGAACCCAGGGACAGTGGTGCAGAAGCAGGACGAGCAGGTGTGTTTGGAAGGCAAGGAGGAGCCTTTCCTGTCAGGGAGGTATAGGCAGTGAGAGCATAGGGTTGTGCCTGGCAGAGACATTTAGACAATGTTGAGGGTAATAGGGAGCCACTGAAGGTTCTAAGGAAAGGGAGATTAGGTGACAGGGTTGTATTTGGTAGACTGTTCTGGAGACAGTGGATTGGATTGAGGGGATGACAGTTGCCAGCTCACCTTGGAGCTCATGGTGCTATGGAAGGAACCCTGAAATTCTCTGTACATTTATTGGTTCATTCACCAACAAAGTGCTTCACAATTCATCAGCACAATCAGTACTCGGTAACACGTCCTGGGCCACAGAGGTTAGGGCCACAAAAATGAATGAACCTGGGGCTCAGAGCCCAGTCAGGGAGCTGACACAGCAGCCCACTGCCTCCAACAATGTACAAAGAGGCTGCTTTGGGGATTTTAAGGAACGTGGGCCAGCATAGAAAAACCTTTATTTGAAACTGACATGCATGGGAGGGAAAATACCACATTCCAGGATCTGCTCACATTTTCTGAGCTTCAAAAATCCCAATTCTTCTTAAGGCACAGGTTCCTCTTATCCACAAGTGCAGACTGCTTGGCTGGAGATTCAAATTAGTACTCAGCACTCTCGGCTTAGAAATGCATAATGAGGCTGAGTGTTTTCCTCAAGGTTCTAACTTTTATTTAGAGCTGTTCCCCACCCCCAGTGCAATGAAAATAAAATCACTCTCTTTGAAGCAAAACTTTTCCATGCTGAGGAAAGTTGCTGCTTGCTCTAACGCACACCCACCCAAGGGCCATGTGCAAACAGAGGCAGCTGAGCGGCAGATGCTGGGAAGGGCGCAGTGCCAGGCTCAGATCCCATCCCCAGCCCTCCTGGGGACATCTGCTACAGGGGACTTTTCCTCTGCAAACCACATTTCCAGGGGCCCTTTCTGCTCATCCTCAGTCTCCCCCCAACCTCCCTCCCTCCACCCTACATGCTCTGCAGAACGCCCACTCTGGTGGGGACATCATTAAATGTCGCAGGACAGCCAGGAAGGTATAAACCTGTTCTTGCACTGGGCAGAGTCTGCCCCGGAGCAGCACTGGTACATAATTGGTACAGGGCTTTTGATGGGGTGGAGGCCACTGGCCAGCCAGAGAAAGGTGGAGCTGGTGAGGGAAAGATGGACCGAGTTCATGAATCTCCTGCAGCCCTGGCTGCCTGAAATCCTTCTGTTCTTGCCCCCTCAGCTTTAGGCTCTTTAAACCATTTACCTGTCTGTTGATTCTGAGTGCTCAGCACCCCCCACCCCTTTCCCCAGGAAACAAATCATCTGGGCAACTTTCACAGCCTCCAATCTTTCCTTGCTCGGCTCAGACCTCACCTCCTCCTGCTCTTTGCCCCCTGGTTTATTTTCCAAGCTGCACTGGCCAACGACCCCTCATGCACACTTCATGCTCCTTCCCTCTTAATCATGCTACCTGTCCCTGTGCCCCTTCTAGATGCTGCCCCTCCCCTCCTCTCCCCTCCTCTCTCCTCCCCTTCACTTCTACATCTCCAGTGCCTCCACCCTGCTCCCCTGCTGAATCCAGTGGGCATGTTTTAGTGCTTGGTATTGTCCTGACGCAGCCTGGCTCTCCAGACCCTGCACACATCACCGCCTCCTCTACAAGGTCTTCCTTTCCTTTAAAGGGCGTCCCATCTTTTTTTGTGGATTGCTCAGGCTCAGGACCAAGCCCTCCTCTCCTTTCTCTCTGCAGAGCCCTCTTGGGAGGTCTCACCTGCCCAGCTTCTGTCTCAGTCTCTCCTGAGCATCAGAACCAACACCAAGCAGCATCCTGGGCCTCTCTACCTCTGGCTGCACCTTGATCACCCCCTCTTCTACCCACCTGCTTCTCATGGCCACCCAGAGCAGCTCCTTCCTGCTCGGTCCTCTCCTCTGGAACGAAGCTCAACCCCTACAAGGAAGGCTACTCTGATGAACCTGTGAGCAAAGCATTCTTCACCAACCTATTGCTCTGTCCCCAGATGGCTGAGCAGGCTCCTACCATGTCATGCCATAGATAGGTCTGGCCTCCCCAGATCCCTCCACCACCCAACTAAAAATAATGTGCTCAAATGCTCTCCATTCCCCATCGGATCTTCCTGGCTTTAGGATAAATTCAGCTCCCCCACCCATGATATACAAGGACCAATGATCTCAATGACAACCCTCTTGCTATGGCTCAGATCTGGAATGTTTCCCAAAAGGCTTGGTCACCAGCCTGTGGCACTATTGGGAGGGGGTGGAACTTAGGAGGTAAGTGGAGAGACATTAATAGCTCCTTGGAGGCATGCCCTTGAAGGGGATTTAGGGACCCAGCCCCTTCCTCTCTCTCCTTTGCTTCCTGGCCACCATGAAGTAAACAACTTTGCTCCACCACATGCTCCTGCCATGATTTTCTGCCTCACCACAGACCTCAAATCGAAACAAAACAAAACAACAATAATAACAACAAAAAGCCAGAACCAAATACCATAGGCTAAAACTTCTGAAAACATGAGCCAAAAATAAACCTTTCCTCCTTATAAGTTGATTGGCTTGAGTATTTTGTTACAGTATTGGAGAACCAACTAACACCTCTGTCTTCAGCAACATTCTTTTCATGCTGTCTCTGCTCCTGCCTGCCTTTTCTCACCTCTCTACATCACACTCATGTGTAAAAAAATCTACTTGCTTACCTCATTGAATTATTTTTTTCCTCAGCTGCTCTGGGCTCTCACTTTCCATATACTATTTTGTCTGACTAGAAAAAACTCTTATCTTCTTCCCATTTCCTACTTACCCTTTTTAATTAAGGTATCACCTCCCTTTGGAAGTATTCTATCTCCTTAGGCCTGGTAAGGGTATTTTTTTCTAGTTTCTCCCAGGTTTCCAAACACTATAAGGGAGTATTTGGTATTCCTGCAGCTCACACTTGTTCTGATACTAAATAATTAGCAGTTAAATTTTAAAATGAGGGCGTGCTCTGTGGCACGTGCACCAGCAGGAACTGTGAGCTGGGTCTTCCTGTAGGCAAAGCTGAACCATCTGTGGCTGTGTGCATGGAAAATGTCTGTTACTGAGGGGGTAGGCCTTCTTGTCAACACCCTGGGGCCAGGATCCAGCTGAGACTGAGTTTCCAGACCCCGAAGAGTTACAGCCATGACACCCAACGTCCCGACTATCCATCCGTCCGCTCACAACCAAGAAACACTTTTCCAAAGAGTGCCCACTCAGGCGTGATGAGACATACAGTTATAAATTCCTGGGGAAACTTAGTAACTCTCAGTCATATTCCTCCCCTACAGTCTCTGCTTATTCTTGCTGTAGACTTCAGCAACTTCAGCATAGTGGTTTATTTTTTTTCTTTTCTTTTTTTTTAAGTCAAGAACTTTTAACTTTTCACTTAAAGGAAGCACTTCACGGCTCTTCTTTGGCATATTCAAATTGCCAGCATCACTATTCTTGCACATTGGGTCCGTAAAAATCAAACAATGGTTATTTGGGCACAAAGTATTGGGATATCACAACAGTTGATTTTTGTAACCAAAATGGCTACTAAATGACTAATGGGAGGGAGGCATATACAGCATGGATACTTGGCACAAAGGGATGAATCATATCCTAGGTGGGTGAAAAGGAGATTTCATCATTCTACTCAGAACAGTGTGCAATTTTAAATTTATGAATTGTTTATTTCTGGAATTTTCTATTGAATATTTTTTGACCCTAGCTGACCCTGTATAACTGAAGCTGTAGAAAGTGAAAACACAGATAAAGGGGGACTACTGTATATTATTCCCAAAGTCTAGAACAGTGCCTGGCAAGCAGATGCTGAGATTTATTGTAGGGATAAATGAGTGATAAAAGCAAATTTGCACTCCAAACATGTAGGTGACGAATCCAAAATGCACAGCAGCCCAGCACCAAAGACAAAGTGGGAGGAGTCAGAAGGCTACTTTGAGAGAAGAAACAGGCCCACATCTCTACCACTAACAGTGCTAAGCAGCATGCAGGAGGGACGCTAACAGGAGAGTGTTAAACCCAACCTAGTGTCAAGCCCAGTCTTTCTCTCTAACACGTCTAAGTAGTTCTGGCTCTTGGTGACAGCAGCCTCTTTTGTTGAACAGTATGGTGCATTCTGTAGATCTGTTTTTACCTCCTTTCCCATCTTTCCCCAGACTTCTAACCCATATTTTTGAAGATGAGGAAACTTCAATCTCAGGGGCAGAACATTTCAAGACAAAAACCTCAGTCTACAGAGACAGTGTCCCATCCGCCTTCATAAATCACAGAGTCAGCCGCGGTGGGGGGTGCTCCCTCAAAGGCCTTCTGGAGCCAGGTATGCAACATACATGTGTTAAGTGGTCCAGGTACAAGACCACTGGAAGGGAGTGGCAGGGCTGTGGGGAACTGGGGTGTTCAACACTACACAACTCTGGTGGGCACTGAAAACTGAACTCTGTGCTTCCTGATCTCCCACTTTTTCCAAGAGAAGCAAAAAAAAAAAAAAAATCAAGACTTTGAAATAAAGTTTCCCAATTTTTAACACATTATGCTGGCTGGATCCATCCCACAAAGGTCAGTTTGCAAACCCTGGTCTCCTGCCTCTGTTGAAGAATGTTTATCTTACTGCCCTCCACTGTATTTAAGAGACTAACATAGGACCCAGCAAGCAGCAAATATATGATAAATATTGTGTGGATGAAGTGATGGATGGCAGGGTGAATGATATCCGATGGTCAGGTGGGTGGATGGACGCAGGTGTGCATGGATTATGGATGGCTAGACGGATGGATGTCAGATGGCCAGATGGTTAAGGAGGGATGATGGGTAGTCTGGAGGGATGTAGGAGGGAAAGGAAGGAATGAATGTATGATCATAAGGTCAGACGGTCCTTGACTTTGCTGTCATGGCACAGTCTCAGTGGAGGTATCTGGTCATTGATTCCCCAGCAGCTGTGCAGACAGATCTGTCAGTTATCAGCCCTTCTGAATCCCCCCTGATAACTGCCAAAGAGCAGGCTCATGCAAGACTCCTACATACTCTCCTCCATCACTGAAGAGTTGACATGGGGTAGGCCAAAGGATAGAACCTGGGTCAGTGTAGGCCAGGGCTCAAGACTCTGTCAATGAATTTGGGAACAAGGCATCTGTGAAACATCCGTAAATGTGACAAAGCTTCATGAATCAACTTGTCTCCATGATTAATGAGAGAAAGAGAGCAGACAGGAGGGGAGAACATGGATTCAGGAGTTAGGTGGTCAGCATTCAAATCTCAGGTAATTGACCTTGAGCATGTCCCTTATCCTCTTGGAACATCAGGGTTTCTCTCTGTAACAGAGGGTGATGATCAACCTCACACCATGTGAGTATTAAAGGAGATAATGCTACGTACATGCCCCCAGCCCAGAGGTTTGTAGTTAAAAAAAAAAATCAATAAATGTTAGTTCAGTCATATTCCATTTATTTGTCCAAATAATATAAAATTAAGACTTTCTAGGAATAAAATGATAAATATCATATTTACTCCTTAAAACTATTCAAAACCAATATTTAAGTTCAAATGTCCACAAATTGATGAATGGATCAATAAAATGTAGTATATGGATACTTTGTGAGGAGGCATTCCGTCACTACAACAAAGCACCTGAGATAATGAACTTATGAAGAGAAAAGTTTTACTTTGGCTTACTTTTTTAGAAGTTCCAGTCCTTGATCTAATGTCTCTCTTTCTTTGGGGCTTATGATGAGGCAGAAAACCCTGGTGGCAAAACCACTCACCTCATGACCAAGAAGCAAAGAGGAAAAGAGGAAGGGGCCAGGGTCCCAAAATTCCCACCAAGGACATGTACCTCATAAGGACCTAAGGACCTCCTACTACACCCCTCCTCCTAAGACTTTCACCACCACCCAATAGCATAACCCTAGGGACCAAGCTTTTAACAGGTGGGTCTTCAGAAGACATTCAAGACCCAAACTACAGCACATACAATAGGATATTATTCAGCTATAAAAAAGAGTAGAGAATTGACTTACAGTGCAGCATGGATGAACCTTGGAAAATTTTGCTAAGTGAAATATGCCAGACACAAAAGCCCATAAATTGTATAATTCCATTTATATAAAACATCTAGACTCGGCAGATTGATAGACAAAAAGTAGATTAGAGGTGACCAAGGACTGGGGAAGGGAATAGTTGTCATTTACTGGTTGGAGTTTCCCTTTGGGGTGATGTAGCAGGTTGGAAATAGTGGCCTTGGTAGCCCAGAATATTGTGAATATAACTAATGGTGAGCACAGTCGTTCTATGTTATATATTTTCACTGCAATAAAACATGTTTTAAAAAGAAGAAGAAGAAAGAGGAGGAGGAGGAGGTTTTAGCAAAGCACAATTCTTGGAGTTTGTCTGAAAAAGGAAAGCACTACATGACTTCGTGCTGTATAAACACTGAAAACATTCAGAGCTAACTAGATGAAGGTGTCTTTGGCCCTTAGAGACCTAAAATGTGTTTTCAGTTTATAAAATGAAATTTGGAAACATGACCTGGATGTTTTGCTTTCTGTAATTTGGGGGCAGGAGCAGGGAAGAAGAGAAAAGCTAACCAGGCAAGTTACTGCCTTTGGAAAACAACCAACCATGGAATAGGTTTTTTCCCCTCTCAAATTAAGACATTGATTTAGGCCACATGAATCTCAGCCCAAACACACTGTAACAGGAACAGTTTTGTCTCGGTGTCTACCATACACCTGGACTGGGAAAGGCTTTTCCCCTTTCTTCCCACAGATCCACCAGATCAGTTTCTTGGCTTTTGGCTTTTGGTTTTCTTGCAGTGCTGGGGGTCAAACCCAGGGTCTTGTGCACGCTAGGCAAGTGCTCTGCCACTGAGCTGTGTCCCATGCCGAGATTGTTTAAAAGCTGCAGTTGTGCAGCAAGGAACACTTAGGCCACTCAGAGCTGTGCACTGTTTGTGATCCTTAGAGACTCTAATGACATGCCCGACGCCAAAAGTCATGATCCACACAGGCACCAAGCATCCATGAGGGTCCTTCCCAGGAACAACATCAGCTTATGAGGACAGACAATTAATTCTGCAAAGGGCATCCTTTCTCCTAACACTTCCTCTCCATCTTTAATACAGGTTGACCATTCTTTATCCAAAATGCTTGGGACCAGAATGGCCTCAGGTATTAGGGTTTTAGGTTTTTTGGTTTTTTTTTTTTTTTCAGATTTTGAATATATGTTTGCACACACATTCTGTCTTAGGGACGAGACCCAAGTCATTGGTATGAACCATAAACATGTAGCCTGAAGGTGATTTTTACATAATTGTTGGTGCACCTGTGTGTTGACTATGATCCATCACATGAGGTCAAGTATGGGATCTTCCAGGCATGTGGGAACTCAAAAAGTTATGGATTTTGGAGCCCTTTGGATTCTTAATTCTTGGATTAGGTATGTTCAACCTATAATAAGAAGGTTCATCTAGACCCTTTGAAAAAATCAAAGGATTGTGTCCAGTCCTTGAACCCAAAGGTGATTTTATAGTACAACTTGAACCCAGAGATAGTTTCAACTGCAAGCTATGAGCCCAAATAAACGTCTTCTCTTATTAAGTTGATTAACTCAAACATTTATCATAATAATAGGCTGATGTGGACACGTTCTCAGTAATATATAGGCAGCAGAATTGAAGATGTATCATTGGGAACTGGCTCTAAAGCTCTGTTTAAGCCATGGATTGAAATCTTCATCTTCTGTGTCCGTGGAAATACCAGGACAGGTGATTTTGTATCTTTTTCATTTACTGCCGTGCTTTATCAATGAACGTGATTATTTCCACTACCAAACCAATCGCGTGTGTAAAATAGGAACCAACATCCCCAGGCAAAAATTCCCTGAGACCTTGAATGGTGAACAATTGGAAGGAAACTGCTAAATGTGGTTAACACACATCCTGGATCTTGGCCCTGTTCTCCCAAGAATCACCCCTGGGATGGAGCTGTTTCTGAAGGGAAGAGAAGCTCTGTCCCTGGGTTCTGAACATGGCTTTCACACATTTCAATAGGTATTTCTGGGGATCTCACCTGCTCATGGTAGTTCATTCATGTGATTTTTGACAGGGACTTTGAAAATGCAAACTTCAATGAGAATGAGTAGCAACAGGGATATTTTTCTGTAGGGTTAGGCTCTCTGGAGAAGTAGGGCTTTTATCTTCAAAGTGCAGAACCGAGTCAAAATTAGGTTAAAAACCAAGAGAATACTTGGCCTGTCTTGACTGAAAAATCCTTGAAGGTTCAGGTATGGCTGGATCCAGATGCTGTAATAATAATTATCAGAATTCTCTCCTCCCCCAAATCTTGGTTCTATTTTCTCCATGTTGGCTTAATTCTCAGGAGACCCCTCTTCATACTGTGGCCCCAGCAGCTCTTAATCCCACATGCTTGCCAGCTAAACAACCACAATGGAAAGAGATCCTCTATATTGAAAAAGTTCTAGAAGAAATTTTGGAATCTGCTTCTTTGTGGGATGACTGGGCCTAGTGCTTATCACTAGACCCAAGGCATTATACCCCAAGCCACATAGTGTGGTAATGGGGAAGAAGGGTTACCCAAAGGAAAGAAGGGTGTCAGGCCAGCCACAAAAGACTTTAACTGCCAAAATGTGGATTCAAACTTGGGGCTGTGGTCCAGGGTTCCCTCAGCCTCATTCCTCTGGTGCAGAGAGTGGGCTCCATACTTGGCAGGTTCGATGCTGTCGTAGTCCTCCTTGGAGTCCTGTTTATTATATTAAGACCACATAAAATTGTTACTATCCTTGCTTATCCTCAAACAATGGCCTTTTAGAAAGAGATCTCCTCTGCTCTAGGCCCTCAGGAGGCAGTGGCGGGTCAGAGATCACACAGGCCATGGAGAGCCAGATCCGGGAGGAGGACCGAGTGCAGAGGCTGAGCACATCCTGCAGGGCATCTGGTGCCAGAGTGGGTCAAAAGCCAAGTTGGAAAAAGCGGGGTCTCAGCTGTGCAGCCCAGGCAGGGCCTGTGGAGAACAGAGGGGAGGCTGAAGAAGAGATCACGCGGCGACCACAGGGCACCCCAGGAGGCTGGGCAGGGAAAGATCAAGGGACTCCAGGCCGGGGTGACTTGACTTTTGGTCACTCTGAGAGCTTTTCCTTCTGTCTTGGGGTAAAGAAGCAGGAGGAGCATGCTTTAGGGGGAAGGCTGAGCCAGACAGCTGTCTAAATGTTTTCGGAACGCAACTCCTCCAGCCTCTACTTCCATTATGAAAAGCCTGGGCTGTCTGTCCCAAAGCATCAGCAGGGCCCTGGGGCACCCTTCTGCCTCTGAGGCATTATCTCCCGCTCAGGTTCTATTTCCAGGTGACACCTGGTCCGATGGCTGGTGTGTCACGACGATGGCTGGTGTGTCACAAGCTTGCACTGGGCACATCACCACGTACAAACTGTCCTCATGACTCAGTAATCAACAGGATGGGGATGCCTGCCCTCTTCAAAGAGCTGGAGACAACTGTGTATCCCCAGTGGAATATAAGAATACAATCATGCTGACCGCTTAGGGCTTCCCATAGGGTCTGCGGGGGTGGGGGGGACCTTGCCACTTCTGACTACAAGCTGCCACCTTTGGAGCAGCCTACACACTGGACACCTGGCTGATGGAGGCATGGTCTTGGCCAAACTCAGCTTCTCCTTCCTCAGATAAACAGTCCGAAGTGGAAAATGCCCAGATGAAATATTTTCAGGATTTCTTGGACATGAAACAGCTCCCCACACTCCCACACGCCACCCCCCTCCCAATGGTGACTTAAGTGTCAATGAATCAGAAACACCTGGACATTTTTCTTAAAATAGAATTGGATTCTAAATTCAAGGGTAAGAGCTGAAACACATTTGGAATTCTGGCAAACACAACGGCTTTTGGTTAAGACATCTGTCTGTCTCTGAATGCAACGCCTGATCCCTTCCGCACCCTTTCTTCGCAGTCTTGCCCACGGGTGCTAATTCTGCCTCTGGGTCTTCTCCTATCTACTGTTCTACCCCTCAGCTTGCATGCCTTCTAGAAACCCTTGTCTCTTACTTGTGAAAAATCCTGGCTTAAATATTCACCCTTTCCAAAGTTCCTCTTCAACTAGGCCACTCAGGATTGTTCATTCCTCTTCATCCACTTAACGCCCTTCCCAACAGCGGATGTATTTATTAGTCTGTTTTCTGTTGCTAATTAACATAATACCACAAACTGGGTATGTTATAAAGAAAAGAGGTTTCTTTGGCTCAGGTTTTGGAGGACTAAGGTCAAAGAGATGTATCTGGTATGGCCTTCTTGCTGGCAGAATTCCATGGTGGCACAGGGCATAACATGTCAAGAGACAGGTAGCATGAGCCCCATGTGGCTCTGTCTGGTCTCCTCCTCTTATAAAGGATTCGCCACGAGGGCTCTACCCTGATGTTACCCAATCCCTATCACCTCCCAGAAGCCCAGCCTCTAAACACCTAGTTAGATTAAATTTCCACCCTGTTAAGACTTCACAATGGGGATTAAACACCAACATGAATTTTTTTTTTTAAAGAGAGAGAGAGAGAGAATTTTTAATATTTATTTTTTAGTTTTCGGCGGACACAACATCTTTGTTTGTATGTGGTGCTGAGATTGAACCCGGGCCACACGCATGCCAGGAGAGTGCGCTACCGCTTGAGCTACATCCCCAGCCCCACCAACATGAATTTTGGAGCAGACATATTCATACAGCAGAGGGTAAGTCTTGCCTGCCCCCTTCTCGGGTAACAACAGCCTTGTTTTCCTCCCTCCCCCACCATATGTTGGGTAAGGCTGATCCAACTCCTCACTAGCCACAAGAACGGGCACATATTTCTGGCCTGAACATCTTCCCCTGGACACAATGATTGGTTTCAAGAAGATCAAAGGATTTGTATTAGTTAAATAAGAGCCAATCCTTCAATCTCTTGATTTTTTTTTTCTGAAACTAATAGAAAAGAAGTGCTTAATGTCCACTTGGATTTCTGAAACCACTGTTGTTGCCGTCTTGTCCCTGCTTAGAGAAGGTGTATTAGTATCTTTTGCCATGTAACAACATAACCTAAAATGTAGTGGCCTAAAACATCAATATATTATTTCTTACGATTGTGCAAATGAACTGCATAGTTCTGCTCCACATAGTCATGGAAAGTCACTCACATGGTTGTATTCAATTAGACGCTTGTAGGAGATGGCCTCACAATCCAAGGCCTCTCTCTTAAGCCTCCTCTTATTATTCAATAGTCTAGCTCAAGCATCTTTATAGCTGGGTAGCTGGGTTTCAAGAAGGCTCATTTCAAGAAAACAAGACAATGCCCAAGAAGCTTCTCAAGCCTCTAATTGTGTCACATTTGCTAACATGCAATTGGCCAAAGAAAACCACACAGCTAGGCTCAGGGGCCATATGGGGGGGGGGGAATGTGTGCATGGCATGAGTGTCAGAGCACTGGGGGGGCCACTCTACTAGGGACCTAACTTAGAGGCACAGCAGGGATGGGAAGGCTTTTAAGCTATTGTCCTGGGACCCAGCTACTTCTGAAGTCAGAGATCTGCCCTTGGACTTTCCAGTTACATAAACCAAAAGCAAACAAAATCCCTCCCCCACCCTGCTTTGTTTAATTAATTCATTCTGAGTTAGGTTTTTATGATTGACTAACACAAAACCCAATGCTGCCTCACCCAGAATGGGTCCTGGGGACACAGACTGACACAGGCAAGGGAGTTGCCAGTTGTCTGTCTCTCCCCTCAAATTACAAATTTCCAGTGAATGGGGCCAGACCACATATATGCCTTGCACAATGCTAGACACCTAAGAAATGGTTAGTAAAAACTTACTGTTGAAGTATTTTAATCCATTTTGTTACTGTAATAAAATGCCTGAGATTGGGTAATTGCAAAGAAAAGAGATTTGTTTAGCTGAATGTCTAAACAACATGGTGCTAACTCTGATGAGGGCCCCCCTGGTATGTCACATCAGGGCAGATGGAATCATTGGTGGGAGCATGAGGGGGAGAGAAATGATATGGAGGGACAGGAAGCCATTTAGGGATCAGGCTCAGTCTTTTATAACAGCCTTCTCTTGAGAACTAACCAGGATGTCACATCAATTCTTTCCCATGGCAGCACCCTTGATGAGCTCCCACTCAACCTCACATACCACCTCTTAACACTACAACGTTGGGGACCAAGCTCCAACACATGAATTCTTAGAGGATACACTCGAACCACATCCAAACAATAGCATAAACTTATGTACATGTAATTTTAAACATTGCTCAAGCATTTTGAAGTTTTATGTTGTCACATATCAACTCTCAAAATTAACTAGGTGTTGTTTACTTTTTAGACTAAGGAAAGTCCCACTCCACCAATCAGCCTGAGGCTTTCCAAATAAGTTCATACCTGCGCAAACCTTTTCTATCATCTATAGTTCTGCTCCAAGAAGTCTAGCCTCTCTTGAAATCGAGAATAATGAGGGCAAGCAGGAAAGAACAGGAACACGGAACTTGAAACCTACAGATAAATAGTGGGTTTTCAGCATGTCCACATTCTTTGGCACTCATCCCATCAAAAGGTAGAATCTAAGCCAGGTGCAATGTTGTGTACTTATAGTACCAGCTACCTGGGTGCCTGAGGCAGGAGGGTCACTTGAACTCATGAGTTCGAGACCAGCTTGGGCAACACAAAGAAACACCATCTCAAAAAAAAAAAAAAGAAAAGAAAAGAAAATTTAAAAAAAGGCAAAGTCTAACTTCTGTCTCCTTGAATGTGAGCCAGTCTTAATGACTCACTTCTGATGAAAAGAATGTGGCAGGAACCATGTCACATAATGTCCCAGGCCAGTTAAAAAGGATGACTGACACAGCCTCCTCCTGAATCTCTCTTAGGACCCTCACCTTGGAACCCAATGACTATGTTGTGAGGAAGCCAAGCCAGGCAGCCTCATGAAAAGCCCCAGTGTAGAAGATCTGTCCATAGCTCTTAGCTGAGGTCCCAGCCAACATCCATTCAGCATCACTTGCCAGACAGGTAAGTGAGGGAGCCTTCTGATGTCCCTAGCCAGGCAGAAGCCAGCGGACCTCTCCAAGAGCTACTAAAATTTCAGAGCCATATGCAAAATAAACTGTGTGTATGCACACACAGTACTGGAGTTTGAACCCAGGGCCTGGTGCATGCTAGGCAAGTGCTCTACCACTGAACTACAGCCCCAGTCCCAAAATAAACATTTTAAGCTATAAAGTTTTAGGCTCATTTGAAATAAAGTGGGAGATAACTGAAACAAGATGGAAGAGACTTTAGAGGTAATAGAGAGTTCAACTCACCCATTTTGCAAATGGGAAAATGTCCAGAAGATGGAAGGGAGTTGGCCCAAGGGAACCCAGAATGGGACATGAATCCAGGTCTCTTGATTGCCAAGTCCAGTGCTCTTTGTACTACATGCTTGGGGTATACACAACTATCATTCTCAACCCCCTTCTCCCTGACCTTTCTCTGCAAGGATGGAGGTCTGCCCATTAAGGATAGAGGGATGGGTAGGTAAAAGACTCTGGGATTTTGAAAACTCCCTGAGCAGCTGTCCCAACCCTGGATTGCCCACTTCCAGAATTATCATCATACAAGGAAAATAAATCCTGGTGGTATTAAGTTAGAGGTTCTGTTATCTGCTGCCAAATGTGGGTCTAAGAGATGCACTGGTCTTCCTACTGTACTGGATCCAAAGTTCCTACTATAATCTTTCAACTTAATTTTGTTACTGTTGCTGAAAACCATGTAACTGAGCTATAGCTACCAGGGACCAAGTTAGAACTTCCCAGTGCCCTGCTAGCTGCTCAAACTCTCTATCAACAGCAAGTGCATTCTCTATGCTCAGCCTTTGGAGCTGTCCCAGTATCCTGCCTGCTTCCTTTGGCCACTGAAGGATGTAGGTGCCTGGGGCTTCTCTTAGCCTTGCAGTCCGTAAGCTACAACACCAGGTTCAATGTGAGCCACTAAAGCCCCCAGGAGGGTGAGGTGTGATGGATCACACAGCCCCCTACCACAAAAGGAGGCCCCCAATGAGAGAGAGCAATAATGGTCTATGCATACATGTGAAAATGCATGTGTCTGAGATCCCCTTTTCAAGTCCTGCCTCAGCCAAGGTCTGAGTGACTTCTGCAGAATTCGAAATCCCTCCAACTGAAGGATTTACACCAGGCCCCACCTTTTTTTCCCCTTCTGAGTCTGTTTACCTGGTCATGATTTAATATTAGTCCTTTAAAAATAATCAGGTTATTAAGAGGAATCTTTACTAACCAGGTTTGAGCAAGGCCCCTGGTAGATGGCTCACTGTTGTGGCTGCCCTAATCGAAAAAACATGGTGGTGGAAATGGCCTTTTTAGGAGCAGTTATGCAGATAGGGGACATCAAAGTGCCCATCCACTTAAGGCTACATGCATTCAACTAAAGGGCCCCCAAGACCCTCCCCCCCCTCAGGAAGCTAGGCAGAAAGCCTCAGAGAAACAATCTCAGGCTGATCCCTGACAGGTCTAAGCTCTGCCCCCCTTGGTTCACTCAAGTCACATCATAATCCCATAAAAGTGTGTGTGTGTGGGGAGGGCTATTGTCCCCATTTACAGATGAGGAAACTGAATCTAGAGGCATTGAGGGGTTTGCTCCAGGCAACATACAAGAGAATATGTGCTATGGAGTGAGCAATGGGGCACCCAAGATGGAATGAGTGTCCTTATAAGAACAGGGAGAGTCTTGAGCTCCTCCTCTCTCTACCATATGAGGACACAGCAAGAAGGATCTGTCTGCAAACCAGGAAGAGGGCCTTCACCAGAATCCCACAATACTGGCACTCTGATTTCAGAATTCTAAGACTCCAGAACTGTAAGAAATAAATATATTATTGAAGCCACTCAACCTAGGATAACTTGTTATAACAGCCTCGACTGACTAAGACAGCGGGGTATATGATTGGAAGCCCCTCAGCCTGCATCAGTGAAGCAAGTCACTTAACCTTCCTGCCGCAGCCCGGCTGGCTGGGCAAAATAACCCGGGGGGTGACAAATAACTTGTGTACGTTGATACAGCAGGAGTAGGAGCCGTTTATTGCAGGACAGGAGCAGTATTTATACATTCCACACAGCTTATCTAATTAGCATAAACTAGATACAGCAGTCAACCAATCAGGAATCTCCACACTTAATGGCTTGCTTTTGTTACTTCTCAAACCACTCCCTCTGGCATTTTGCCAGGCACCATCCAGACTTGTTTACGAACTCTAACATTCCCCTGGCTAAATGCCAGGTGTTATTTTGACTTGTTTACAGACTCTAACACCTTCCATCCCCCAAGTTAAATTTCCCTGTGTCTAAGACCTTCCAGGGTGTTTGTGAGGATAAGGGAGATTGCAACTACCACCATGATCTGAGAAACAGGCATACCAGAGTTTATAAAATTAAACATATTTTTTTTTGCAGTAAAACAGATGCAACATAAAATTCACCATTTAACCATTATGCAGTGTACAGCTCTGTGACATTAAATACACTCACATGGTTGTCCAACGATCACTACAATCCATCTCTAGAATTTTTTCATCTTCCCAAGCTGAAACTGTGAACCCATTATATGATAACTTCCTGTTCCCATCACCGTGACTCCCTGGCAACAACCATTCTACTTTCTGTCTCTATAAACTTGACTATCCCAGGGAACTTGTAGAACCATACAGGATTGGTCCTTTTGTGACCAACTGATTTCACTTAGCTTAGTGTCCTCAACACCTTAGTGTTCCGTGTTGAAGCATGTTCCAGAATTTTCTTCCTACTTATTTATTTGGGGGTGGGTACTGGGGATTTAACCAGGGGCAATTTACCACTGAGCCACATTCCCAACCCTTTTTAGTTTTTTATTTTGAGACAGGGTCTCACTCAATTGCTTAGGGCCTTGCTAAGTTGCTGAGGGTGGCCTCAAACTTGCAATCCTCCTGCCTCAGCCTGCTGGGATTACAGGCCTGCACCACTGGGCCCAGCAAAACTTGCTTCCTTTTTTAGGCCGAAAGCACATTGTAATGTCTTTGTACTACATTGTATTTACCCATTCATCTGTATGACAATTTAGCATCATTATGAGCTCAGAGGAACTGAAGGTGAGCCGCCCACTCTCCTTCTCACAACTAATCCCAAAGGGCTTTTACACTCTTCACCTCTCTTCTTCAGCCTCAGTCTACCAACTTTGCTTTATGAATGATTTGCTCAGAAACACAGGAACAAGGAGAGGTGCTAGAGGCCATGTTTGTCTGCCTATCTGTGGTGAAGGCCCTTTGTCTTATTTTTAGTTTTTCTTCTCATTTCTGATTTGTCAGAGACCCATTCTTATGTAAAGTACACTAAAACAATGTAGAAGAATAAGAATTAAAAAGCCAGAAAACACAAAACTACTTGCTCTTTTTTTAAGCAGTTAGATTCAGCAGACATAAAATTACTGAGTAAATTGCTATAAAAATTTCCAAACATTCCCAATTTCTATTTTAATCTTATTATAAACCTGTAACAAACAGTTCAAGGACTGGCACTCGTTTGCAAACCACACTTATTTATTTATTTATTTATTCTTGTGGTGCTGGAGATCAAACCCAGGGCCTCGTGCATGCTAGGCAAGTGCTCTACCACTGAGCTGCACCCAGTCCCGCAAACCACATTTTGAGTAGCACTGCCTGCAGCATTGTTTTGCAGCAAAAAATGAAACAACGAAATGACCATCAATAAGGTAGTTAGTAAACACACTTTAGTATATCCACATTATGGTTTGGCAATAAAAAATAATGAAGCATATGAGTCAGCAATTCCACTCCTAGGTATCTGCCCAAGAAAAATGAAACCGTATGTTACCATAAAAACTTGTCCAAGAATGTTCACTGTAGCTTTATTCTTAATAGCTAAACAGTGAAAACCCAAATGTCTATCAACTGATGAATAGGTAAACAAACTGTGGCACATCCGTACAATATGATATCATTCAGCCAGGAAAAGGAACAGAGTACCGGTACACACTTCAACAT
Source organism: Marmota monax (assembly GCF_021218885.2). Classification (NCBI taxonomy): domain Eukaryota; kingdom Metazoa; phylum Chordata; class Mammalia; order Rodentia; family Sciuridae; genus Marmota; species Marmota monax. The sequence continues at coordinate 3,175,665 of NW_026694340.1, forward strand.
GGATGAATGTTGACAATGTTATCCTAAGTAAAAGAAAACAGAGACAAAAGGTCATATAATTGTACAACTAATTTCATATGAAATGTCCAGGATAGATACATATATAGACATAAGAGGTAGATTTGTGGTTCCCAGGGACTGGGAGTGATAAGGGAAGTTGGAAGACCATAGCTAAGGAGAGTTTCCTCTGTGGAACAATGGAAATGTTCCAAAATGATTTTGGTGATGGTTGTATAACTCTGTGTGTACACTAAAAAATACTGGGCTGAGGGTGTAGTTCAGTGGTAAAGAGCTTACCCAGCATGCACAAGGCCCTGGGTTTGATGCAGGGACACACACACGCACACACACAAATATTGAACTACATGCTTTAAGTAGATAAATTGCATGGTATGTGGATTGTATCTTAATGAATCTATTATAAGAAATGAAGCAGAGTCCTATAGCTATTAAACAACTGAATTATTTGAAACCCAATTAAAATCCCAAACCTGGGTGTTTTTACCAGTGGAATCTTCCAGACATTTAAGAAAAAAAAACAACACTCAATCTTAACAGAAATTTTCCCAGAGAACAAAAACAGGGCTACCAATTTCCAGCTTGTTTTATAAGAGTAATATAGCCTTGATACCAAAATCTGACAATAAAATAAAGAATGTCAGCCCATCTCTCCATGAACACAGATGCAAAATCTCTAAACAAAACATGAACACAACAACAAAAAATATTATATACCATCCAATTGGGGTTTCTTCCAGGAATTCAAGGGCAAACTATCATTCTAACATTATTCTATGTAATTCACTGTTTTGACAGGGAAAAAAGGAGAAGAAGCTTATGATCATGTTATAAATGCAGAAACATCATTTGACAAATTTTAATACCCAATTAAAACTTAAAAAAAAACTTTTTAATGTTTCCTTGGAGTTCAGTTATGAAACCAGGATGCCTGCTATTGCCAATTCCATTCAGCACGATGGGAGTTTTCTGCCAACACAATGAGCCAAGTGAAAGAAACAAAAGGCTTATATGGATTGGAAAGGACAAATAAAATTCTATTTATAGATTGTATGAGAGAAAATACATGGAAAATCTAAATGACTATTAGACTATTAGAATTAACAAGTGAACTTGGCCAGGTCATTTGATACAAGGCAATATATAAATCATCGGCAACACACAGAATGCAAAATCTAAAAATATAATTGTTTAAAACACACTAAAAAATTAATTCCTATGAATAAAGCCAATAGAATGTAAGCAAAACCTCTATACTCAAGACTATAAAACATCATCAAGTAAAGAAGACTCATATACATAGTAACATATCACATTTATGAATTGGAGGTTTTAATATTGTAAAGATGTTACTTCTCCTTTACTGTTATATATCACTAAAAAGAACAAATAAAAAAGAAATGATGTCACTTCTCTCTAAATGAATCTATATTCAATGAAATTGATCTTAAATGTCATCAGGACTTTTTGTTGTTGTAGTTGTTCTTGTCATTTGTTTTGTTGTTGATTATAAAACTTATCACAAATGCCCAAGAAAATTCAAGGCAATCCTGCAGAACAAAATACTATTTGATATCAACATTTAGTCTATAACTTTTTAAATTAAAATAATGTGGTATTGGTCCATGGATAGAAAAGAGTCCAGAAAAAGACCTGCAAAGTCACAAAACTGACTAAAAGAAAAAAAAAAAAAAGACAGAAAATGCCAAGTGTCAGTGAGGATGCAGAGCACTAGGATTCTTGTGCATGCTTGATGAGACCATAACCCTCCTTGGAAAACAATTTGATGCTATTTACTAAAGTTCAACATATGCATGCCTTATGCCCAGCAATTTCCACTGCAAGGTATAAACCCAACAGGAATGCATATATGTGTTCCCTAAAAGACTTACACAAGACTGTTCTTAGCTGCACTATCCATAATAACCCCAAACTGGATAAAACCCAAATGTCCAACAACAGCACAAAAAACAAATAAACCATCATAACTGTCATGGCAACATGGATAGATCTCCCAAACAGAATGTTTAACTCAAGACATACAACAATCCATTCCACATGAAGTCTAGAACAGGCAAAACCAGTTTACTATGTGAGATATCAGAACGGTGGTTACCCATGGGGGTACTTGGTACTTGGTACTCTGGGGGGCTGGTCCTGTGCTGTTTCTTGACCTGGACACAAGTGTGTCCTGTTGGTGGAGATTCATCAAGATGCAAGTGTTCTTTTGGGGGGAGAGAGGTACCAAGGATTGAATTCAGGTATTCTCAACCACTGAGCCACATCCCCAGCTCTATTTTGTATTTTATTTAGAGACAGGGTCTCACTGAGTGGCTTAGCACCTTGCTAAATTGCCCAGGCTGGTTTTGAATTTACTATCCTCCTGCCTCCACCTCCCAAGCCACTGGGATTACAGGCCTGCGCCACCACATGATAAGTGTTCTTGTCTGAAGTAAGTTACATTTTGGTAAAAAGCTTTAAAAACTAATAAGGCAGACTAGGCACAGTGGCACATGCCTGTGGTCTTGGATACTCAAGAAGCTGGGACAAGAGGATAGCTTGAGCTGAAGAGTTTGAGACCAAGAAGAATGACTTTATGACACTTGTCAGTAAATGGATGGATCTGGAGACTATCATGCTAAGTGAAATAAGCTAATCCCAAGAATCCAAAGGCCGAATGTGCTCTCCCACAACAAGGGCTGAAGGGCTGGGGTCAGAAGTTCAGTGGATTAGACAAAGGGGAATGAAGGAAAGAGATGGGGACAGGAATAAAGTAGAATGAATCTAACACAACTTTTCTATATACATATAGGAATACACCACAGTGAATCTCTACAGCATATACATCCACAAGACTGGGATCCTAATTAGAATAAGACATACTATGTTTGTATAAATATGTCAAAATATGGTCTACTGTCATGTATAAAAAAAACAAATTTTTAAAAAAGTATTGAGGGTTCATGAGGGCAGAAGAGGTTGGGACAGAGAGAGCCCAATTAAAATTAAGAGATAAAGGAAAAATTGGAAAGTTCTATATGTTTCTGCCACAACTCATGCTGTTTGAACAACTTAGCAAGGGCCACTATGTCTGTCCGTGATGCCTGCTGCAATCAGCCCAAGGACAGAAGGCAGGCTAAGGCAATCCCTGGCCAAGGATGAGGGCACTGCTCACCCATGGTGGGCACGCTGGCACCCCCTCTGTAAGACCTGGGGGACACGTGGAACCTGGCAAGGACCCTGGAGGAAAAGAGGAGAGGCTCAGGGCTTGGGGGACAGAGAAGACACAAAGGAAAATGCTCATGTGCAGAGGTGGCCTCCCACTTTGGTAAGGCATCTATCTGGGAGCACTCAGGTTTAAACAACTCCCAAATTCTGTTCAATTTAGGCCATTTGGGGACTGGAACAGAATGCACAGACAATATGAGTTGCAAAGGGTAGAGAAAGCACTTCAGAAAAGATGTTGCTGAACTATTCCCTGCAGGGAACACATGTCCATGACAAAGAGTGACAAGTGTCCCTACCAGACCCTACTGGATCTGATTCACAGGCAAGGGACCTAACACAGCAAATGCAAGTGACTTTCAATCATCAGCCTCTTGGGCAAACTCAGAACTCGGCAGAGCTGTGCTGTGGCCTGGGTGACATCGAAGACCAGCAAGGAGAAAATATAAAAGGTCATATGGTGAAATCATGAGAAGGAACTGAGAGAGGCAGGATGACATCTGAACACAGAGAGGGGGTCGGCAGCGTGACAGGATTCCCTGCAGGAGTTGAGAAGCTACTGGATGCAAGCGAGCTGGGTTTCTTGAGAGCAAAGGAGCTCAAGATGGACAATGTTGGCCACCACAGATTTATTTATAGATTTTATTACTCCTTCCTTGCAACAGTCCTCTATCAGACTTGTCACTGTCACTTCACAAATCACGCAAACACAGTTATAAAATGAGCTGAAGTCCATGTGCTCCTTTTTAATGGTGGAACACCCTGTTTCCAACTTCCCGCCTTCAAGAGTGTGGATCACTGGAGGTGGTGATAGGCAAGTGATGACAAACCACCTATAAAACAGAGTCACAGGGGCTAGAGTTGAGGGGACCCCAAAGTGTGAGGGATTGCAGAGGACGGGACAATTAAGTCTGCCTGATAAATGGGGAAGATTTCTTGAAGAGGCAAGAATTAAGCTGGCCCGTTTTTTATTTTTTTATTTTTTTGTGAGGTGAGGGGGTCTTGCTAGCCTGCAACTCCTGGGCTCAAGTGATGCTCTTGCCTCAGTCTCCCAAGTAGCCACCAGCCTAGGACGGTCTCCAACTTATGATGGTTTGATGTTTTTTCAACTCAATGATGGTACCATTGAATATTATTCAGCAGAAACCATATATCGAGTTTTGAATTTCTTTTCCTGCCCTAGTGATATGGAAAGTCCAATCTGCCCTTGGTGCTGGGCAGTGGCAGGGAGCCTCAGTTCCCAGTGAGTCCGGTGACTGCAAGGGAAAACAACCAACACTTTGCAGTACACTGTGTTGCTTAGCTACGATGCTCTGTAGGTTAGGGGCATCTAACACATTTTCAGCTCACAATATTTTCAGTTTATGATGTGTTCATAGGGATGTAAACCATTGTAAGTTGAGGATTATCTATCTGTCTGTCTGTCTGCCTATCTATCCACCCACCCACCTGACCACTCATCAACCTTGCTACACTTCCTATTGGTTTGTTTCTCTAAAGAGCCCTGTTCTTTTGTAAGGAACAAAGAGGCCCACCAGGCTCCAGGCTAAGGAAGGAAGCAAACCCCAGCTTTTGCCATCTCCATGACCCCTGCCACCTTATGCATGTGGAATCAGCACGAGGTGAAGAACTGTGGGCCAGCCCTGAGCCATCGTCTCCACTTTTGTGTGCCATTTAATCCAAGGGCTGACTGCATATCTCCTCTTGGATATTCCATATCATCTCAAAATGAGCAAACTCAAGCCTCCCTCTCCCATCCTTCCCCCATGATAGCAAACGGTGCCATCCAGTTACCAAGTCAAAATTCTCATTGGTGCCAAAAACTCTAAATCACCCTGTCTTCTCTGTCCCTCATCCCTCCTTACTCAGTTTACCTCTGTGGTCATGCTAATGTGGTCTCTAAAACACATGTTGAATCCATCTGTGCCTCCCTATTCCTCCAGCATCAGGCCCTCAGTCCAAGCCCCCATTACACCAACCTGAGCAACTGCAATCACCTCCCACCCCAACCAGTTTCCTACTTACTCTTCTGCCCGACTCTGCTCTCAGGCATTCCTCCAAGGCCATTTTCCATCCTGCATCCATCTGAGCTTTTTCACACATAAACTGGGCAATGATGTTTCTCTGTTTGCAACCCAGAAATATTTCCACTGTTCCTTATATAAGACACACACTTCTCTGTGTCCGTGAGGGCCATGGCCCACCTCTCCTTCATCATCCAGCTTTTCCCATGTCCTCCCTGCTTGCTTCAGTTCCCTTAGAGGACAGCCTGGCCTCCTGGCTGCCTAAGAACCTATTGTTCTTGGGGTCTTGGAACTTCTTGGATGGCTGGCTTCTCATGATGCAGATCTTGATCTCAAAGGCCATCCTTGCCTTCCCTTTCCAAAGCAGATTCCAACCCCAGCACCTGCATTTGCCCTCTACCAAACCACCCTATTTGTGTCCTCATGGTGCTCAGCATAATTTATAATTATCTCATTTGTTTGCTGGCTTACCTATTTCACTTTGACTCCTCTGTTCTACCCCTGACAACCTGGAATGTCAATTCTATGAAAGCACAAACTGTCTGGTTCACCCCTTTGTCCTCCAAAATCTAACATCATGAATAGCATTGAATAAAAAATAAATAACAAATAGCTGTCTTCTAAACTTGAAATTATCATGCCATTATTAAATTGGTATTCATTAACTAACACTCAGAAAAGTTAAATAACATGTCCAGAGTTGCTCAGCTCTAACTGGCAGATGTGGGATGCAAATGTAGGTCTGTCTTAAGGCCAGAAAAATGTGCTTCCCATCACTCCCCACAAGCTGTCTACAGACTACATATTAACAAATATCTACAGTGCATTTTCGGCTTAAAAGATCTTTAAGAAACACATTTTTAAATTAAATGCAAATATATTTGGAGCACCTTTGATGTGTCAGATATCATGCTTTGTGAAGAGTGGTCCTTAAGTCAGTCAGGGGCTGTCTTCCTAGGAGATCAGCACAATAGCCCTGTGAGGTCAAAAAAACAGGCAAGCTATCTGGAAACACACTCAGAGCCCTACATTTTATTTCTTTGGTTGGATATTTTTTAGCTGTTCTGCTTTCCATTCCTGATTTTACTGTTAATAAATGCTCAATATAAACAAACAAAAAAAAATGCAAAAGGCGGGAGGACTGTGTCAGTCAGCATCATATCACTGTAAGAACTTCCTGAGATAATCAACGTATAAAGGGGAAAGGTTTATTCTGGCTCGAGGCTGCAGGGGTTTCAGTGCATGGTCACTTGGCCCCACTGTATTTGTACCAGTGGCAGCACGCACATCACACAGGAGTGAGTGGGTGGAGGAGTCCTGATTAACTCATAGCTGGGTATGGAAAAGGGAGAGGAAAAAGACTGGCACCACTTTAAGAACACACCCCCATGATGAACTTCTTCCCACTAGGCCCCACCTCTTAAAGGTTCTATCCCCTCCCAATCATGCCAAGCTAAGGACCAAATCTCTTAACACTTAGATCTCTAGGGAACATTTCAGATTCAAATTATAGCATGTACTAATAATCTAATCACCCAAAGATAATCACTGTTCACAGTGTGATATTATTTTGTCTTATAGTCAGTTTTCTACCTACTTTTGAAATAGTGTGATATTTTTCCACTGTAAATAACTATGGGTATTATTTCCAGTGTTTACGCTACTAAAATGATGCTCTGATAAATATCCTGGTGGGGTCACCTTTGCACAGTGTCAAATTATATTCTGAACCTACGGGTGGAAATGCTAAGGAGATAAAAATTCATACTTTTAAAATTTTATTTATGGGCCACACTGCCCTTCAGAAAGATTGAAGTAATGATATTTTATCAATATGAGAGTTAATAACTGACCTCATTTTATGATGTATTTTCTCTATTATTTGCAAAGTGGGCCAGTTTTCAAGTGCCCAGACCAGTGGCTAGCACAGAATGAATGCTTTGTAAATATGTTCATTGAAGGAAAGTACATCATTCCTATTTTTCCTATGGGGGCTCCCCAAACCCTTTACTCATCCCTTTTCTAGACTATTTCTTATTCTTCTGTAAGAGCATTTTACATTTCATGAATATTAATCATATGCTTCTTATATGTTTGTTATTTGTCTTTTTTTGTTGTTGTTTTGGGAATCAAACCTGGGGACTTAAGCCTGCTAGGCAATCACTAAACATTTGTTAAGGTGACATTTTTCTTTCTCTACAGAAATTTAATCTTTGAAACTTCAAATGTTTAAAAAAAATGTTTATTTGTTTTTGTGGCACCAGGAATTGAACCCAGGGCCTCATCTATGCTAAATGAGTGCTCTGTTACTGAGTTATACCTCCAGCTCAAGAAAACGTTTCTCTCTGTGACATGGTCACTACCTCAGCACTACTAGAAATTTGGGCTGGATAATTCTCTGTGGTGGGGGCTCCTTTGCCTTAGCTTACAAGATACCAGTAGCCTTCCCCAAACTATCACCCCAAAATGTCCCTGGACATTGCCCAATGGTGCCCTAGGAAAAAATCTTCCCTGGTTGAGGAGAACTTCTGCTTACAAAGTCCAATTCTAACTCAGAATTCTAGAAAGTGACCCTACTGGATTTGTGTCCATGTTTTTAGTTTTACACACTGAAATCTTCAATCCACATGGAATATACTTTGGCAGAAGAAGTCAAGTTAAAAACCAGATATCATGATGATACCAAACTTAGCCCCTGGAAAAGGCAATTCCGCTCCCAGTAAGCTCCTGATATGTGCAACACATCATAATCCCATTGTACAAAGTTATACGACACCTCACAGAGAGGAAAGTTGCACCTGTCTCCAAATAGTTGGCACAGAGTTCACCAAGCAGACGTCAAGATGTTTCTGGCCTTATTTTCTCACAGTTAAAGGAATTCTCTGCTACAAGTAAAGCAGATGGTACTCAATAAATGCTGGACAAGTGAGGCAATGTATTCCTAGGAATGTGTTTTCTAAGGGATATTTTACCCATCACATAATCATCATCATCCAGAAACTGTCAGCAAACCACAAGATTCTGGAATCATCTGGAAATTTCTAAGTGGTCTTTCATTTTAGCCTAGGGGAAAAAAATTACCAGACTGAGTGGTTGACTTTGTGAATAAATGCCTTTGACTTGAACTTTTGTGTGCTTTCTAATAATTTTTAAATATAAATATTAATTATCCTTTTAAATTCCTGTTATATTTCTATAGAATTTAATAAACATATTGGGCTCCCTCTGGTGGTCAAAAGTAAATCTCTAATTCCCAATGGTGAGAACACAGCTAAATTTGAAAATCTTTATTTATGGGACACGAGACGTTTGATAATTAATAGATTCAGAGTGGCTAGACTATGCTTGAAGAGAAGACTTCTAATTATTTTTTTCCATTCATCAGTGGTTCTACAAGTTGGTTTGTAAGGCCACTGACCAAAACCCTGCCTACCCTGTTCCCTTCCAAAACACTTCCTTTTAGGGGATTTCCTGTTTCTGGCCAAAGTATCACTCTTCCCCCAGGCTTGCAACTTCAGTCATCTCTGTCCCCTCCCATGCCTATTCATCCTGTTTGTGAGTTTTGTCTACCACATGGCCTGGGCCTGTCACAGCTGTTCCCTGCTATCAGTTCTCGGGGCCGTCATTCAGGTTCTCATGACCTCTTCTCCAGGCTGGCCATTGAGCAGATATTTAACAACCCTCATTCCATGTGCCTGGCACCATTCTAGGCTCAGGGGATGCAACGGTGAACAAGTCAAGACCCCGTATGCAGTGAGCACACCCCTCTGTGAGCCTTTTGGAGCCATAGCTGTAATCCAGTCAGTCTCCATCCTCCCTACTAATTCTAGAGTCCTCCTCTAAAGCTGAACTCTACTCAGCCACCTGCAACTGTGTCCTGTGCATACAGCCCCAATGCCTCTGAGTCCTGCCCTCACCTTCACACTGCTGCCATCTTCCAGCCACACAGAGGCCTGGCTGCTCCTTGGAGCTCCCCTTTGCCCCTGCTCAGGATGGCAGGCCTTATGGAGAGGTATCCCTATCGCGGCTGGCTAACATGTCAACCAGTCTTGAAAACCTTGTCAACTATCACCCTTTCAGAGAAGGACCCTCCTCTCCCCTCTTCCAGATCCTTCTGACCTGGAGCAATTCCCCCTCCTTTTAATTTTATCGGACATTTGATCTTAGGACTTGTCCCATTCTTAGCTATCGTGATTTTCATATCTGTACCAGTGAATTTGGAATTGTCTCTAACAACCTTCATTAGGGACATGTGAGTTGACATCCTGAACAAAGAGGGGCACTAAAGGAAGGTCCAGGCTGTGTGGCTAGAGGATGGCAGGGGAGGTGAAGGTGAGGGCAGGGCTTGGAGGGATGGGGGTTGTAGTCCCTAGGTCACATGGAATGTCTCCCATAGAAAGACTATCACAAAATAAGGTATATTGAGATGAATGAATGAGCAAATGAACAAATATCTATGTATAGTGGAGTGGGGAAACTGAGATCATCCTCCAGAAGATTCTGGAGAAGCAAGCAAACAAAATAATCAGATATAAATTATCTCCTTCAACTTGGTCCATAATTAAATACCTGCCTTGTAGACCATTGATTTGCCCTAAGCTCAAGTCAAGTGGGATTTTTAACCCTTGTTTTTGAAAAGTATCATTTAAAAAAATTCTCCATGTAAACAATTCAAAAAAGGATAGTTTATTGCTTCAAAATACTAAGAGAGCCGTCCCCTTCCCCAAGCTCATTCTTAACAATAACAAATACAGTAAAGAGGCTGAATACCAGTAATCTGTGCTACTTCTGTTCCACTCTGTAACATTTTCCATAAACTATCAACGAAACTTATCAGGTTGTATATCATTTCCACATCGAGCTGTATGTTCTGTGAAGTCGAGTCTACTCAGCCGCTCAAACGACCAAATGTTTTCACAGAGCATGGAATTTCTAACTCTGATGAATCTGTTTATTCGTTTCTGCAAAATCACCCTGTCCTGCAAGCATAGTGCACATCACTTGGAAGCTTCACATGTCTCTGGAATATTATGCAAGGATACAAAAAGGAAATGAGTACTACCACTTTTCTGGAAAGTTCCCAATAATTTCCAGGGAAGATTGACCAGATTAGAAACAAGAATGAAGGGGCAGAGGCCTGGGGGCTGTGCTGCTGTTGTGGTCTGACAAGAGTCTATGAGCTACACAATTTCTTTTCTTCAGTTTCTCTTACTCTGGTGTCACCGCATTTTCTCACCCATCTCCCAGCAGAACATGCCAATAAAGTCGGCCAAGCCTTTGTTCTTTCCCAATAGACTATTCCCAGCCAACCTCTAACTCTGTACCTCCTCCTCTCCTTCCTCTCTGGCAGCCCCTGGCAGATGATAATGGAGCTGAGTTAATGGGAACCACAACACACTGGTTTTCAGGAGGCAGTGCAGAGCTGGCCTAAGCTTCCTACATGGCTTAACTCATTCCATCCATGCAAAAGTCCTATGAGGTAGGTACTATTAGGAAGCCCATTTTACAGATGAAAAACTGAGGCCTGGAGTTGGTAAGTGGCAGAACTTAAGCCAGGCAGGCTGAATCTAGCTTCCGTGTCCTTGACACAACTGCCTTAGGGACAATTTGACAGAGGGCTAAGACAGCTTTAGTATGCTTAGAGGAAAATCTCTGGTCAAAACCAGAATCTGTCTACCATGCCCAGTAAGGACATAATGGCCAGCTGTCCCTGGAGCAGAACTAAAGTGATCATCTACTATTTGTATTTGCCTAGCTGAATCTGTTTCCTACTCTTTTGGGGATAGCACCCCTATTTTCCTTGGGGTTGCTACCATTCCTACACCACATGGTTCTGGTAGTCCCAACCATCTCCCATAGCTGCCTCTCCCAGCTCCAAGAATGGTCACATGACCCAGACCTTGCCAATCAATGCATCACATCCTCCAGGCTATAGAGATTATTCAGAGGTAGGCACCTGCCCCAAGCCAGGCTCATCAGGGCCAATTCTGGGATTTTTTTTTTTAAATTCTGGTAAAATACATATAACACAAAACTTTTAACTATTTCAAAGTACAGACAGTTCATGACTTATAATGGTTCAATTTGTTCTTCGAAGTCACAAGGATGTGAAAGCATGACACATCCAAAGAATCCCTACTTTGAATATTGAGTTGGGATCTTCTCCTGGGAGAGTGATCTGAGGTACAGCCTCTCCCATGACCCTGGGCAGCAGCAGCAAGCATGTCTCCCACTCAGCCAGGTAGCCATCAGCAGCAATGGCTGAGTCTCCATGTGCTGTGTGATAGTGAGGGTGTTCTGTAGATGCAGTTTATTAAATGCACTTCTGACTTACGATATCCTCCACTTACAATGTGACCCTGTTGTACATCAAGGAGCATCTGAACACAATTCCATAGCATTTAGGATATTTACTCTACTATGAAAACATAGCGGATCCATTTCTAGAAATTTTTCATCTTTCCTACTAGAAAGTCATTCACCTTTAAATATGTCCCAGCACTTGTATGCCATAACAAATGACTAGGTGAGCTAAATAACAGAAATGTATTTTCTCAATTCTGGAGGCTTGAAATTGAAGGTCAAGTTTTCCAGGTTGGTTTCTTTGAAGGCCTTTCTCCTTGGCTTGTAGATGGCCATCTTCTCTATATCTCCACATGGCCCTCCCTCTGTGTGTGTGTGTATTTCTCTGTGTCCAAATCTCTTCTTCTTGTGCAGATACCCTACTGGCCTCATTCTACCTTAGTTACTGTCTCCAAATACAGATGCATTCTGAAGTACAGGGGTTTAGGACTTCAAAATATGTATTTTGGGGGGACACAGCTCAACCCAAAATACCCCCAACTCTCCAATTTTGGTAAGAAAGAAGAGTGCTTTATCTTCTGGGGATGCTGAGCAGGTGTGACATACCTGGAGCTACTGGTGGCCACCTTCCCAAGGAAAGATGATCTGGAAGTGATGCAAAGAATTGGGAGATGGAGAAAGGCCCTGAGCCCAGACATACCTGAAGTTGGTTCTACCTCTGATCTTTCCATTTCCCATTGTATGATCTGATAAATTTTCTTTTTTACTTTCTTCATGTAGGACGGTTAGAGCATTAATTAATATTCTGATGCTTATAGTTTAAAGAGTGAGTGAATACAAGGATATTTTATATCAAAGTGGGTTATATCTCCAGGACATGCAACATGGGACCACATAATGGCTGCTTAAGTGGAAGAGTCAGGATTCAAATCCAGGCCTCTTGGGCTCCAAGGTGCTGACCCTAAGCTGCCTCTTGGAAGGAACGCTCCCATGCACAGCATGGTGCAGCCTGCTCCCATGGTATGGACTTCAGGATCAACCTGGTTGGCTTCCTCCTCAAACTGAGGACTACTATTCTAGTCCAGACCTCCTCCCAGATCCCACAGCAGAGCCTGGCTTATGACAGGCTTCAGAGAAAAGCAGGATGAAGTCAGACAACAAGAGGACATGGCAGGTCATCCTTCCCTCCATTGCAGGTTGGATGCAGGATAAGAACCCAAGATAGGCCAGGCTCAGTAGCACATGCCTGTAATTTCTGTCATTCTAGCAGCTCGGGAGGCTGAAGTAGGAGGATTGCAAGTTCAAAGGCAGTCTCAGAAACTTATTGAGGCCCTAAGTAACTCAGTGAGACTCTATCTCTAAATGAAATACAAAAAAGGGCTGGGGATGTGGCTCAGTGGTTAAGTGCCCCTGAATTCATTCCACAGTGCAAAAAAAAAAAGAACCCAGGATGGCAAAGAACCCAACTGTCCTTGGGGGGTGGAATTGGGCAAGTTACATCTCAGGATATCCCAACAGCATGACAGGATCCCATGAACCAAATCAGACAGCACCTGCTGTCTATCATACAGACCATCTCAAGGAGAAATTGCAAACTGAAAGAAAGAAACATGCTAACAATTCATGAGCTAATTGTGCACAAAAAGGTGAGGACTGACTTGCTATATACAAATGGTCCCTGACTTCTGATGGCTTGACTTACCTTTTTCTTTTTTTTCTTTTTTAATTTTTTTAACTGCATGATAATGCAGAACCATTCTGTTTTTCACTTTCAGCACAGTATCTAAAAAATGACTTGAATTATTCCTCAATTTATTATAAAATAGGTTTTGTGTTCAATTATTTTGCCCAACCCTAAGCTTATGTATGTATTCTGAGCATGTTTAAAGTAGGCAAGGTCAACTTATGATATTCAGAAGTTAAAGTAAATTAAATGTACTTCCAACATTATATTTTTAACTTATATTGGTTTATTGTGATGTGACCCCAATGTAAGTCAATGAAAATCTTTATACATAAACTACTGCTGACCGGGCTATCCAATATCATAGCTACCAGCCATATACAGCAATTTAAACTGTTAAAAAGAAATAAAATTTTAAAATCCAGATTTTTCTTGGTCACACACGTCATATCTCAAGGGCTCAATAGTTGTTATCAGCTACAGTGTTGCACAATGCAGGTGCAGAACATCATCACAGGTTGTTCTACTGGGCAGTGCTGCTCTGGGAGGACATATGAGTAACTGATAAATGGTCTCCGAAAGGGGAGTAGGAAAGCTGGGGAGGAGCATGGGAGGAGAATGTGTTTTTTATGTATAATATTTTGTAGTACTTTAATTTTCTGGTCACATATTTTGCTTCATATTTAAAAAGAAAAAAATTTAAATTTTAAACATGTTTTAAACACATAAATGATAAACCCAAGGGACACAGGTGAATCCCAGGTATTTCTAGCCTGGGGATCACCTGCTGAAGGATGGGTGTGGCCCTCTTTCTGGGCAGGAGCATAGGAAAGAACAGTGACAGGATAGCCCACAGGTACCATGTGACTCACACTCCCCAGTGCTGGAAGCTCCTTCTGTCCCCCACATTTCCATCCTCTCAACAATCTTATGAGGCCCTCAGGGTGATTATTGTTCCCATTTGTTTTCATTTCCTAGGGCTGCTGCAGCAACACATTACCACATATTAGATACCAAAAAAATACAGAAATTTTTGTCTCATGATTCTGGAGGCCAGAAGTTCAGGGTGTGGACAGAATTGGTTCTGTCTTCCATACCTGTCTCATTACTGGTGGCTACCGGCAATCCCATGTCCCGTGGCTTGTAGGACATAGTTATATGGCTTCTACTGTGTGGCTGTGTCTCAAATCTCCCCCTCTCTTCTCTCCTGAGGGCATCAGTCATTGGATTCAAGGCCCACCCTAAATCCTGAATGATCTTGAGATTATAGGGCCCTGAATTATAGTTGTCCCCCTTATCCACAATTTCACTTTTAGATTTCAGCTGCCTACTATCAACTAAGGCCCAAAGACATTAAATGAAAAAAAAAAAAAAAAAAAAACTACAGAAGTAAACGATTCATAAGTTTAAAATTGCACACCACTCTGAGTTGGATGATGAAGTCTCCTGCCACCTGCTCCTTCCCAAATGGATATGAATCACCCCTTACCCAGCATATCCAGGCTGTATATGCTACCTGCCCTTTGGTCACTAAGTGGCTGTCCAGGTTATCATATCAACTTCGTGAACTTGAAGTTAAAGTGCTTGTGTTCAAGTAACCCTTATTCTATTAATAACGGCCCTAAAGCACAAGAATAGAAATGTTGGAAATTCAGATCTGCTCAAAAAAAAAAAAAAAAAAAAGCTAAACAGTGCTTCCTTTAAATAAAAGATAAAAGAAAATAAGATATTCTGAGAGACACATCCACATAACTTCTATTGTAGTATATTGTTATACTGTGAATTTTATTATTAGTTATTGTTAATCTCTCACTGTGCCTAATTTATAAATTAAACTTTATCATAGCTATATATGTATAGGAAAAAACATAGTATATTGAGGGCTCAGTACTATCCCTGGTTTTGGGCATCTTGATTCCCATCTTGGGAATCTTGAAGTGGATCCTCTATGGATAAGGTGGGACTACTGTACATCTGCAAAGACCCTATTTCCAAATAAGGTCACATTCACATGTATTGGGGGCTAGGACTTGGATAAATCATTTAGATGGAAATGACTCAACCCACCATTTTACAGACAAAGGGTGCAAGGCTCAAAGGGCCCTTCACTGAACTGAGGTCACAGAGCTGGTTCAGGGCAGAGGCCTGCCAATCCTTCCATCATGGACTTGGGCAAGAGGGACGCACATCTTCCTGCTTGAAGCCCGCCACTCCTTCAGCCTTGTACAGCTGGCTTCACAATGGGCGACATACACAAAGGAACTGGCCTCTTCTCTGGCCTCCTTATCTGCCTGCCGCCTGCTAGGATCTAACAAAAGATTACACTGTCTCCTTGGACCGTGGGAAGGAACTGGGCCAGGGGATCTGTGGGTATCTCAGATCAGACAGGGATCGGAACTACAGAGGGTGGTCTGCATCTCCAGACTCTGAAGACTATGGGGCTTTTTGATCAAAGCCAGAAAGAAAGGGAGAGAGTTCAGAATTCTGGTGTTATAGAGAAAGGCCTCTGTCCTTTTCCTGATCAGGGGAGCCTGTGGCAGCCTCCTGGGGTTTGTGTTGATGAAGAACTCTGGTCCCCAAGCCAGAGGTGGCAGGAGAGACAGAATGTACATGGGAAGATGAGGACCCTGCTGAGATCACTGTGCTGCATCCCCAGGGCCACCCTGACCACACAGGCCAGGACAGCTGAATTGCAGCCAGGATACCCTGGGACAACGACAGCACAAGCTCACCACAGGTAGGGCCTCCCTGGAAGGCAGGGAGAACATGTGCCCCACTCTCCGCTGGCCTAGAGGTTTTGCCCTAGTGCTGATCATTATCCCCAAAGATACAACCCTGGAATGCCTTCATTCCAAATGTTGAAATTCTCAAAGAACAAAATCCTAAAAGTCTAAAAATCCTTAAAGCTCAAAATACCTGAAGATCATAATCCCAAAAGATTGAAATCCCAAATGTTGAAATCCTAGAAGCCACAATTCTGAAAACCACAATTCCCAGGGATGAGCGTAGGGGCTCTATGAGGGGTAAGAAGACAAATTTAGTAGAATTAGTGGTTTTGGGTTGTAGGCAGGTTAGCGGCCAAAGTTTTCATTCATGTCTTACTTCTGCCCCTTCACATACAGTGCCATGCTGTATGCCCTCTGTGGGAGAATATAAACAATTTGACAAACTCAGCCACCTTCTGATATAGTCTCTCTAGTGTTAGAAAACACATTAAATGGTGAACTCCTCTTGGTTAGGAATCTGACTATACAAGAAGAAAGTCTTGGGGCTGTGGTTGTGGCTCAGCACTTGCCTAGCATTTGTGAGATACTGGGTTCGATTCTCAGCACCACATATAAGCAAATAAATAAATAAATGTCCATCAATAACTAATAAAAATATTTTTTTTAAAGAAAGAAGAAAGTCTTCTCCTATTTACCACTAAATCCATAAAGTATTCTCCTATTTACCACTGAATCCATAGAAGAATTAATGCATGTTTCACTTTGGCTAGTGGATGGTGCTTTCAAAACTGTTCAAACATCTCACTAGTTCTTCACCCCCATGAGCTTCCCATTTTATATATTTTGCAGACTACCCAAAACTTCATTTGTGGATTTGAATGTGTTTCCTCATTTAATTGTGATTTGTGACTTCTTAATGTTCTAATGTGTCTTTGTGATGTCTTTTTTCCCCTCCTATTAAAATCTCAGATTCCCCAGTCACTGAGCTGCCACTGGGGGACTCAGTAGCCTCTCCCTTCTAGAAGCTCCAATCTTTGACCCCTTTGCTGATGCATGTAAGGGTGATGAATGGCTTCCTGCTGGCTCTGAGGATTACATCCATATAAGAATTCAATGGAGAAATGGCAGGAAGACCCTTACTACTGCCCAAGGAATTCCTGATGATTATGATAAAAAAAAAAAAAAGAAAAAGAAAAAACTAGTGAAGCCTTTAAAAAAAAAATTTGTAGATGGACAGAATTTTTTTTTTTTTTTTTTGGTATATGGTGCTAAGGTTCGAACCCAGTGCCTCGCACATGCTAGGCAAGTGCTGTGCCACTGAGCTACAGCTACAGCCCACTAGTGAAGCCTTTTAAGAAGAAATTTGCCACATGGAACAGTAATTCAGCTGCCTGGTGACCAGAGCAAGAACATATGCCAGTTCCTGGTGGAGACTGGACTGGTTAAGGATAATTAGTGGGAAATTCATGGGTTTTAAGTGCTTGTGGCTCACTGAAGCTTAAGTGAGGATTTCCTTGCAGTGAATAGAATTTCCCTTCTGTCCCTTGTCACAAGTTTAAAAGCCTCACAGCTTTTCACTTGGACTAATGTTAACTCCTTCATACAATAAGTTGAAAAGAGCCAAATATATATATATATATATTTTTTTTTGTTTGTTTGTTTGTTTGTTTGTTTGTTTGTTTTGTTTTTGTTTGTTTTTGTTTTTGTTTTTCAGAGGTCCTAGGGTAGCTTTGGTTTAATCATAAAATCTCTCACTGGGCCCTCAGAGACTGAATTTTCCCACCATGAGATTCATCTTTGCAGAGGGGCCTCCCAACCTTGAGTTATTAGTTATCAGTTTGGTTTGAGTTTAGTTTCTGGAGCAGCTAAAGTAGAGTAGAAAATGCTGGACAACTTTGCTAGTAGGAGTGACAGTGACAGTGAGGACAACCCTGAGATACATTACAAGGTTCCACTCTTTCCCAGGTATTATATATCCTCCTGTGCAAGGATTATTCTAACCCTGAAAACACCAGGGTTAGAGACTACACACCAAAATTCTCCATCATGATCTGTACAAAGCTCCCCTGAAGACCACCAGAAGGCCTGATGGTAGGAATCTGAATTTGAGCTAGGTGGATTGGGAATCAGCAAATCTGGCTTTATTCCTGGCCCTCCTGATCTACAACAGCAAAACCGAAGACTGACATGATAATTTGAATAACCCAGTCAAAGCTTCCTATTCCCCTCCTCTGCCTCCACCAAAAGAAAAAAAAAACAAAAAACTCTGTTTTCACAAGATTATTTACTCCTCACTTCTGAAACAGAGCTCTGGCAACAGGGTTAATACCAAGAGGATGGTGTCTCCCATTGGTTCGTTTCTGTTTCTCCATCTTTAAAATGGGACTTTTGACCATTTATGCCTTTATTTTTAAGTTATCTCTAACACTTTCTTAGTTTCTCTGCCAATGCCTCTAATCAAACCAAGTTAGCTCATCTTGCTGGAATCGTTGACCAATGAACCTGACAGAGAAGTCATAGGCAGGAAGATCCCAGGACCATCCACAGGGTACAACATCCCCAAACCCCAGATGACCCTCTTGGCCATGGATGTCTTGAGCAGTTACGACCAGGGAGATGAGATCAGGGTCAGGCTTACAGAAGCCGGGAACTGGCGAGGAGTGAATGTCCACTTACCTGGGGGGCAGATGCACTCAGATGGAGCCTCCCGCACAGTCCGGAGCTTGACAAGTCCATCCAACTTCTGAACCGAGAAGGAAAGGGGAGAAAAAATGAGGATGAGTTTCAGAACAGAGACAGATAAAAGAGGAAAAATTATCAAAAGAAAAGTATCCAGATGATCTATAGTGGCCATGGCATTTTCCAGAGCATTTCTTGAAAGGTCATTAATTCTAAACACAATTTTCAAATGAGAAGAAAAGCAAAAACAAACATTGAACAATTACTGAGTCCTTGAAAAGAAGGTTTCTGCTTTGTTACAAGTTCAAATACAATACCAAGAGCTAAAAGCAATAGAAATGGCTTCTCCAAAGTCAAGGAAAGTCAAGGTGACTGTCAGTCACACTAAGAAGGGAGAGAGGAACAGAGAAAGGCTTGGGTGGGTAAATCAACACTGGCCCTTGTAGCAACTCTCTGGATGCCCAAGATCACCCCATCCTCACCCAGAAAGCCTCCAGGCCCCCAGCTGCAGCCCCTCTCAGTCCACAGCCTTGACCTTGATGGCCCTGGTCTAATTTACCCTGAAGTTCCTTTCTTCTTTCCACTGGGGATCCTTGACCTGAATAATTTGGCTCAGTACAACTTAACAAAAGTCTCTGCACATGCCCAGCCCTGTGCTAGACATGAGGAAGAGGGAAAGAATTACCACATAGAGTCAAAGGCCACAGCTATGCTACAATATCACACAGGGACAGCTCCAGCATATTCAAGTCTGACTTGACCCTGAGGGTGACTTTTCAGACCAAAATTAAAGTCCCTGCCTCATAAGGAGGGGATGCAACCTGAAAAAGAGGAATTTATCCCAAATCCCCAAATCTGGGTTTAGCCAGGAGTCTGAGGCTAAAACTAGGTGGGATCTGAGTTCTGACAAGGATACACCAAGTACTAACCTTTTTTTCCTAGGAGGGAATATAAAACCCTAAAAGCTAAACAAAGTAATAAGTCTGTTCATTTGAGTGTAGAGGGTACTTACTACTATCAGGATCTGTACTTCCGGTTAAACATACAGAAACATTTTTTTTTTCCTTTTTTTGCAGTGCTAGGAATCAAACCCAGGGCCTTATGCATTCTAAGTGCACATTGTATCACTGAGCTACATCCCAGCCCCAAGAAGTAGTCAGGCTCCTGAAGCTTCCCCTAGGCTCATCTGTTTGCATGTATTTGTAAAATCCAATTTTAGCAAAGAACCCTGCTAAGTCAGTTTGGCAAGAATCTCTTACCCTTGATATCTTATCACCTTGGGTACCTGATGAGGCTAATCACCCTCCGCCATCCTCCAGGTGATATCTGGTCATCCTGGCCTGTTTTCAGCAAAGATCCTATTAGGTCAGTTTAACTAGCATTTCCCTTATCCCTGAGATTTCCCCTTAAGTAACATTCTATCCACTGACTCCACCTTGCTCCTTAGCTAGAAATTCCCATTTGCCCATGCCATATTTAGAATTGAGCTTAATCTCTTTCCCACTGCAAAATTCCATTGCCATGGTCCCTGTACCTATCGCAATGGTCTTTGAATACAGTCTGCCTTACTGTGCTTTAAGTGGGATCATGAAATCATTTTTCCTTTTAACGTCATGCCTTGAATTCTCACAGAAGACAGGATACCAGTCAATTCCCAGGTGCCTGTGGCTAGAACAGCCCAGGACCAGGAGTCTGAGGCTAAAAATGCAACCCAGGTAGTTCTAGATGCCTGAGCAAAGCACTTTGGAGATCCACATCCAGCACAACCCTCTAGCCTCCCTCTCATTGTACAGAGGTGGACAGGGCTGAGCTGAAACAGGAGGTTAAGGCTGACAAGCAGTAAAGGAACGCTGGTTATTGACACTGCACGGCAGTCAGAAGATGCAACTGTAAGCACACTGTCACTGTGCTAACTTCATCCTTGCTACACTTCCTGGCCCTCCAAAACCCCCAACTTGCCCAGGAATTGGATCTCACTAGGCCTCCAGACACCAGCCTCTCATCTCCCACCTGGAACCTCCACTTGCCACTCACTCCTGCTCCTACCTGGAGCCACCATTTAGCCCAGAGTGACCCTGTGAGCAGCTGGGGCTGGTTCTCGATCTCCAGAAGTCCTCCACAGTTATCATGACTCCCCTGGGACAGGTCACCTGTTCCACCACAGGGAGCAGCAGACATTCCTGGTTCCTCTCTCCACCAGGCTCAAAGCCCTGTGGGGGGGCTGAGGTTTATGAATGAGGGTCTGGAAGCAGGATGGCCATTCCTGCCCTTGGAAGCCTCTGCAAAAAATGGCAGGCTTGAGCAGGACCTTGGAACTCACTCTCCATCACATTTGCGGATGCTATAGCAGATTCCAAAATGTACTTAGGAGAAGAAACCAGCCTTCTAGTTCAAACTAGACAATTTGTTCAAGAAGTTCTCATCTGTCTAGCAATGCTAGACAGAAATGACTGCCTCCTTCATTTCCTGTTTCTAACAAAAGCACTTAATACTAAAAGCAATTAGCTTTAAACAAATGCTATCACAAGTGGGCCTCTCTCCTAAAGGGTAGGGGCTTAGTCACATACTGATAAGAAACACATGACTTTAGATTTACTTTCATCTTAAAATAAGGTGAGATGTGGAACCATAGATGGGAGAAGAAAAAATTACTGTGGAACTACTAGGTGGGACCAGAAATGGCTGGGATTGAGTTTTTGTTTTGTCATTTTTCTAAACTCTGCTAATATGTTTCTTTTCTAGATCAAAAGATGAAACTGCAAAGTTTTTTTTTTCTTCTAGTCCCCTCCCCTCCCCCACCTCCAGGCCCCTCCCTTTCTGCGGTTTGAAATGTTGCTACTATGAACTCAAGTGAAATGTTTGAATTAGAAACCCAAGCCCACAATCTTTACTTCATGCTCTTTTCTTTTTAATTCTAAGAAAATACTCTTGTGTGTCCAGGTTTGTAAAAATGATTTAAAAGCCTCAACTTTTTACATTCAATTATCTGGCAGCACCCCTAGCATCTGCAAACAATATGGTCCTGTTTTTACATATGCAAACAAGTCCTTCCTCTCAAAGTAAATAAAGGATGAGTTTCTGAGAAAAGACTTGAGAGGCACCGCTTCCAAAAGCCCTGAGAAGGAGAACTGGAAGTTGGGGAGGAAGGGGCGGTAGGCATTCAAAAAACTGAATCAAGGGAAAATCATGGTTTTTCAAAACATGATCAGATGATAAATTTACTAATGATCTGCTGGGCCATTAAACTGGGACACTTTGCCACGTTTGATCACATCCTCCAATAGTTTTGACTGGGTGAGATACAGACTGACAGTGAAAAAAATAAGGGTTGAGCTGGAGGTGGTGGTATGGGTCTATAGTATTAGCCACTAAAAACCTAGTGCTTGAGTCCCAGAAGCCCTGGGCCATTCTGGGCAACATAGTGAGACCAGTTCAAAAACAAACAATGCTGGGCATGGTGGTGCACCCCTGTAATCCCAGCAGCTTGAGAGGCTGAGGCAGGAGGATCACGAATTCAAAGCCAGCCTCAGCAACTTAGTGAGGCCCTAAGCAACTTAGCAAGATCCTGTCTTTAAATGAAATATAAAAAAGAATTGGGGGGGCCTGGGGATGTGGCTCAAACGGTAACGTGCTCGCCTAGCATGCGCCGGGCGCTGGGTTCGATCCTCAGCACCACATAAAAATAAAATAAAGATGTTGTGTCCACCAAAAGCTGAAAAATAAATTTTAAAAAATTCTCTCTCTCTCTCTTAAAAAAAAAAAAAAAAAAGAATTGGGGCTGTGGCTTAGTGGTTGAGTGCCTCAGGTTTAATTCCTGGTACCAACCCCCACCCCAAAACAAAAACAACAAAGGATGAACTGATTTATTTCTGTAAAATGCTGCAAATAAAGCTATAGGACTTTCTTATTTTTTGGCTCAAAATTCCTACTCTGGGGGGGTTGGGGTTGTGGCTCAGTGGTAGAGTGCTTACCTAGCATGTGTGCGGCACTGGGTTCGATTCTCAGCACTGCATATAAATAAATAAAA
Source organism: Marmota monax (assembly GCF_021218885.2). Taxonomy (NCBI): domain Eukaryota; kingdom Metazoa; phylum Chordata; class Mammalia; order Rodentia; family Sciuridae; genus Marmota; species Marmota monax. The sequence goes on from NW_026694340.1 coordinate 3,198,351, forward strand.
AAGGTTTATCAACAACTAAAAAATTTTTTAAAAATTCCTACTCTGGGGAATATATTTCAAGGAAATAAAGCAAAAAAATGATATTTATGAAGAAACTGCACACAAAACAAATGGTCTAGAGAAGGTCAGGGAATCTGTTTGATGGAACTGTCATGAAATAGCATTATAAAGACTATGTAAAAAACATGTCTGTGATACGGTAAATAACACATCTACATCTATGGAAAAAGACAGGCATTAAGGAGACAGCAATTACCAAAATGAAACCCAGTTGGATGTGCAATCATGGTGATATTCTTCTTTAAAAAGTTTATTCTAGCTGGGTGGGGTGCCCATGCCTTCAATCCCAGTGGCTCAGGGAGGCTGGGGCAGAAGAATCCCAAGTTCAAAGCCAGCCTCAGCAACTTAGTGAGGCCCAAAGCAACTTAGCAAGACTCTGTCTCAAAATAAAAAATATAAAAAGGGCTGAAGGTGTGGCTCGGTGGTTAAGTGTCTCCGGGTTCAATCACCAGTACCCACCCTCACCCAAAAAAGTTCATAGTAAAAAAAAAAAAAAAATTAAATCTTGGAAACACAAGGGCTGGGGTTGTGTCTCAATGGTAGAGGCCTGCCTCACATGTGTGAGGCATTGGGTTTGATCCTCAGCACCACATAAAAAAAATAAATAAATAAAATAAAGGTATGTGTCAATCTATAATTAAAAGACAAATTAAAAAAAAAATCTTAGAAACACAGAAGACCCAAGTTGAACTGTTGAAATCTCCTGGTCAAGGGCAATATTAGAAATGAAGACAGACGATTCTGTCTCCTAAGGGACAGTCAACGCCAGTATTGGTCCTTTTAATACATACATGTCACAAATACCAGAGGACAAATCAAACCCAAAGTCACATGTCCTCTGCCCTCCTTCCACCCCATAAGGAAAGACCCATACATGCATCCTCACTGCCACCAGAAACCTAAGAGGGCAGGATTTCCTGACCTCTTTAAACATTCTTTTTTTATACCTCACCATGATAACAACAATAATGGTCATAATAATAATAACAAGTATAACCAAAGCTGTATTATTAAGATTATTACTTATTATGTGGCAGTGGCATGTACCACACCAACAGCTGTTATCTCTTCTAAAATCATTCTCATAAAATTGGAACTATTATTATACCTATTTACAGATGGGAAAATTGAGACGTAGGGAAGTGTCAGGGCTGGACTTAATCCTGCTATTGATTGATTCCAATCACAAAGCAAGACAACTGGTTTGCTTACAAACAACTTTCATGTCTGCAAAGAACGTTTTAAAAGTTGATATCAAAAGCCAGGCTATCAAAGTTGTATAAGCAGAAATAAGGTTGGTGTTTTCAAAAAGTTGGGAGAGAGGAATTAAGTATAAGGGGTCACATGGAGGAGATTTGAGGGTGCTGGATCTGTTATTTGTGGTGTTGCATGGTGGGTACAGAAGTATGCATCGTCAAAATCCACAGACTGCACATGGTAAAGCATGAATGTCAATGGATTCCAGATAAAAACAAAAGTCAATCAGGATGCTGAAGAATCCCAAGATGGAATACAGGCTATGACAAATGACTCTAACTCTGATAAATTGTTCAGTAGTTCCACTCATCTGCCAGGGAAATGTGCCAAGATCCTCAGTGGATGCCTGAAACTGCAGATAGCATTGAACCTTTTATGTAGACTATGTTCATCCTACATATACATACGTATGGCAAAGTTTAATTTATAACTTAGGTGTAGGAAGCATGAAATTGACCAATTTATGTTATGTGCATCTATGACTATGTGCAATGAATCTCATTTTTATGTATAATGATGTACCAAAAACAAAAATTAGGCACAGAAGGAGATTAATAACCAATAATAAAACAGAAAAATTCTTGGGGCTGGGATTGTGGCTCAGCGGTAGAGCGCTCGCCTAGCATGGGCAGGACCCAGGTTCGATCCTCAGCACCACATAAAAATAAAGGCATCGTGTTGTGTCCACCTACACCTAAAAAATAAATATTAAAAAAAGAAAAATTCTAACAATATACTGTAATAAAACTTATGCTAATGTGATCATTTTTGCTCTCAAAATATCTAGTTGCATTGTACATATCCTTCTTGTGATATGAGATGATATGATGTCTATGTGGTGGGATAAAGAAAAGAGTTGTAAGCATTGTAACATTGCATTAGGCTACTACTGACCTTTTGATAATACTTCATAAAGAGGATCATCTGCTTCAGGTGATACTGGATCATTGAGTCATGATAATGTCAGGTGAGTAGTGTATACAGTGTAGATACACCAATGTCCGACAAAGGGATGATTCACATCTCAGGACAGACCAACAGGGTGCTGTGAGATTTTGTCACACTGCTCATAACAGTGTGCAATTTAAAACCAGATCATGGTTGGCCACAGATATCTCAAACCATAGTGAGAGAAAAAACTTCAGATAAGGGGAAACTATTTTTGTGATATAACCTCATTAAAGGTTATATGGGAGAAATGCAGTTGACCTAAAGTAACGTTGCAAATCTTGGGGTTCTTTTGGGGGCAATACTAGGGATTGAACTCAGAGGCACTCGGCCATTGAGCCACATCCCCAGCCCTATTTTGTATTTTATTTAGAGACAGGGTCTCACTGGGTTGCTAAGCGCCTCACTTTTGCTGAGGCTAGTTTTGAACTCAGCGATCCTCCTGCCTCAGCCTCCCTGAGCCACTGGGATTACAGGCGTGCACCACAGCACCCAGCACAAATTATGGTTTGATTGAAAGCTGTAAGGCTGGAGACAAAAGAATCATACATAAACACTATACTATTAGGCACAGTTGTTTCTTATAAGTGTACAGCTTAGAAATTTTGAAGGCATTTGGCATACACATTAGGGTCGAACAAGTAACTACATAAACTAGGAATAGTAAAATCCAAGTTTATCACTGTCCAAGAAGGATGTTATAAACAAGCAAAGAAAGAAAGCTAAAATGTACCCTGAAGAGCTGAATCAGAGCCAGAGACTTCACCATTAGGTCATGTGTATGTAAGGTGCACAGAAATATACAGAAGTGATTACAGCTACTTGCTTACAGAGGAGTTAATGCAAATGCATATCTACCCTACCTGTGCCTACAGAGGGTTTGTGAATAGAGACACCCTGGTAGTAATGACATACCCTACACCCAGATCTTGGTTTCTAAGTACTCTTCTCCAATAAATGGGATCAGGGCTTCTTAGAGAAAAGCCTTATTCTAGGGCCAGTGCAGGAAAAACACAAGATGAGCCTGGAATATCTTACAGTGCCAGGAAATATGGAAGTGCTTTGTTAAAAAATAACAAAATTTTAAAATTTTAAAAAAGGAGGGCAGTATGTTAAAGAAATACAAGTACCAACCTGAAAGAGCTCAGAATGGAGAGCACTGGAAAAACATAAACAAAATAAATAAATAATATAGTGCTGGATTATAACCCAAAGAACAAATTAAATATCCATGAGTCTACACTGATATAAATGATTAAATAAATGAGGAGAAGAGACAAAGCTTCTTACAGAAGCCCTCCAAATAACATAAGTAGATGCTTCCCCCTATAGGGAGATGCAGTTAGATTCTCCTCTCTTTGAATACAGGCTGGATTTAAAATGTGACTCATTTCCAGAGTGTAGAGAAAGGAAAATAATTAATGTATAATGGAGAAATCTGGCGGTACTCTGTGCTATGGTTTGGATTTGGACTGTCTCCCAGAGGCCCATGTGGTAAGGGGGATTGGTTGCCAGCTTGTATTGCTTTTGAGAAGTGGTGGAACCTTTGAGAGGTGGGGCCCGTGGGAAGAAATTAGGTCATTGAGCTGGATGTGTGGCGCATGCCTACCATCCCAGCAGCTCAGGAGGCTGAGGCAGGAGGATGGAAAGATCAAGTTATCCTCAGCAACTTAGCAAGGCCTTAAGCGATTTAGCAAAACACTGTCTCAAAATAAAAAATAAAAAAGCCTGGGGATGTGGCTCACAGTTAAGTGCCCCTGGGCTCAACCCCTGGTACCAAAACAAAAAAGAAAAAAAAAGGGAAGAGAGCAAAGCGGAATTAAGTCACTAGGGCATGCCCTTGAAGGGGATTGGGGGCCCCTGGTTTCTTCTTCTCCCTTTGCCTCCCTGTGGCCATGAGGTGAGCAGCTTCCTCTGCCACATACTCCTGCCATGATATGCTGACTCCTCACAGGCCCAAAAGCAAAAGTGTGGGCCAGCATAAACCTTTCCTCTTATTAAGTTGATTATTTTGTTACAGTCACAGAAAAAGCTACCACACTACCTTAACCAAGTGATCAAGGTCATCAGGGATATGTTGACATCGATATGATGTCATACAAATGACAATCCACCTTGGTGATGTTCTTCCCCAATACTTACAACACGGTCTGTCTAATCATAAGAACACGAGACAACCCACACGGAGGGACATTCTACAAAATACCTGGCCAATAGGTCTCAGAACTGTCAAAGTCATGAGAAACAGGGAAACACCGAGAAAAATGTCGTAGATTGGACAATGTTGAGGGGACATGACAACCAAACACTACATGGGATCCTGGATGGAATCCTGGAATGAAAAAAGAGCATTAGAGGAAAGAATTGGTGAAGTCTGATTAAAGTCTGTTAAAAAATGTTAGCAGAACCCTAGTCACCTCAACTATGACACAACTTTGTTCTTTTTTTTCTTACTGACATGACATTCATAAAATTAATCACCTTAAAGGGAATAATTCAGTACCATTAAGCAGACTCATATTCATACGTAACCCCCCATTTTGAGTTCCCTCTAACTACTTCCAGAACAGTGTCATTACCCTAAAAGGAAGTCCTTCACCTAGATAGTACTCCTCTCAGCAGTCATCAATCTGTTTGCTTTCTCTATGGATTTATCTATTCTGGATAGGTCACATAAAAGAATCACACAATTTGTTCTATTTTTTTTGTCTGGCTTCTTCCACTCAGCGAAATGTTTTTGAGATTCACCCACATCACAGAATGTGTCCTTTGCATGTGTGAATAATATTCGTGTCTATACCCCCATTTGCTATCCCTTCATCCATCGATCAATATTTGGGCTCTTTCTATCTTTTGGTTATTGTGAATACGGCTGCTATGAACACGAGGATACTTTTGTTTGAGTACCTGTTTTCAATTCTTCTGAGTATAAAACTAGGAGTAGAATTGCTATGTCATGTGGTAATTTCATATTTAATTTTTGATGGCCTGCCAACCTGGCTGACCCACTCTTCCTACTAGCAATAAATGGAAGTTCCAATTCTGCCACATCCTTGACAAGACATCTTAGAGGATGTGAAGTATTGTGAAGTCTCACTGTGGTTCTGATTTGCATTGCCCTGAAGACTGATGGTGTGGAGCATCTTTTCATGTGTTTGCTGGCCATTTGTTTATCCTATTTGGAGAAACATCTGTTCGAGTCCTTTGCCCATTTTAAAATTGGGTTGTGTATCATTTTTTTTGTTGTTGTTAAGTTGTAGGTGTTCTTCATGGATTCTGCATAATAGACTCTCCTCAGATATGTGATTTGCAAATATCTTCTCATATATTCCTTCACTCATCCTGAATATCATAGGGCATCATTCCTATGACTGACATGCTTGCCCTAGGCAAGCACTCTACCACTGCATTATACTCCAGGCCTTGGATCTTTATGATCAGAATTCTATCCACCTCCAACCAAGGTACAATATGAATGTGTAAAAACCATCTTGGAAATTGGTGGAAGTAATCTCATGGCTTCATGCTGATCCTCACATTAGTCTTTATGGAGATCATTTTGGATAAATACTTGTATATTGTTACTGATTAATTTGATCAGGTCCTCTTTAGTACCTGTATTAGTTTTCTATATAACAAATGGCCAGAAAACACCTTAAAAACAACACACAAAGGCTGGGGTTGAGGCTCAGTGGTAGAGTGCTCGCCTAGCACATGAGAGGCCCTGGGTTTGATCCTTAGCACCACATAAAAATAAGTAAATAGGGGCTGGGGTTGTGGCGCAGAGGTAGAGTGCTCGCCTAGCACGCATGAGGCATTGGGTTCGATCCTCAGCACCACATAAAAAAATAAAATAAGGATATGTGTCCACCTATAACTAATAAATAAATAAATAAAGGTATTGAGTCCAATTACAAATAAAAAATGACAACACACACTTTCTCTCTTACAGTTTCTACGGTCAGAGATAGCTGAGCTTGGACTCTGCTTGGGGTCTCCAAGGCTAAAATCCATGGGTCACTAGGGGTTTCTTTCTAGAGCTCTGGAGTCCTCTTTCTTACTCATGATGTTCCTTGTGGTTGCAGAACAGAGACCCCATTCTTGTTTGTTGCTGGCTAGTAGCTGTTCTTTGCTTCCACAGGCAGCTCACAGTTCTGGGCCATCGGCTCCCTCTACACACCCTTTCATACTTCGAGTCTGTCTTACATCAGAGAGGCCCCTGTCCTTTTTTAAGGACTCAATTGATTAAGTCAGGACCACTGTATAATCTCTTTTTTTATTAATGCAACTGATTAGTAACTCAGTTTTAGGAGTGATGCCGCATGATATTCAGATTTTGCCTAGAGGGGACTCTGAAGTGTGTACCTGAGAGGGTGAGACTCTTGGTAGGGGAGGATATCTTAGAATTTGGCCTATCACAGTCATGTATCACAGTTAATTCCTCACCTTTGACAAATGTACTGGGTTTATGTCCATATGTATATACGTTCATTTTTCCTTAAATCAAAAATGACTCTGAAAATGTAGAATGGCCACATCATGAATTTCCACTTCTAGGCAAAATGAGGTGACAATGACAGATTTATTATCTTGTCTAAAACAACACTGGAGCTCCCCACAAGCAAGAAAACTCACAAGCAACATATAGGAAACTATATTTTTGAAGACACTAGCACCAAGCATGGAAGGACAGTGGTCTCCCAAATACGGACAACAATTGCTCTGGTGTCCTGCCTGGGGAGTGTCCAGGTTGTGGGCACAGAGAGGACACTGGAGCCTCACAAATGGAAGAGTGGGCCTGAGATTAATCCAGGGCTGCTGAGGCAGTTAGAGTTTGCAGGACTAAAGACTTGAGAGCAGCACAGAGATCTTCAGAGAGTCCCCCTCAGGTATTAAGTGAAGCCCTGAACAGCAGGATGGTTAGGAAACTACACCAGGCCAAGGAAAGAACCACCCAGAAGGATCAGAGGGAAACATGGCCAGAACTCTACAGGATGGGAAGAACGCTGCCTGTTCCCACCAGACTCGTAGATCCCATAATGCGCTCTCATAAAATGCTGAGTGGAGTCCCTTTGAGGGTTCTGCCTCAGTGGTGAGGAGTAATCACACCTAGACTAAACACTGTTCTGAACCCTCCCAACAGATCTTGAATACAAGACCCCAAAGGATCAAACCATAGTTGAGCACCCATAGCGTTTTGGTCAACCATGGTCCACATATACCATGGCAGTCACATAAGATTATAACAGCTGGAAAGTCCTCTCACGCCATCACCAGTGCAACAACACAGAATAACACTTCACTCACTCATTTGGGGTGGTGCTGGTGTGAATAAACCTACACTGTCGGTTGTATAAAATCATATACATACACTTACACACACACACACCGTGTATACACTGTGCGCTTATAACTAGGTATCACCCATAATACTCCATAATACATGATTATTACTGGTTTATGTATCTACTACATGATACTTTTATCACTACTATACAGTATATCCCTTCTACTTAGAAAAAAGTTGACTGTAACAGAATATGTTATGTTATGTCTGCCACAGTCTCATCCATCTCATGTTCACTTGTCTCATGATCCTGTGGAGGGGCCACAGCAACGGACTGACCTAGACCATCTAGGCTTGTGCAAGTACACGCTACAATGTTCACACAATGACAAATTTCACCTAATGACTCGTTTCTTGGACCATAATCCTGACCGTATTTCGAAGTAACTTGACCTGTGACATAACAAAGCTCATGAATATTTATAGACATAAAAAACATCCAGCACCTGATACAAATTATCAGTAGGGAAATAAGACCCACAGCCTAATGTGGTGCTGTAATCCCAACAACTCAGGAGGCTGAGGCAGGAGGATCACAAGTTTGAAGCCAGCCTTGGCAACTTAATGAGACCCTGTCTCATAAAAAAATAAAGTTAAAAAGGGGGTCGGGGATGTAGAGAACTTCTGAGTTCAGTCTCCAGTACCACACACAGGAACACACACAAAATAGGCCCCATAATGAGAGAAAAATCAATTGATTGAAAAACATCACTGCTAACAATGTTAGAATTAGCACTTGGAGACCTTAAAACAATGATAACTGCACTAAATATGTTGAAGAGTTAAGTAGAGATGCCAAAGATATTACAAAGATCTAAACTGAAATTCAAGAGGTGAAAAGTATCATTTCTGATATGAAAAATATGGTAGAGGGGATTAATGGTCAATTAATTGCCGAAGAAAGATTAATGAACTTGAAGACAATAATTCAAAGTATCTAAAGTGGCTACTTTTTTTTAAAAAAAATTATTTGTTTTAATTAGTTATACATAACAGTAGAATGCATTTATGTACTTTGATATACATAGATGGGATATAATTTCTCATTTTTCTGAATGTACATGTTGCAGAATCATATTGGTCAGGCAGTCACATATACACATACAGTAATAATGTCTGTTCATTCTACTATCTTTCCTATCCCCACATCCCCTCCCCTCCCCTCCCATCACTTTCCTCTACCTAATCTAAGGTAATGTTATTCTTCCCTAGTGTTCCCCCATCTTCTTGTGAATTGGCATCTACATATTAGAGAAAACATTTGGCCTTTGGTTTTGTGAGATTGGCTTATTTCGCTTAGCATGATATTCGCCAACTCCAACCATTTACTGGCAAATGCCATAATTTCACTCTTCTTTAAAGCTGAATAATATTCCACTGAGTATAATCACATTTTCTTTATCCATTCATCTATTGAGGGACCCCTAGGTTGGTGCCATAGTCTAGTTATTATGAATTGAGCTGCTATAAACATTGATGTGGTTGTGTAACTATAGTATACTGATTTTAAGTCCTTTGGATATAAACCAAGGAGTGGGATAGCTGGGTCAAATGGTGGTTCCATTCCAAGTTTTCTGAGGAATCTCCACACCGCTTTCCATAGTGGTTGCACTAATTTGCAGTCCCACCACCAATGTATGAGTGTACCTTTTTCACCACATCCTTGCCAACATATATTGTTGCTTGTATTCTTGATGATTGCCATTCTGACAGGAGTGAGATGAAATTTTAAAGTAGTTTTGATTTGCATTTCTCTAATTGCTAGAGATGTTGAACATTTTTTCATTTATTTGTTGATCAGTTGTATTTCTTCTTCTGTGAAGTGTCTGTTTAGTTCCTTAGCCCATTTATTGATTTGGGTTATTTGGTTTGTTGTTTTTTTTTTTTTTTTTTTTTTTTTTTTGGTGTTAACTTTTTTGAGTTCTTTATATATCCTAGAGATTAATGCTTTATCAGAAGTGAATAAGTGGTAAAGATTTTCTCCCAATCTGTGGGCTCTCTCCTGACATTATTGTTTCCTTTGCTGAGAAGAAGCTTTTTAATTGGAATCCATCCCATTATTGATTCTTGATTTTACTTCTTGCGCTTTAGGAGTCTTGTTAAGGAAGTCAGATCCTATGCTGACATGGTGAAGATTTGGGCCTATTTTTTCTTCTATTAGGTACAGGGTCTCTGTTCTAGTGCCTAAGTGTTTGATCCACTTTGAGTTGATTTTTGTTCAGGGTGAGGGATAGAGGTTTAATTTCATTTTGCTACATATGAATTTCCAGTTTTGCCAGCATCATTTGTTGAATAGGCTATCTTTTCTCCAGTGAATGTTTTTGGCACCCTTGTCTGATATGAGATAACTGCATTTATGTGGGTTTGTTTCTGTGTCCTCTATTTTGTACCATTGGTCTACAAGTCTATTTTGGTGCCAATACCATGTCGTTTTTGTTACTATAGCTCTGTAGTATAGTTTAAGGTCTGGTATTGTGATGCCTCCTGCTTCACGTTTCTTGCTAAGGATTGCTTTAGCTATTCTGGGTTTCTTATTTTTCCAAATAAATCTCATGATTGCTTTTTCTATTTCTATGAAGAATGTCATTGGGATTTTAATAGGAATTGCATTAAATCTGTATAACGCTTTTGGTAGTATGCCCATTTTGACAATATTAATTCTGCCTATCCAGAAACGTGGGAGATCTTTCCATTTTCTGAGGTTTTCTTCAATTTCTTTCTTTAGTGTTCTGTAGTTTTCATCATAGAGGCATTTTACCTCTTTTGTCAGATTGATTCCCAGGTATTTTATTTTATTTTTTTAGGCTATTTTGAATGGAGTAATTTGCCTAATTTATCTTTCAGTGGATTCATCACTGATGTATAGAAATGCATTTGATTTATGGGTGTTGATTTTATATCCTGCTACTTTGCTGAATTCAGTTATTAGTTCTAGAAGTTTTCTTGTGGAACTTTTTGGATCTTCTAGGTACAGAATCGTGTCATCAGTGAATAGTGATAGTTTTGAGTTCTTCTTTACCGATTGTACCCCTTGAATTTCTTTCTTTTTTCTAATTGCTCTGGCTAGAGTTTCAAGGATGATGTTGAATAAAAGTGGTGAAAGAGGACATCCTTGTCTTGTTCCAGTTTTTAGCAGGAATGCTTTCAATATTTCTCCATTTAGAATGATGTTGGCCTTGGGTTTAGCATAATATAGCTTTTACTATGTTGACTTTCCTACTATTCCTAGTTTTTCTACTGTTTGAAAGAGAGAAGAAAATCAGTGAACTGCGGGCATCACTACAAGTAATTGGAGTCACAAGTAATTGGAGAATAGAAAAAAAATTTGAAAAAATAGAATAGAAAAAAAAATATTTGAAGAAATAATGGTCAAAAATGTTTTCAGATTTGATGAAAACTATAAATCCACAGGTCCAAGAAAACCCAAGCAAAATAAGCAATAAGGAAACTACACCAAGGCATATCATAATCATATTGCTTAAAACTAAGATCAAGAAAAGCTCTTTAAAGCAGTTAGAGAAAGGAGACAGGATGATTGGGATGCTCATATACTGCTGGTGAGAATGTAAAATGATTTGATGACTTCAAACAAAAATTTAGCAGTTTCTTAAAAGTTAATCATGCAAAAAAGTTAATCATGAAACCATTAAATGATCAACTGAATGGTATTTATCCCCAAGAGAAATGAAAGCATATGTCCATATAAAAACTGGCATATAAATGTTCATACTTGCTTCATTTGTAATAACCACAAACTGGAAAGAATCCACATGTCCATCAGCAGGTGAATGGGTAAACAAATGATGGTATAGTCATTCATATAATGACATACTAGTGGGTAATAAAAAATAGTGAATTGAATACTGTGTAGAATTAGTTGTTTGCATAACGATTAAAGCAAAAATACTTTTAAAACTCTCAATAATTACACTGATTAAAAAAAAAGAAAGGAAAAAGAAAAGGAAAGAAAGTACATAATTCCATTTGTACAAAAATCCTGAATGCTAAAAATGGATCAGCAGTAACAGAAATTGGTGGTACCTGACAGGCAGGGAGGGATGGAAGAAAGAGAATTCAAGGAAACAGAAAGAAACTTCGAGGGTGGTAAGCATGTTCACTCTCTTGGCTTTGCAAAAGGTTTCATGTATGTGCACATCCATCATACTGAGCTTTGGATGCCATTGAGGAGGCATCCAAAGCTCAGTATGATGGCTTCTCATATAATTTGTCAAAATTTATCAAGTTATATGATTAAGGTAGGTTAATTATACCTAAAAATAAGTAAATAAATAATTAGAAAATTCCAGGCTAGAGATGGTGCAGTAGGTGTTCTGGGGTCAGAAGCCATCATACTGAGCTTTGGATGCCTCCTCAATGCCAGGTAAAATCTCCCCCACAGAGTGGTGGCCAAGACAAAGTATGAGAGCACCGGGCCAGCCCAGGCGTTTGGCAGGAGCTGCAGAACTTTTCTCAAAGGAATGTGGATTTAATCAGTGACTCCCATCGGCACGCTGAGTGACTCTCTTCCAAACCACATCAGCAAACATATTTCCTGAAGGTTCCCTGCTCAGTCTCGAAATACATTAGCATGTTTTGAAAGGGCTGGTCTACAAACAAAACACAATTCTTCAGTAATCCTTCGTTCATGTTCCTATTCATTATTTTTCAAAGGCGCACATTGCTTCTCGTCAGAACCCGCCTTCAGGGGCTCACCACATCAGGCTGACAGAAAGAAATCCCATCGACAGACCTACTGGGGGGAATAGACAGTTTCCATGCTAGCTTTTGGCACGTTAAGGGGAGCCCTCAGGCTGCTCAAGATACGGGCACCAAACCTCCTTCACTCACAGCCAGCACCTTCTGAAATGGCATCCCCCCACCAAATTTGTAAATTGAAGTCCTAACCTGACTACCTCAGGATGTGACTGGATTCGGAGACGAGACCATCAAAGAGATAATAAAGGTAAAATGAGGTCATGAAAGTACGCCTTAATCCACTAGGACTGGTGTCCCAAGAAGGGAAGATTGGGACACAGACACACATGGAGGGAAGATGACGGGCAAATACAGCAAGAAGGCAGCCATCTGAAAGCCAAGAGGCTTCAGGAGAAACCAACCCTGTCAACACCTTGATGTCAGACTTCCAGCCTCCAGAACTACGGGAAAATAAATTTCTGTCACTTAAGCCACCCAGACTGTGATACTTCCCTATGGCAGCCCTAGCACACTAATGCAGATGGGGTCTTGCAGGCATCCTCATCATCACAACTCCATTTGCCTTCCTCAGATTACTCACCAGACGCTATGGAGACTGAAGTGAAGGGCACAGAGAGGAGGATGCAAGGACGCTGGGAGCCTGGCTGACTTCCTCAGCTCATGGGTGTTGGAGGCATTAATGGTTGAGTTAGTCAGCTTTACATCACTGTGACAAAACACCTGAGAAAAATCAACTGTAAAGGAGGAAAGATTTGTTTTAGCTCATGATTTCAGAGGTTTCTGTCCAAGATTGGCTGACTCCATTGCTTTGGGCCTGAGGCAAGGCAGAATAATATCATGGCCATGGGAGAATGTAGTGGAGAAGACTGCTCACCCCATGGATTCTAGGAAGCAGGGGAGGGAGAGGAAGGGCCTAGGGACAAGAGATGCCCTTCCAGGGCAGAACCCAGTGACCTATTTCCTCCAACTATGCCATACCTTCTGCAGTTTTCAACACCATTTGATTATGAACCCATTAATGGATGGATCCATTGATGAGATCAGAGTCTTCATGATCCAATCACTTCCCCAAAGCCCCACTTCTGAAAATTGCTACACTGGGGACCAAGCCTTAACACGTGAGCCTTGGGAGAACCTTCAAGATCCAAATGGTAACAATGGTTGATGAGGCAGATACCACAGAGAAATATGTAGGAAAATGAGCAAGGCAGCAATGACCAGACTGGCCTAGGTGTGAAATGGCAGGACTGAGAGAAGCAGATATGTAACTACAGTCAGCCCTCTGGATCAATGGGTTCCATATCTGTGGATTCAACCAACAGTGTATGAAGAATATATTTTTCTAATTGAGTCTGTATTGAACACATACAGATTCTTTCTTGCCGTTCCTTAAACAATACAGTACAACAACTATTTACTCAGCATTAATATTGTATTAGGGACTCTAAATCATCTAGAGATAATCTAAAGCATAGAGAGGACATGCATAGGTTCAGTGCATTTCTTTGCCTTTTATATAAGGGACTTGAGCAACTGCAGATTTTGCTGTCAACAGGGAGTCCTAGAACTGATCCTCCATGAATACCAAGGGATGACTGTATTTTAAGAAGTCCATGTTAATGGGATTGAAAAGAAGGGAACAGAATAAAGTCCAGTGAAGAAATCATCTGCAGGATTTCCTTAGCTGGTACCTCCCATAAATTCGGTACCTCTTCCCAGCCCACGTCACTAAAAGCCAAGCCTGAGTTTGGAGCCTCAGAACAGGAATGGGAAGGACTTGGAGGATCTTCCCCAAGACATTCCCTCTGCACTAGATGTTAACAGTTCTGGAAGCCACCCAGCTGCCAGGATTAGCAGGGCAAGGAATGGTAGGTGGGGGACTGATGGCTCTGCTATGCCCTGCCAGGGCTGTCCTGGGGAGGGTGCGCCACTTCATCTTCACAGAAACAGAGTGAAGCAGATACTGACACCCTTGGAAAAGCTAAGGAATTTGGAAAAGCCAAGGAATTTGTCCCAGAATATTTGTGGGTTCAGAGGCAGCCCCAGACTCAAATCCCAGGTGTCCCCACTCTAAAGCCCACAGCAGGAGCCATGCAGTCAATGAAAGGGGATGTGGGTGGAAAGACTTCTATGGAGAGACAGTAAAGTCAGACTGGTCCCATCTAGGAATCCCACAAAGTCTCTCACCCATGTGTATGCACAATATGCACGCAGACTCTCATATGCACTAATGTATACCCACACATTCGCACACACATACACACACTCGCCCTCTTATACTAGCTCACACTCACATTCTCTAGTCCCATTGCCATCATGGGAACTTGTCCTTCGTTTGACCACTCCACAGCATGGGTCTGAAGACAAGATGCCGTGGATGATAACCACCCAAACGTCACACAAAAAGGCACAGTTTAAATAAATGAACAGACCCCGCTTTCTTTGTATGATGTTACTTACTGAAGGATGCAAGTTGAACTGCCTTTTTAAAAATGCCAGAATGCATTCTAATTGCTTTATGATTTGTTTCACAACTCAAATTTGGAAGCACATTCTATTTTAGAAGCTCGCTTTGCCCATTTGAAAGCACACACATTCCTCCTACCCCCCGACCTGGCATCCTCCAATTTCATGGCTACATCAGGAAAATAAATGTTTCACTTGCCAATGTGAATTGAAGCAGATGTGTGAAACCTCTAATTCACCAGGTTAATCACGAGTATTTAGGGGTGTTTGTGCCTTATTGCATAATCACAAAACCAGACTATCCTGTTAATTAAAGCAAATTGATTAGGTGTTGGTGTGCCCTTTCACAATGGCAAATCCATATAATTATTTTCATGAACAATATGACTTATTTGTCATAAATATAAAAATTTTAATGGGAAATCTTATTGTTCTCAAAAGAGACTAAAAATTAAAATATGGGGGCTATGAAGCCAATTCAGTGTTTGCCTTCCTTCAACAACCAGGTCACATTCTTCTGCCCATTGACTCAGACTGGATGTGTGTTAATATATATACATATATATATATATATATATTTTTTTTTTTTTTGCATCCGTACAGCTTTAATAGGATGGCAGTACCCCAGTGTTAAGGGAGCTTAAGGTCAGCCCTCTATCCAGGGGACCTCCTCTTCAAATAGCCCACAGAATAGACATTCCTTCTAGATTCCGGAAAGAATGTTCTGAAAAGTACAGCCATGTTCAGAGTATGCATAGTGCACTGAGTGCTTTGCACAGGGCACCTTATTAAGTCCTATGGAAACCTTGTGAGGCACGTACTATATAATCCCTTGATCAGAGGATCAAACTGAGGCTCAGAAAAACTCAGTGTTCTGAAGTCATACAGCTGGGAAATGGCAGAGCTGGGATGTGAACCTGGGTCTGCTTAGAGCTGATGTCTCTCTTGCCACCCTACACGTCCATCATTTACAGATGTCGTCAAGGACGTCCACACTTGTAAGAAAAAAAAAAACAACAAAAACTGCTGCTTCTGACACTCAAAGCTAAATTTGCTCCTTCTAGTGGGTCTGCCATGAGGACGTGGAATTGGGATACCTGATTATCCAAATTTATATGTATATGGTCACCAGGAGCCTGTGGCTGCCCTTCTCAGAAAAGCACTTAGGGCTGGAGGTATAGCTCAGTGGAAGAGCATTTGCCTAGCATGTGTGAGGACCTGGGTTCCATCCCCAGCACCACACAAAAGAAAGTCTCTCAATTGTTTTCCCCTATAGCCTCCAGGAGTATAGTGACATGACTTTCTTTAAAGCTCCATCTGCAGACCTAATTTTTTCTCCCAATGGTTCATGCCATTGGTACATGAAATATGTTTCTGGACACCATGAAGGGATGTTTTCTGGGTGTTTGTGTCAACAATTGAAGATTAATCCTGATTCTACACATGGAGAAAATCGAAGGGGCAAGAGCCGCAGGTCGTGTGTGGCCTCTGGAGAACTTTCTCAAATTGATTTACATTTGTTCACATAATTAGAAGTCACAGTGCAGACCAGGCCTGGTGGCTGGCACCGCTAAATGCTGTTCAGCAAAGATCTGTGCACCAAACCGACAAAGGAGCCTGATTCTGAGATGAGATCTTCAGACTGACTTTTCCCATGGGTTATGGTAAAGCTTTCTTTTTTTGCTTTCAACATTGACAAATTCAGCTTACAAGACAGACTGAATCCACTTTGCGCATCATAAAACTTGAAACAAGATTTCAGAATGGTGCCATAGCTTCAGAATATCACAACAGGGTAAAATGTTCTGCAAGGGCAACCCAGACACTCTCAAACTGAAACAAAAAAACAAAGCCCTAAGGACATTCTTCTTTATCCAGTTATTCTACATCCCAAAGAAAACCAAAGTAAGAAATTTTCCTCATGAAGCCTCGGATGGCATCACATTTTGGGCTAATAAATATTTAGAGGAGGCCTAAATGATATGTTGATAGTTGGATATAGATTTCGCGGATGGAATAATATGTAGTCATTAAACATGACCAGAAAGATCATGTATCACCTTGAAAAAGTTTTATGAGATAAAGTTTAAAAACACATGCAAGATGCAAATGGTATGTACTCTGTGGTTAAAATTGGCTGCGTGCAAATCTGTCCATGAACAAGGATTGGGAGGGATTATGCAAAAAGTTAAACAGCCCTTTTTTTTAGCTGGTAGGATTATCAGTAACACTGATTCTGTGAAATCAAGATACATTTTGGTTATTCTACCAAAAGAAAAAAGAGGGATGGAAGATAGCCAAGCTGGCATGCTATTTCCTGAGATAGTCGACCCTTCACATCTGATGCACTGATTTAACTAGCCATGGTTCAAAAGTATTTGGGGGGATGGAATATAGCTCAGTGGTACAGTGCTTGCCTCACATGCATGAAGCCCTGGGTTTAATTCCCAGTTCCAAATCAGGAAAAAAAATAAAAAAGACAAAAGTATTTGGGGAAGAAGAGCTGTATCTGTGCTGAAAACCTAAAGGCTTTTCCTCTTGTCATTATCTCCTAAACAATAAAATATATCAATTATTTTCACACCATTTACATTGTATAAGGAATTACAAGTCATCTACAGATGATTTGAAGGATGTGTGAAAGTTCTATGCAAATTCTGTGCCATTCTATATAAGGGTCTTGAGCATCCGTGGGTTTTGGTATCTAGGGGGGGTCCTGAAACGAATCCCCCCAGTGGCTACTGAGGGGCAACAGCTGCCCAACAAAGAGCAAATTTGATAGAACCCAATCTCTTACCAACAACCTGTTAGTGCTTCACAGAGAGGGTTAGAGTTATTGAGCAACAAGGGAAAGACACGTAAGACATCTGTGTTGAGGGAGAGGCTTCTCTGAAGGTGTGGGATTATACCAATGCTCTGTGAGGCCCTGCAAGCAAAGTATACTGGAATCCACTGCTCAAAGCTGATAAAGATTCCTGCTCCACTAAACAGTGGTCAGGTTCATGGTCCTTCTTCTAGGCCCATCATGCCCATCCTTCTAAAATCCAGTTTTAGCAAAGAACCTTGCCAGGTCAGTTTAGCAAGAAGTCCCATGTTTGATTTCATATCAGGTTCCTCATCCACCACTATGTTAGCTTTCTGTTGCTGTGACAAATACCCGAGATAATCAACTTTATTAGGAAGAAAGGTTTATTTTGGCTCATGGTTTTGGAAGTTTCAGTCGATGGTCACTTGGCCCTATTGCTTTTGGGCCTGTGGCAGTAGAGTATGTCATGGTGGGGACACATAGTGGAGGTCTATTAACCTTGTGGCAGCCAAGAAGCAAAGAGAAAGAGACAAGAAGGGGCTGGGGGCCCATATCCCCTTCAAGGGCATGCCCCCAATGACCTAACTTCCTTCCACTAGGCCCCACTTCCTAAAGGTTCCACCACCTTCCAATAGCACTGCAGACTGGCAACCAAGGTCTCAACACATGGGCCTTTGGGGGACACTCAAGATCCAAACTAAAACACCCCCCACACCCAGCTGAGGTCCACCCTGATCTGTCTTCAGCAAGAATCCTGTTAGCAGGCAGGGTAGTGACTCAGTGGTAGAGGCTTTTGTCTAGTGTGCATGAGGCCCTGGGTTCCATTCCCAGCATCACACGCATGCACATACGCGCACGCACACGCGCGCACACACACAGCCTGTTAGGTCGGTTTAGCCAGAATCCCCCTGACCCCTGAGGTTCCTCTTAGTCATTCTCCATCTACTAAGCTACTCCCTGCTCTTTTGCTTTAAATCCCCACTGCCCATGCTGGATTTGGAGTTGTACTGTACCCAGTCTCTCTCCCACTGCAAAACCCCACTACCTATTAGGCCGGCCCTAAATAAAGCTGGCCTTGCTGAGCTTTAACTGGTATCATTAAATCATTCTTTTCTATTTAACAAGTGTCATGGAGTCATTTCTTTTTTTGCAACAGAGCTAATCCTCTGCTGCAGTGACTATTTCCACTAAGCCCTTCCTTTTTTACTCTGTTTCTCGGCTTCTCTGGACGAGTCTGAGTATGAGCCCTTCCTCTCAACCAGAGAACTGCGGGGTGGGACAACCTGCCTGGGCCACACAGCCCATGAGCAGTGGTGGCCTCTGACTCCTCACCCTGAACTTTCCTCCTCCACCCTGAAGCATTTTCCTATTCCAAACTCAGGTCCCCAAAAGTCACGAAAGCAGATGGTGCCAGGCAAGGCTGTGGCGGCCTCCCAGCCACATGCATCTCATTGTTCCCTGGGATTTGAGATTCCCCCCAAGATTCCTCAATTATCCAGAGGACTAGAGTCTGCTCCTCTGGAGAATACTGCCTGAGAGGCCAATGGCAATGGGTCAAGGAATAGGGATCTCCAGAGCAGGTGGCCCTAATGTGAGCCCAGGCACACTGCCCTAGGCTGGACACAGAACTCACACAAAGGGACAGTGGATGCAAATGTCCTTCTTATGCTCTCTTGCAAGGCACCCTGCAAGCCCCAAGGGAGCCCAGGCCTGGTCCTGTGTGCCCTGAATGTCCACCTCTGTGACATTTCTGTGAAACAGCCATAACCGGTCTTGTCTCATAAGGTTGTTGCAGGCAATTGTTAAGATTTTGAATGATCCTGTAACACGGAAAGCTCACATTTTGTAAGCTCACTAATCCAGCAGGAAGTACAGATTTTGGTATTGCCACAGATAAACCCAAATTCACCCACATACATGAACCTTTATGGAACAAGAGCTCTATTGCATATCCTAGTAGATAAAAAGTCCTTTTGCTGGATTTTGAGCCATGGAGGTGGGTTTTTCCGGAGCATGGTTCTAACCTCTCTCTTATTATTTCTTGGATGGTTACCTATTGGTTTTTCTGGCCTCATGTCCTCTCTCCCTTCTTCTAATAACAGCACTTGGAATTGTCCTTTGAGGGCTGGGATGGAGCTCCGTGGTAGAGCACTTGCATAACATGTGTGAGTCCTGGGTTTGGTCCTCAGCAATGCACAAAACAAAACTGAATTGTCCTTTGGGCACATCCTCTACTTCTCAGTCCCTTCAGTGCACACACACACACACACACACACACCCCTGAACCTGGCTGGTCAGAGAGGCTGTCTGGCTGGTCTTAGTGATGCACATAGGTAATTCATATTGGACCAACAGAGAGAATTAGGTGACTTCTGTCAGGACTGTTGGAAAAGAGAAACTCTAAAGCTATGAATATGAATTTGGAGACTCTGGGAGCTTCTCAGGCACCTCATGGGAAGAACGAGGACATCCTTGAGAAACATGGAGCCAATACAAAGAAACCCCAAACAAGATGTCTCTAGAGGGTCCAGAAAACATTCACATAGGCTTCCTGGTTACTCAAGCCATCAATTCCCTTTGAAATCCAAGGCCCTGGGGGGGGGGGGGGCTGTAACATTGTTGTATGAAGGTACAAGGGCCCAAAAGCATCTAGAAAGGCTGAATCCAATGAGAAGGACATCCTCCCTGCTCTGGGGACCATGATCTTAACTGCACACGCTCTGGAAGGGGATTTGAAGTCTGAGTGACATCAGCTACAGAGACAGCCAAGGAGACCCATGACTGGGAGGGGCAGGGCTGAGGCGGAAGCAGTGCTGTCCAGGCACAGGTGCTCCATACATGAGTTCTGGGTCAACTGATCTCCTCGGTGCTTGGAGGGGCTGCATCAGTTTTCTCCATCTGAGTAGCCTCTTCTACTTCCGGCAGAGTGATGTGAAATATTATTATTCCCTGCATATGCCAGAAAAAAGTTAGCCTTCAGAGCCCTGGAGTTTCACTCTCAGTGTGGGGCCACTCTAGCCAGTCACTTTGAGGTCAGAACAGCATCCACCCAAGGGTTAAAGGTCATATGACTCTGATGTAGTTTGTCCCCCAAGTGTTGGAAGCTTGGTCTGTGCTAAATTACGAGGAGATAGGACCTTTAAAGGGTAGAATCTGGTGGGAAGTCTTTAAGTTATTGGAGGCCGTAAACCTGGGAGGAATTAGAGTATTTCATGGGACCCCTGAGTTGGTTCTTATGTCAAGAACCCCTGCCTGCTCTGATTTCTGGTCTCATTAAATAATCTCCCCCACTTGTATGCATTCTTAACTTTGTAATGCCATCCATCATTATGTGACATAGTCAGGAGGGTCCTCACCAGAGCCTGCACCATGCTGTTTAGACTTTACCTCTCAAAACTGTGAGCTAACTAAACCTCTTTTCTTGATAAATGTCCCAGCCCCAAGTATCTCATTATAGTAACAGAGAATGGACAAATACAACTATAAAGACTAGGATTGTGTCAGAGAGAATCTCAAACTTCAACTATGTCTGGAAGCAGAGCTGGATGTAGATAGCAGAATCTTGAAAGAGACATCAATTTTGTGGTTGGAGAGTGTTCCCAAAGTGTGGAGTTTGGTGAAAGGAATACGTACTTGTTAAAGTTGACAGGACAAAAAAATGACTGCCTCCCCGTCATTGACTCGTTTCTCCTTGGAGGACATCTTGTCCTCCCCTGGAGTGACAGTAGTGACAGCATTCTGTAGGACCTGGCTGACACTCTTGATTGCTCCCCAATAGCCATTCCCAGTCTTCTTTCCTAACAAAGCCTTAATTCTATTCCAGTGGCAATGTGCCCAGCCTCAGGCGATGAATCAAGATTGGCCAAAGCCTCTTTATTGGCAACCCCATTACCCTTGCCAGTGAAAGGGTGGTGACCATGTGACCTAGTTTGGGCTGATGGCTATAAGAGAATTCTACAGGAAGATGATGGGAAAGATTTCCCCCCTGATTTAAATAAAAGAAAAAGTTTCACAAAAAGCTTTTTCCTTTTTCCCTTCCCAACCTTGGCTATTCTGGTTTAAAGACACATGTGTGGAGCTACAGCAGCCATCTTGCATTCATGAGGAAAGGACAAGAGAATGGCAGATGCAATCTGGCACCCGGGTGTGACCAAGACATTGAACTAACCCAAGATATCTTAACTTTCTTCCAGGCTTTTCTTATACGATTCAGTGACTGTCATGTTTAAGCAACCACACTCAGATATTCCATTACCTGCCATCACAAGTATATACATTGATTGTACTAGTTCATTTCCCATTACTATAATGAAATACCAGTGACTACTGGTAACCACCTTATAGAGGAGGAAGCTGAGGCTCAGGAAGCTGAAGAGGCTGGATGACAGCTCTAACTAGTGGGACAGATCTGAAACTCTCCCCAGATGATGAGAAGCTGCATCTGCTCTGCCCTGCTCTGCCTCCTGGTGAGGAATTCACTCAGCTCACCGTGTCTCCTGGTTCAGGAGCTGTGCCTTGAATCTTCAGAGCCAATGTGGAAACATCCAACTCAAAAATTCCAAAAACTGACTTTGAAAAGAACACACCAACAGTTGGCCTGTTCTAAACATGCTGCTATTATTATAAAGCTCTTCCAAACTGTGGCCTTTAAAATAAATTTTTTTTAAGGCAAGAAAAGAGTGGAGAAAGTAAGCATGCCAGAAAGTAATTGGAAGGAAACTTTTTTTTTCTTTTGGTTTGGGAGCCAAGAAATGCCAAAGAAACAAAAGTAGTTATGATTTACACTCTATCTCTAGTTGTGCAGGGATTAAAAAATAGGCATCTTTATTAGAATGGACACCACAGAGCTGTTCTGACAAGTAGATACACTGCTACAAAGGCTGGAAATGCTACAGTTGATTTTGAGTTTGATAGAAACTTCACTAATATACATAGTTGATGGTAGGGAAGGAAAGCACTTTAATTTTATTCCCAGTCTCTGGGCTTTTCTTGTTTTCAAACTGATTGGTCTGGACAATGGAAGGCCAACAGCCAACAATAAATCCATTGTAAGCTGGAAATGGTCTCCTCTGAATACAACTAAATATTTCTTTAATCCTTGCATTAAATTTTTTACTGTAATATAAAAGCTATGCACTTTAAAGCCTAAGCTTTTGTAACACTTTTTGTGTTAGTTTTGTAACACAGTAACTAGAAGACTGATTAATTAGGCAACCTACTTAACAGTACTTTCATAGTGAAATATCAAATGTTTGTTTTGTGTCCATATTTTCAAATTACACTGAAGACACTATCAGGAATGGGTCTTGCTCAGAAATTTTGTGTTTATATCCTAAAAACCATTTATTCCCTTTTGTTCCATGGGAAGGGTCTTTAATAATCAAGCAATAACAAGAATATTTCTTTTCTGTAGCTTCTGTATCTACATTATCAGGCACATCAGCCAGTCCCAGAAAAATTTATGTCACAGTTCTGTTCCCAAGGGAACAAGGATAGTGGGTCTCCTCCTAACAGTGGCTTTTGTTGGCTTTCTTTTCTTTTTCCTGACATTAAAGTTGTGTGTGGTTGGCAAGGATTTTTTTTTTTTTTAATTTGGGCAGGGTTTCTGCCTTTGATACTCTGAAAATGAGTTTGTTGGTAAAAGACAAGCCACAGGCACCTTCACACATAATCGCTTCGGCACTGACTTAGAAGAGGCTCCACTGAGAACAAATCTGAGCTTAGGAAAAAAAAAAGTTCAAGTACAAACATTCTTTCCTTAAAAGATTTTTAGTTCGATATTTAATTATCCTTTGTATCTAGCGGTTCAAAGAAGTAACTACACATCTATTTAAAGCCAATTACTGGTTCCCCATAATGGGCCTCTCACTGTACCCTCATCTCAGCCAGGGAACTCACTGTCACGAAGCTGTGTACATTTCCCATCCAGCAACATTTACAAGAAGCATAGCTAGTAGCAAGAATTGATTGATGTCCAGAAAGAGAGATGCCCACTCATGGGGGACACCTCAACAACCAGAAGCTCAATACCAACTGGCATCCACATGGAGCCATCTCTGACTCTCCACTGGCAAGGCAAGGTGGGCAAGCACAATACAAGTACCCCAGATACTGAACTCTGCATAGTTAGTAGTATGATGTGTCCAAGGGTATAGCAAAATCTTGAGTAGGAATCTCAGGATTCTAAAATTTCCCTTTGCCTTTCTAATCAAGAGTGGTAGAGAGGGGGAAAAGAAAGAAAGAAAGAAAGGGAGGAGAGAAGGGGAGGGGATAGTAGGTGGAGAAAGAAGTGGGAGGGAGAGGAGGAGGAGGAGGAGGAGAGGGCAGCTGAGCTCTGACCACTAAACCATCTCTGTCCTCTAAATCATTATTCAATCACCACAGTCCACCCAAGTGACATTCTGACAGAAGTGTGATGAAGTAGTCTTTCCCCACTGAAGTTCAGGACTAAAAGAATCAACATTTCTGAGCAGTGGCTACTTTCCCAAGACCCCCCATCCCTATTAGTACAGACATAATTTGTTAAGTTCCATATTAAAAGGTTTTACCAGGCCTTCTGATTTACTCAATAAGGGCTTGTGGTTTATTTTTACTAAGTCCGCAGGGCCTCATGGTAGAAAGAACAGCTGCAGTTATAGCATTCACAGGTAGAAACTTTACGGGCCCTCCATAAATCAATTCAACACCCTGGTCTCTAGGGATTTGCCAAAAGATAATAGACAGCAATTATAAAACCATTGCCATGGGGCTGGGGATGTGGCTCAAGCGGTAGCGCGCTCGCCTGGAATGCGTGCGGCCCGGGTTCGATCCTCAGCACCACATACAACCAAAGATGTTGTGTCCGCCGAAAACTAAAATAAATAAATAAACATTAAAAAATTCTTTTTTTTTTTTTTTTTAATATTTATTTTTTAGTTTTTGGCGGACACAACATCTTTGTTTGTATGTGGTGCTGAGGTTCGAACTCGGGCCGCACGCATGCCAGGCGAGCGCGCTACCGCTTGAGCCACACCCCCAGCCCATTAAAAAATTCTTTAAAAAAAAAAATTTAAAAAAAAAAATAAAACCATTGCCAGGAGTTGCCAGCAGGGTTTGGGGAAATTTTTGAAGTCTGTAGGCACTTTCAAGGGGGAAAAGAGGAAATCATTTTAGGAAACAGCAATTTTGCCCAGAATCAAGTAAAAGAGATGTAAAACTGGCTTAAACTGACTAAGAAATAGGTGTGGTGAACAAGGAGGTATGATATGTGTTCTTCCATTCTCCCTAAGATGCCAGATTAACTTGACAATGGATACAGAGTGCAATATATGTTTGATGGTGTGAATGGAACCCAGGGCCTTGCTCATGCTAAAGAAGCATTCTACCACCAAGCTACATCTCCAGCTCTACACAGCGTGACATATTAGTAAGGATCACAGTAGGCTATGGTTTAGGGAATTGGTGGTAACAGGCCTGCCCTCCCTTCCTCTACCATGAAACACTTGCCTCATTTCCTACAGCACTTGAGGATGTCCTTTGGGATCTTGGGTAGCCACCCTTCCCAAGAGGAAGAGACCACTCAGGCAGGGGAGATGGCAAGGCCAAAAGCAGCTCTGGCCAGTGCATTGGTGCCTGTTCCTGTTCTATGGGGAGAACTAATGCACCAAACTCGGAAACTAAAACCAACTTTGAGGTCCCAAATGTGGCTCCTACTCTGAAGACAGCAATCCTAACTCTTTAGACGAATCTCAGAGACTCACAGGACATTACCAACCTGGGGTTGGGGGATGGATCAAATTCGTATTGCAGGTGTGCCAACTCAGGATGTGATGCGTCCCCACTGCTCAGGTGGCATCACTCGAAACCAGAATGCAGATGTCAGGCCTTGTTTTTACTTCCCCTCAACCTACCCAGCTAATGTGGACACCGCACTCAGTCACGGCAGCCTGGGGGCACAGCATATCCAGGATGGAGCTGCTTCCAAACTTTAGTTTCCAAACTTTAGTTAGCACCTAGGACTAATGCGACCCCTCCAAGACCCTGAAGTTTGTCTGAAGTTTCCCTCTACTGCGGCCACCGGCTGCTTCAGGTAGACCAGAGATGGGAACTAGAGTCTGCGGACACTTCCAGCGTGAGCCTTGTCATTATCTGGGGCTCTCCACCGCAGGCGGGAAGTCCTGTGTCCGAGTGCACACAACTGAGAAGACCAGCTCCCAGGACAATTACTCCAAGTCTGTGGTCTTAATTTTCCCTTCCCCTGCTGTACCCCTAAATGGTTCTTTTGGCTCTCTTTCCCCCTATCCGCAAACCCTGGCAGAAGATTCTGAGGAGGGAGCAAAGACAGCAGGACCACTCTGGGCCGGCAGCCCCAGTCTCCATCTCGGTGTGGGCCTCCTAGATGTCCTCTACAGCGCCCAGCCCCAGGGCGACCCCTCCTCAGGGCAACAGACACGCCGCCCCTGGCTCTCGGAGCACTGACCTTCCCCCAGCTCCCCCGTCCCCGGATTCTGCTGGGACCACCCCTGCCCCGCTCCCGAGCGCCTCACCTCGCGCAGCAGGCGCTCCAGGTGCGGCTCGGCCCAGGCGTCCAGAGTGCCCGGCGGCCCCGAGCGCCGCAGGAGCTCCCGCTCTTCCTCGAGCGCCGACACCCGGCCCTGCAGCGCGGCTGCCTGGGCGCCCAGCAGCAGGCAGGCGGCCGCCGAGCCCACGGAGAGCAGCAGGCACAACGCGCTCACCGCCCGCGACCCGGCGGTCGTCGCGGGGCACCCTCCGCCTCCGCTCCCAGCGGGGCTGCTCTTCTGCGCGTCGTCGCCGCTGCCGCCACCACCAGCGCGCTCGCCTAGGCTCATGGCGCGCTTGTCGCACGAGGGCTCTCCGAGGGTACCGCGCAGAACTGGGGCAGCAGACTGAGCGCACAGGAGAGCCCGAGGCACCAGGACGTCCCAGCGCGGGGCTTGGCCTTCGGGTAGTAGCGGATCGCGGCGCACGCCCCCTTCTCCTCGCCAGCTCCTCCACAGCGGCCACTTTGGACAGTTTCCTCTATGCAAATAGACCCTGCCAGAAAAGGAGCCGGGACCCACCCAGGGGAGGAGCGGCCTGGTCGTTCTCCCTCGGCGAGGGGCGGGGGCGAGAAGAGAGTCAGCTTTTGAGAGCCATTCGGGTGAGCCAGACTGACCCAGTGCGCAGCGCGCCCTCAGCCCTCACCTGGCCCGGGCTCCAGGTTACATCCATCCCGGCGTGAGCGCCTTTGTGACTTCCCGGCCATGGTCTTCACAGCGATCCCCAAAAGTACGACATGCGTCCAGAGAGTCAGTGCGTCTTCTGCAGCCCACTCATTCTGGAGCGCCAATTGTGCCTTGGGAGCATTCACCTAAACTTTTGTGATTTAACCTTTCGGACACTTTTAAATAAAAGTTCAAACTCCAAATCCTGAGGAAAACAGTGGCTCGGTCCTAGATGGTGGCTTAGCGCCGCTTGGCGGCCAAAAGAGACGTCTGCAGATTGGCATTTAGAGACGCAGTCAGAATCCAGATTGAGACAAAGATGCCTGTTAGAATCTTAATTTTCTCACCATGTATTATAGGTCAGGTATGGTGCTAGAAACAAGATGAGAAGACTTAGTTTCTGACCCAAGGGGAGAAGTTAGTTGAGAACAGACTATAACAAATGGGAAAAGATGTGGAAAGGAACTCCAGCTTCTGAACTCGACGACTTAATTTTGCGGTAGAAACATAACTCAGCCAAAAATAGTCATCTAGTATGTGTCATATTTAACCTGAACTGCCATCGTGCTGCATATTTACATCATGGAGTTAAGGCAGAAAAGCTCTGGATACAGTTGTGTCCAGAGAAAAGAATAAAACTTACTTGCAGAAGTGGCCCAGTCTTGGCAGGAGAGGAGAGGAAGGCTTTCTGCTTGCTGGCAGTCCTATCAGGCATATTTATAGCCCAAAATGGGTCCCAAGCAACTCCTCTGGTATCCAATTAACCACCACTAGCGTATTAGATCTTTGTAATTAGGACAACTCTGAGATTGTCTTTTAGAAAAAGATGTCTCTCTCTTCTTTCTCATTTTTCTGGATATCTTATTTTTTTGCAGATGGATTACTTCTCTCTTAAAACTGTTGAAGCCTACAGCTAACAGGTTCCTCCTGCTTCCTTGAGGGCAAAGGTACCCTAGAAATTGCTTGATAAGAAACAGAAGGTGTTTGGCATCTCACATCTGCAACTTTGTAGCTGTGGCCTTGCATAAATTGGGGTTATGGCTGGATGGTTATACAGTCTTGGCCTTGTGCTAAAATTGACTGTATGGTCAATAAATGTGAAGTACCTGTTAAGCAAACTTGATCATCTACTCATTAAAGGGACTAACATCATATTACAAGTTAGTACTCATTCTTACTATAAACACATGTAAATTGTCCTTATTAAAAAAAGAAACTTATGTTAATGTTAGTGCCTGTACTGTTCACTGTATTCAAGAGGCTTCTGTGTATTGAACAAACCAAGCTCATTGGACGGTTGGGCCTTTGCTCTTCCCTGCTACCTCGCCTTCTGGATTATCCTCCTCCCTAATCTTTGAATAGCAAGTTCCTCCTTATCCTTCAGGTCAAGGTCTCCAGGTCTTCAGCCTCTTGTCTGAAAGGCCTTCCTTCCCAGACTGCCTAATTGAAGGTGCTTCTATCTTTAGTTCTCGCAGAAGGACTGATTAGGGAATGGGAGCATTTATCACTGAAGTTACCTTTTAACCACATACTCTTTATTCACCACTGTCTTCTCAAAGAACAGAACACTATCTGGCACATAGTTGGAGCATTTATCATTGAAGTTACCTTTTAACCATATCCCCTTATCATTCACCATTGTCTTCTCAAAGAACAGAACACTATCTGGCACAGAGTCAGTGCTCAATAAATGCATTAAGATGAAAAATGTTACTGCCCCCAACTCATTTTAAAAGGCAAGAAAGAAATCACTCTTACATGTGCAAGTTGTGATCCTAGAAGGAAAAGATATAGACAATTTACATGGGATGAAGGGAAGCCAGCCAGATACTGAAGTACTCTGATGCTATTTACAGTGGGAAGCCATTATTACCACCCTGTCTAGCTGAAGAGTGAGGGAAAAAAATGTTCTCAGAACCCTGTGAAAGCTTAGAGCTGTGAGAGGAGCTGTGACCCTTGGTAAAATTCACAGCTTCTGCCCAACTGTATCTTGGAAAGGAGGGAACTGGAGGAATTTCATTCAACTTTTCCCTGCTGGGGTCTCCCATTATCCAAACCTCCAAAGAAGGTCAGCCCTAAAGGGCAGAGTCAGAGTGTAGAGGGCAGATGGGGCAGAGTATACACCTACCCTATACAGCATGTACCAAGTTAATCTAGCTACTGCTGCCTTTGAATAGCTAATCTGTCAGCAAATGCTAACACCCCGGCATGGTGTTTCTCAGTGACTGTCTACCTGGACTACTTTGGACTCACTCCATCCAGAACAGGGGTAGCTATTCCAGACACAAGCTTATCTTTTCTATCCACGAAGCCTCATCCAGCACCACCATCCTTATAGAATGGCCAGCCCCCAGGTAGGGAATCCTGTATACCACAGCCAACCAAGGGATACACTTCACAGGAAAGATGGTAGGAGTAAAGTCTAAGGCCAGGGAATTCACTGGTTATTACTGCATCCTGAAATAGCCAAACAGCCAGCCTCACAGAATACTGGAATTGCCTTTGAAGACACAGATGAAGCACCAACTCAGAGGCAATCCTCTGTAGGAACGCAGTGCCATCTTTCAGGACGGAGTAAATGTATTACACCAGGAACTTCTCTATGATGTTGTTCTCCAAGTAAGAAAACATGGGTCCAGGAAGTAAGGAAGAGAAACAAGAGTGTCCCTACTACCATTGGAGGACTCTGTGCTTTCTATCCTCACAACTCAGCTCTGCAGGGTTAGAGATCCTAGTTCTCAAAGGGGTAACTCTTGCGGAAAGTGAGATAGAGAGATCCATAAAGAAAAAGCTATGGGGGCCAATCACTTTGGATTGCAGTCACAAACACCATTCTGGCAATAGTAACTGACCCTGACCAACAGGAAGAGGTACAGCTGCTTTTATACAATGAGGGAGGGGAAGAATATGCTAGGCAATTTCTAATACATGTTTGCATTACAGCAGCTGAGGGAAAAAAATGTGCAAGAAGCTGGCCTGATGATTGAGAAGGACTCAGAATCTTCAATATAAGAGCATTAAAGAATATTTTACAAAATAGGGATTTGGGTGAGATAGGATTAATAACCATGGCAGAATACCATAAATAAAGTCAATAATGACAAAGTTTAAATATGTTCGATATGCTGTTCAAGAAGGCAGGGGTATGTAATCTGTAAGTATTTCCAGCAAAAAAATAAAAATAAAATAAAAATAAATTAAACTATAAGGTTTTAAGGGATAAACTAATTACATGAAGGAA
The DNA here is from genome assembly GCF_021218885.2 of Marmota monax. Lineage (NCBI taxonomy): Eukaryota > Metazoa > Chordata > Mammalia > Rodentia > Sciuridae > Marmota > Marmota monax. Next base: position 3,228,395 of record NW_026694340.1, read on the forward strand.
ATTGTTACATAGGGAAAATCACCAGCTCTTCACTTGGTGCCTTAATTTCAGCCCTGGCTCCACTAGCAGCTCAGTGTATTTATCGGAAGCAAATTAACTACCTTCTGACCCTCTGTGTTGTTTTTAAAATTCAGATATTGGCAGGGACCAGCCAAATTTACCCTCCTGTCTGAAACAAACAGAAAACTGTATAAAATGGCAGTTTTTGAGACACTGGCTATCAAGCAACAATAAGGACAGTGATCCTTGGGAGATGGGAAACAAAGTGAACCCAAGGATACTCTTATCAGGCTACAGCACAGGGAAGGGTCCCAAGCAGCTGACCTAAAGCAGAGAGAAAGCTGTGAGTTTACGAAGGCCAAAGCCATTAGTAGTTGCAGAGCAGACAATTGGAGGACAGCCACTATGGAGTTAGAAAACCATAGGAGGACTGTAATCCTGAGTGGAAACAAACCCACAACTAACAAAAAGCCAGTATGAAAAATCTGATAATTCAGAGGGTATCAGGTGGAGTACTCAAAGTTTCTGACTAAGTAGTAGAGGGAAAAACTAGCCCTACACTAAATAAACATTGCCTAACAAAGCTTAAAACCAAAGCCTGAAAAAATCAAACTGATTGAAATAACTTAACCATGTTCATAATAGAAATAAAGTTTACAAGGATACAAAATAGAGTAAAACAAGATGCAAAATTACCAGGAATGTAAGAAAATATGACCCAGAATAGAAGAGCAACTGGTCAAAACCAATCTAGAAATGACAGAGAATTAGACAAAGGTATTAAATTATAACTATATTCATATGTTCAAAGAACTAGAGGAAAGATTGAAAATGTCAAGTAGAGACATGAAAGATTAAAAAAAAAACCAATAAAATTCTAGAGAATGTTTGAGATGAAAAATACACTGGATGGGATTAAAGGCAGACTAGACACTATAGAAAGATTAATAAACCTGAAAATACAGCAAAAGAATCAAAATGAAAGAGGGGAAAATAATGCAAAACATAAAAAAAAAACAAACAGAGCATCAGTGAGTTGTACAATAATTTCAAAGGGACTAATAAACACATAACTCAAGTGCCTAGAGGGCATAAAAATTCTGAATGGCTGAAAATTAATTTTCCAAATATGATAATAAACTTATGAATTCAAGAAGTTTAAGGAACGGAGGCACAAGAAACACAAGACAACTACACAATGCAGGCACATTACAAATTGCTTGAAATGAGTGGTTAAATAAAGATTAAAAAAAACTTAAAGCAACTAGAGAAAAAAAAACATACAGAAAAAAAGAAAATAGCAATTTCTTGTTGGAAGCAATGCAACCCAGAATATAGGAAAGCAACATCTTTTGTCAAACTAGAATTCTATATCTAGCAAATATCTTTTTCAAAAAACAAAGGCTTCTAGACTCTCAAACATGCAAAAAAGGATGGAAGAATTCATCACCATTGGACCCACACAAAAAAAAGTAGTTACTGGAAGCAATTCACACAGAAGGAACACCATATTAGGGGAAAATATGAGTTTATACAAAGGACTGAAAAGCACCAGAAATTTCTCACTGAAAGATAATCAGTGGCTTAAAGCAAAAATAACAAATGTTTTATGGGTCTTTAATATATAGCTAAGTAAAATATAAGACAATAGTATCAGGACAGAAGAAATGGTAGTTTACTATTGTGCGATTCTTATATGTGAAATTGTATGTCACTTAAAAGTGTACTGTGATAAGGTTGTGTACTACACTCTAAAGTGATTGCTAAACACACACAATAGTTACAGCCAATAAATCACCAAAAGTGATAAAATGGGAATCATGAAAAAAATAAGATAGAAAAAGAGAGAAACGAAACAAAGATTAGGACAAACCGGAAATAGCAAAATAGTGAATCTACAGCCACCTAGATACAATAATCACATTAAATATAGTCTAAACCCAGTTAAGATAGAAAAAGACATACTATGCTAACATTAAAATAATGATGATCTCTTATTTGCAGTCATTTATAATTGTTCCTATAGGGCTAACAGGAAAATATTTTTTAAACTATAGAATACTGCAAAGAATATAGTGGGGGGCTGCGGTTGTAGCTCAGTGGTAGAGCACTTGCCTATCATGTGGCGAGGCACTGGGTTTGATCCTCAGTACCACATAAATATAAACATACAAAATAAAAGTATTGTGTCCATCTATAGCTAAAAAAAATTACTAAAGAGGGAACAAGTCAAGAAATGGTGAAAAATAATTACCATCAGCACTTCATGTAAATTATTTCATTTGCTCCTCACAAATACTTTCAGAAAGTTAAGTATTATTTCTCCAATTCATAGATGAGGATACTAGAGAGAATACAGTACTTAATAACATACACATGGTACCAAGGTCTGAATTCAACTGATTCTATAGGCAAGCAAACCACACTGTTCTCAGGTATGTGGTTGTTGATACTTGTTTCTAAAGTGCTCTGAAAAGCATAAGGTAAAAATATCAAGATTTTTAAAAATTAAACTTCCCTATCAATGAGATACTCTCCAAATCACATAAGCCATTCATCCTCAAAACTGTACTTGCCCATGCTGTCTTTTAATTACATGTAAGCACTTTTAAAAATTTAACACTGATGGGGCTGGGGATGTGGCTCAAGCGGTAGCGCGCTTGCCTGGCATGCGTGCGGCCCAGGTTCGATCCTCAGCACCACATACAAACAAAGATGTTGTGTCTGTTGAAAAATAAATATTGAAATATAAATATAAATATTAAAAAAAATTTAACACTGGATTTTTTTCAAATTTAAAACTATATATATAATAGAAAAAATTTAAGTCACATGGGTGGAGGGAAGGCATCCTCCCAACCCCAAATCTTCAATCTTTACTTAATCTCATTGTACTGACCACCATTAACAGTATCTGAAAGAACTATCCATATGGGGTTCCAGCCCCAAGATATTTAGGGTGGCTTAGTCTTTTTTTTTTTGAGAATGAATTTTTTAATATTTATTTTTTAGTTTTCGGTGGACACAACATCTTTATTTTTATGTGATGCTGAGGATTGAACCCAGCACCCCGCGCATGCCAGGCGAGCACGCTACCGGTTGAGCCACATCCCCAGCCCCTGGCTTAGTCTTCTTAATTAATCTTTCTTTAGGCCTAAAACCAAACTAAAACCAGGAATGAATGTAGGAAAATGCATCAACAGTATATACTCTTGTTAAAAACAAATTTCTTTGAAAAATTCTAAACCCCTACCAGTTTAAGTGAAACACCACAACTATAATGAGCTGGACACACACCAGTGCATGCCTATAGTCCCAGTTTCTCACAAAGCTGAGGCAGGAGGATCACAAGTTTGAGGTCGGCATGTACAATTTAGCAAGATCCCGTCTCAAAATAAAATTTAAAAAGAAACCATAGTTCGTTTTTAATGGTAGAACACAAGGCACTGGGTTCAATCCCCAGAAAAAGAAAAAATGTTTAATGATAATGTTGAGATAAAAAAATGGAATTCTTGATAATAACAGTAATTCCTGACATAATAAAGAGAATGATTAACATCAGGAAAATAAAAAAAACTAAAAAGTTGTCCGAGTTAAAGCATTTATAGAGAATAGTAACTAGTCAGGCATGATGGCACGTATCTGCAATCACAGCAAATTGGCTGAGGCAGGAGGATTTCAAGTTTGAGCACAGCCTCAGTAACCTAATGAGTGAGACCCTGTCTCAAAATTTAAAAAATAAAAAGGGCTGTGAAGTGGCTCAGTGGTACAGTACTTCTGGGTTTCATCCCCAGTACCTAAAACCACTCAATAACAACAACAAAATGAAATCATAACAAAAAAGTAACTGTTATTAATGGGACTATAAAACATCAGATAATCTGCTAGATGGTTTTAATCACACTATAAACAGATACTACCTCTAGGTAATCCAAAGTAAATAAGCTGAAGTATTCAACCACTTATTCCCAAGGACAGAAAACGCCTTCCACTAAAGTTTGAACCATGGTGGAAAAAAATCTGATCTCTTTCAATATACCAATTTGCTACCCGAAAGAATTAGCTGAAAGGTAAGAAATGAAGGCAAGCTTGATAACAGCCTGCTCCTTCCATGAAGTACTTCAACAATTTTTCTCCTAACAGTTTCAGCATTCATTGATGACAGGTGCCAGTTTACAGGATAAATGGGGATTAGATGAATGCATGTCACTATGATAAAATAATTGAATACGGTTAATTCTCTAAGACAAATGACCCAGTTTTATAAGCAATAAAGTAGAATGGGGAGGAAAAGGTACAAAGTGATTAAGAGACCTGAGACATAGAAAAATGTTTTTAATTTTTGAAGCTGGGAAATATAGTGTTTCATTGTACTTTTGTGTATTTTGAAAAATCACTTGTTATAGAACTAGCCAACTTCCCCAAATGACTTATATTAAAATCTATTCATATCAGGGAGATTTCTACTTTTAATCACACTGCAAAAGGCTGGACTGACAGTTATAAAACTAAACTTGACTTTTGAGCATTATATTACCTTTCCTAAAAATCTCATAAAACAAGACCAATCAACTACCCAAATAAAACCTACATTAAGAATTAAAATCATTTTGATAGAAGTCTATCAACTTGTAAAGAAAAATGTGAATGAAAGAAATAAAAAAAAAGCTATTAACCATTACTTTTCATTTCATTCCAAGTCATTTCACAGAACTATGACTAAATAAAACTGATCAAGTTATTGACTCATCAATTTGGTATATCACTACCAAGCACAATGCTAAATCTTACAAGTATGAATTTATATGTCACAATTCAGTCATAATTATTGGGAGACTTTGCCCTGTCATTTCCAATTTCTCTAGCATCTAGCTCTTCCAACTACCTGGAATAATTCCAGTTTTATGAAAAACCACAAAACTTCAGAGTGGTAGTTGTCTCCTACTGTCAGTTTACTAACAAGATTCAATTTAATTAATCTACTCTGATAATACTCCATGAATGTATGGAGGAATAAAAAACTCAGGCAGCAATGGAAACCACATATTCATCTGCAATTTTAAAAAGATCTAATGAGAAAACCACGCTAGACGAGGTTCCATCAAACAGATATTAAATTACTAAGAAAAATACCTAAATCATAAATGATCCATATTTATACACTGACCACGGTTTAGACCTTTTCACTTTTAGTGGTGAACTCCAAGCACTATAAAATAAACAAAAAATCCTGGAGCTTTTAGAAAACCAAGTCCAAAAGTACAAGGAAAAAGGCAATTAAGAGCAGAAATCTGATCCCAAAGAACATGAAGCATGGGCTGGGAGGTTTTGACAGGACAGTAGCAATGGAGAAGGGCTGTAGAAAGGATGGCAAACATCTTAATCTATACAGCAACACTGTTAGCCTCAGGACAAATACTTTTTAAAGAAAAAATGCTAATGCCAAATGCTCCTTTTAAAAAACATTTTCACAATACACATGCATGTCCCTGGGTCTCTTGCCATATGATGCTCTGTACCTTCTTAGGATTTTGCCAGCAAGAAGGGCATGACCAGATGCAGATACTTGACCTTGGGCTAGACCATGAGTCAAAACACACACACAAAACAAACACAAAAACAGAAACCCACCAAAAACCAAGAAATCAACCAACCACTTTTCTTCATGATTACCCAGTGTTTGGTATTGTGTTATTAGCAACAGAAAATAGACTAAGACACTCAAGTGATCTAATCTAATCTACCTATACCTGTTTACTCATCTGGTCTGTCCAGACAAGACTAACTTGGGATGTTATGTGTACGTATAATCATGTTTTAATGAACCTCACGTTATGTATAATTATAATGTACCAATTAAAAATTAAATTAAAAAAAGAAAAAAAACAGTAACAAAATAAAGCTCAACTATTCTGAAGAGTATGTCACTGTATGTGATTCCATCAGAAGTCTAAATATTATTTAAATGACTCTACAACTTATCTAAAAATGTCTAGTCAACTTTCAGAACACATTACACTGGTAAATGCTAACTCTAGGGGAATCTAGCCTGGTTTTATTATTTATCAGGCAAGAAAATTCCAGGCATTTTCTGTTTAAAATATACAAATGTAATTCAAATCTGTCTGTAATGCACTTATGAAATGAGGATACTTTCAACAAAACAACCATAATAACCAATTATGAATTCTATAATGATAAATATTTCAACCTGGCAGATTGAACAAAAAGCCTTTTTTCGTTTACTACATTAAGTAACATTTAGTTTTTATGTGAAAACAGGCACAGTAAGAAAAATACCTATAAGCAAAAACTCCATTAAACAATTAAGTTCTGTAGAGCTCTCTTCCCCAAGTTTTTTCTAATAAAACCCTTTTTTGTTTTTCCAAGTAAGGATTAACACACAAGCACACACTGCTTAAAATAGCCTTAATTCTTGTAGGCTTAGGTTTAGGTATTTACTTAATTTGATAGGTATTTACTTAATTTGATAAGGAAACGTAATAATTTCAAGACTCCCCCAGGACTCTGCATTAAAAACTAAAACCTCGCTTGCCTAGCAATGCATGAAGCCCAGGGTTCCATCCTCAGCATCACCAAAAATATCCCTCAAAACAAAAAATCTCAGGCATCAGAAGTCCTATTTTTATATCTGTGACTCACCAAAGAGTTATTGGAAAAGTATGGTTTTCCAAGCTGACTTTCCAATTAGACTTTAATCTTCAATGAAGTATGTACTTGGTGTTTTATTAAACAACCTGTCACGATGGACAAATTGAATGACTTTCCATGAATGCCTACTTGCCCCCACTGATCCAATAAAATGATACAAAACCTATAATTTAATAAAACTAATAGTAAATATTTTCTATGAGTTTTGGTTTCCAATATTTAGGCCTACCTAAGTTAGTAATAATGATTACCTGTACAATTATTCCAGGAAAAAACTGAAAATTTTTAAATTTGAGGTACATAAATAATATTCACTTAAGAATAAAGTAATCAAGATTTCCTTTTACTTAAAAAAAAAAAAATCACTTCAGAGTCAAACTTCATGTACAAAAGACAAGACCAATCACTTTATCACTGGACACAAAGGTAATTCCAAAGGCCTTTAAAAATGGTAATTAATCTCAAAAAGGAAAATTAATTTCAACTTTTATATTTCATTCATTATCAAGACCATACTGCTTAACAAGGTAAATTTGCTATAGATACAAAACATACAGTATATACACTTAACTGTACAAAATAATTTAATGTTTACAAAAATATTAGAATGTTTAGTTGACTGACACAGTCTTAAAGTAATCTCTTCTAGAGAAGTATATAGTAAGACCACTGATTTCCATTTCATTTCTTTTTTAATAAGTCAAAGAAAGGATGCTGCAATGCTTCGTCCAGGGTGATTCTTTTAGTTGGATCATATTCTAACATTCTTCGAACAAGGTCAAAAAGCTTCTCATGTTCTTCATCATGACTGAGCATAAATTCCTGGAGGAAAAAAATTTTGTTAAAAAAGATACTAATAATAGTGAAAATTTATTTTTCTTTTAATCCTTTTTTCTTTCACCTTTAATGGTTTGCAGCGTCTCCTAACATATCTACCAGCAGAACTATGTTCATCCCAATCTAGCTGGTTATGGTGAAAATACTTGCGTTTCCTAGAAGGAAAAAGAAATCTGGATTAATAAAATACTAAAAGATCTACATTTTTACCTTGCCCCCTGGCTGGGGGACAGATTAAAAAATGACCTTTTTTCTTTAGATATATAAACACCTATATACAATTAAAAAAAGTCTCAGTGACAAATGTGCATGACACTTTATATAGTATTTTCCTTTTTCTGCCCCCATCCTGTGGGGTTTTAATATTTCAACTAAAATTTTTCCCAAATATAATGGAACAATGCCAGCTTTAAAAATAGACACTGTTGGATCCATTCCTGTCAATTCTGCTTTCACTAGATCTGGAATAGGGCTGTAAATCTTGTAAATAACTCCCTAGATGACTTCTGTGGTGAAGTATGTTTGCAAACCACTATAGTGTTAATCAAACTTAGGAATGTTATTCTCAAACTTAGACTGATATGAGTATAAAAAATAAGCTTTCCCACCTCTATTTTTATTTTTACATCAACTTAGGAAAACATGTATGTAAAGGTTAAGTTTAAAAAAAAAAATCAAATAAAACAAAAACCCTCCATCTTTTAAAAGAACATAACATAAATACCGTTTTTTTTGTTGTTGTTGTTGTTTTGGGGTTTGTTTTTTTGGTGGTAACAGAACTGAACCCAGGGTCTTGAATATGATGGGCAGTTACTCTACCCACTGAACTACAGCCCCATCCTTGAATTATTTTTTTTAAATGGGTTAAAAGACGTAAATCTAAGTAATCACTAACATAGAATTTTTTTTTTTTTTTTCAAAATCCACAGTCCTTGAAACAAGCATTATGACCATGTTAAGTTTTCTGTGTTGCAATAGAGGCCATTGCATGCATCCAATGAAGAGCTTTAATCTTTAAACATACCTTGTTTTCTGAATCATGTGTGCTGGTATGGGTCCTAATATTCGTTCCATCATGGCCAGATGCTCTTTACTATCATGAGTCTAAAAAATGTGGAAAAAGAAAGTTTAGCACTCTTATTTCCCCACATGTACATTAAAAAAAGGACATAAGAATATGATGCTTACATAAAAGAACTAGACAGCTATACAATTTACACTGCACACTTCTCCAAAGATGAAACAATACTGAACAAGCTAGTCTTGGAGACGGAATAACAAGGTCTGCATAGTGAGCAACATGTAACTTGTTTAATGTAAAACAGAACAATTTCCTTCACTATTTGTATTTTTCACACTTTTTAACACAAGAACTGGGGAAGATTACCAGAAATCCTGTTACCTCTTCATTTATTTTTTTAATTTATTTTATTTTTTTTAATTTTTATTATTGGTTGTTCAAAACATTACAAAGCTCTTGACATATCATATTTCATACATTTGATTCAAGTGGGTTATGAACTTCCATTTTTACCCTGTATACAGATTGCAGAATCACATCGGTTACACATCCACTTACCTCTTCATTTAATCAGCTGCTTAAACAAAAGTTAACCTCCATTATCAAAAACAAATAGCCAGCCTACTTACTAACACTAATCTCAGGTGCTGAAAATACCCGATAATTCTCACAACAATCCTCAGCTGTATATGTGGGAACATGAGTTCAAAGAGGTTAAGATACTACCTTAAAGTCACATGGCTTATAAATGATGAAGAATGAGCCATAAACAATACAAAGCTCATATTCTTTCCACTGATATAGCTTTGGCTTTATAAAGTAGAATATGGCAATTTTTTTCTTTATATAATAAACATTTTAGGCTTGGCTGCTCACAAATAGTCCCTTATTTAATCATCTTTAAAAAAAACAAACAAACATAAGGCACAATTCACCATGGTCATCATTTGCCACCCCTCGTTTTAGGGAGCAGGGTTGTGTGTGATTGCTTTTTAAATCTACCAACTATAGTGTCAAGCACACTGCCTTCAAAACCGTTATTAATTCATGAAAGGAATAAATATTATTAGTTCCCCATTTAAAATTAATAATATACATTTCACTTAAGGCCTTGTAAGTGCTTTACAATTATAAAATCACTTGAAGCACCTACTTAACTCAATCAGTGGGAAGAAAGAATGCATTCAACCTTACTTTTTCTTGACTCTACAACTTACTACAAAAAAACCAGACACCAATTCCTACAATAGATTGATAACAACGGTTCTGAAGACATTAAACTCATCTACCAACTCAAGAGTACTTTTTGACTGATTTTCTACAAATCAGACAGGAACAGAAGCCTGGTGAGGTGCCCCACAAGCAGTGAACTCGTACGTGTGTGATAATGACCACCTCCATGACTCAACTGTTCATAGCTGCACTTGCCTCTGTACTGCTTAACTTCAAAAGTCAACCTCAACAGTTCTGAACTACATCTTCACAATCCTTCCCCGAACAAAGCAAAGTTGAACAACGGAGCATCCTGATCATACCACAACTCTACTTATTCTCCAATGGTTGCATTATCTAAAGCTATCAAGACTTTTAGACTCCAGAAGTACTTAAAAAATTATAAGAAAAAAAATGGAAACCAAAACAGAGTTTCCTACTTTTTATTTCACCAAATAAGGACTTCTAACTCTAAAAATTCAACTACTGAAGCCAGGCATGATAGTGCACAGCTGTAATCCCAGCATCTCAGGAGGCTGAGGTAGGAGGATCGTGAATTCAAAGCCAGCCTCAGCAACCTGGCAAGGCCCTAAGTATAAGTCACTCAGTGAAACTGTCTCTATATAAAATACAAAAAAGGCTGGAGGTGTGGTGTGGTTCAGTGGTTAGGCACCCCTGGATTCAATCCCTAGTGCCCAAGAAAGAAAGAAAGAAAAAAAGAAAGAAAGATTCAACTACTGAAAAGAAAAAAAAAGCTAAAATAATAAAAGTTAACTACCAGCAAAAACTACCACCATTTCATAAAAGGGAGATTTTAATATGAAAAAAAAAAGAGGTGTAACATCTAATAAAAGGATAGAATGGCAATTCTATAAAATCATTTTCACTTTGGACCAGCCCATATTTGGAAACCACTGACTTCAAGGATAAAACAAATACCCTTCTCAAAGGTATATGCCCTTTCTGTCAGTTCTTGTCTTCATTTTCCCATTTACAGGAAATACTCCAATAAATACTTTTCTTCCCTAACTAGAACATAATCTATTTCTCCTTCCTTATAGGCCCCGTCACATTCTTGTTTTCTGACTAGCTAGCTCCTATTCTTCCTTCTAGCATTAGCCAGAACTCCCCACCTCCTCAATGATTCCTTCTCTAATCCAGGGAACCCTCCCTGAAGCCTCCCTACATTTTCTACATTGTTCCATTGTAGCAAACACCACATTACATTGGAATGATTTTCAACGACTTCCCTGAAGACTTAGAAATGCCTAAGACATCATGGAAGCTGTTTTTTAGTGTAAAATACACTTGTTACTGAATTCTTTTATAAATAAAGAAGTGACTTGTTCATGGTCATATGATAGTCAACATAACCAGAGCTGAATTAAAACTAGCCATGTCAACACTAATGCAAATTTATGAAAGAGCTCTATAATTTAAAAAATGGAAACATGAGGCAAGATGAACCAACCATACATAAACCATGTGTTAAAGACACATCAATCACATTTAAATGAGTTATGCTATTCACTAACAGTATTTAATTCAATTGGGTTCTAAAGGATAACCATTTGCATATGCAAGTTTTAATAAAGAATAGTGATCTATGGCAACTTTCCAATAAGGAAACTAAAACCAACATTTAAAATTCATTGTAAATTATTAAATAAAATTTACTACATACATACCTGAAAGACTGTGAACCCAAGGTAATATTCAATAAGAATGCAACCTATACTCCAAACATCACAAGGCTGAGACCAACCTAAAGCTATAAAACATAAGAATGTTATTATGCAATAATTTTTAATCTTCTATAAGTCCTTCCCTATATGGGTGAACTCTTTTGAATAGTCTATTTGGGAAAATACGAGAACAAATTCAGGGTTTACACTTTGAAGTTTTGTATCAAACATTATCCAGTATGATCTCATTGGGAGGGGACATTTTATGTAAAATAAAAGGGGACTAGCACATTTTCCAAATATAACTACCAATTCTATATTCTTTGAACTGCTTACACAGGGGAGAACTATACACTATATACTCAGTTCATGGATGGCTCAGGAATTTTTACCTTTTATCAGTGCAAATACAGGTTTATAATTATCCTCAGAGAATATAATTACTTATCCCCTATCTATTATCATAAGTTTGATACATGAGTTTACATCTTCTATTAAAAGAAATATTTGACATAAATTATGTAAAAATTCTAATAGGAATTAAAAGCAGTTTCACCTATAAGCAGAAATACTTAAGTTCACACAAAGAAGGAGAAATACATGTATTTCAGGCTGGCTGTACATGATACTTTCTCCTTTTTTCCAATGGCAATACTATTCTGGAAAGAATAAAACACCTATCCTTCTTAGACCTAGACTCAACTGGAAAGGAGAATAATAAACCATACAGGATATTTTAATCTTTTAAAGACCAAACATTTAGTAAAAGAATGCATAAATAAAGCTACTTTAAAAAACATTTCAATTATGACACTCAAGTTAAAGACACAGGAAAAAAAACAATATATTCAAAGGCCTTGAGGAGTATGATTTAGTCATTTCTGTTCATTCTCATAATGCTTATCGTTTGAATCTAATCTGACAATTTCCAGATCCTTTGCCTCAAGGGCAATGACTCCAATTCCAACTTATAGTTAACATATCCAGAATCTGTAAATGGTATAACCTGGACTGCAAATAAAAGATTTCTTCTTTAACTACTCTTATCTACAATCTAGGTTTTTCCCAGATGATTGTAACTTTCTGCAGCATATCATCTCATTTTTGGGTGAGTCACCTCTAATATTCTGGAATTCTCCATCACTCACTTTTCCCACCCTTTCCAGGCCTTACCTGTTTACTATCAACAACCAAGACATCATCCCTCTATTGTAGCACCAGATTACGTCTTCCTTTCAACCTACACCACCAGCTTCCACCCTCAGGAACGCTCCACAGATATGCCAAAAGATCCTTCTAATCGCCCAATCTCCAGATTTCTTTGAGGCCAATGAATCCAATTCTAGACTTATATCAACTCTCCCTTACCTGGAACTTTCTCAATAGCAAGTACTCAACCCCATCTTTCACTTTAAAATTTTTCCTTTTTATTTCGAACTCTGCACTTTAACTCATTTTCTTTTCCAGCCTTTCTCCTATCAATGGTCATCAAGAAACTCTCCACTTGGAGAGTTTCTTTCTTCTCCTCTTGATCTTTATCTACCCTATGTCTAGAGTCTGCCAGATAAAACCATTAGCATTTTTACCAGAACCATAATTTTGTGAAGGCATAAAAATGGGTACCTACAAAATTTCAAAATCACAATGCTATGATGAATTTAGCTAATGGAAACTGCTCTCTTATGTTAATAAACCCATTAAAAAATAATCACCCTTTGGAATGCTTCACAAGTGGTATCACATTCATATTATTCAGAAAATAATATTTATAATAATGTCCACATGTTTTTAATGAAAAACAAAATGTTTTCTGTATATTGCTAAAGTTACCATTTTAGCCATGAACCCCATCCACATAAATCAAAGCTATTAAGAACAAAACTCTCTTCTTTAATTACAGTATAATGAAGTCTGGTGTCTACTGACCCAAAATGACCTCTGGAGCTCTGTAGTGCCGTGTGGACACCAAAGTACTGTGATGTTCATCATCATATGTTGCACTTCCAAAGTCAACAACTTTAATATCTGTGTTTTTTAGTGTGCGTTCATCACGTTTCTACAAAATTGAGAAAACATAAAATAAAGACATTTTATAACACTACTCAAAATACTGAACAAAAATAATCTTTCTTTCTTTTTTTCTGCTGGGTGCTGGGGATCAAGCTTAAAGCCTAGAAGGGGCTATGCTAATAATGTTCTACCACTGAACTACATTCCGAGACCTACTTTTTTGGCGATTAAAAATTGAACATAATGGGCTCAAAAGTAAAATTCCTCATGCAAAGATCACCAAACTAAGCTAAATTTCAAAGATAATCACTTAAAGCAAGTCTTTTACTTACCATTTTAGAATTATATTTGACTACATAGTCAGACTTCACAAATAAAATATTTTCAGGTTTCAGATCTGTATGTGTTAATTTATTATGATGCAAAACTACAAAGAGAACAAAAAGACATTATTAGTTTTACCTAGAAATTGAATTGGTAAATGGGAGGGATGAAGGAGAATTAGCAGTAGATATGGTGATCAAGAAGGGTTTCATCTTTACCTGGGGTATGTATGTATATTTTGATGACAATTTTTAACGTTTTTTATAATAAAAATCTTAAATTTTCTGATTTTAAAAATTTATCAAATATACTTACAATTTATTGATTGGCAGATCTGATACGCCATCTGCCTGATGTGATCAATCTGAAATGGCAGAAAGCTGTTTTCTTTAATGAAATCATAGGTACTAAGTCCCAGCAGTTCAAACACAATACAAACATGACCATGATGATCAAACCATTCTAGCATCTGGACACATCGGCTAAAATACATCAAAATAGCAAGTTAGTTCATAGAATTGTGATTATTTTACGTAATAAAATGGCCCAAAGTTCAATTTATACTTACAAGACACTATTAGGATCTGTACTATTTAAATGCTCCAATACTTGGATTTCTGAACGAGCTGCTTCACGGTAACGGCCTACATTTTTTACTATTTTCACTGCTACATGTAAGCCATCCCTTAAAAACAAAATTAAGAGGAATACACTAAATATATGGCAGTGGGCTGAAGCCATTTATCCTTTAAAGTATAATTTTAATTATTAATCCTCTATGCTATTTTTTTAAAACCATCTTTTAGATTACACCAAATTCTATACAACATCTTTTCCATACAATCAAACAAAATATACTTTATATGAAGCAATAATTCCCTTAATACTTATGAATTTAATGTTTGTTCCTAAAAGTTTACATTTATATAGATTTTATACCAAAAAAAAAGTAAATAAATATATAAGAACACAAACCAATAACAGAATATGCTACAGTTGAAAACATTCACTCATTCACCAGGCTAACCTATTCTATGCCAGACAGTACACGTTTTAGGGACAAAAAAAATTGGACTTGTTCCTACACGCCTCACACAGTCTAATGGAGTTCTTCACAGAACAGGTGAAGCCCCAACAAAGACAAATTAAAAAAAAAAAAATCTTATTTATACAATAAAGTATAGAGTCCTGAAAGATAGCTTTGATTATCAAATTGGGAGAGAAATGAAATATTTGGGCAAAGACACCACCCTAAAGTCAGGAAGCCAAGATAATATTTCTTAGCTTAGCATATTTATGATGCAAATATGCAGAAACAGCAAGAGCACAGGGTTCAGGGATTTACAAAAGGGCACTTGTATAGAGCCATGAATATTTTGACATCTTCAACTTCCTCTTGCCTCTGTTCTACACCAGATCTACTTGAAGATGAACTAGCACTCAAGCCTTTTTCACTAGGTGCCTCTACTTTACAAAAGAAAACAAAATCTCCTCCTCTTGTAAGATATCTTTGGGGTTAACAAACAAATGATACTGGCTGGATACCAAATCTTTTTCCATGTTTGCTAGTTTCCAAATCATTGCTTTCATCAAGGTCTCAATAAAGTTGTAGCATGATAAGCCATTTAAATGTTTTTTGATAATATTCTCCTTAAGATGTTTAGCATGTATCTCCAGATTTACCAAAAATTGTTATAAAACAGTTGTTGGGGCTGAGGATGCAGCTAGCTCAGTGGTAGAGCACTACTCGCCTAGCATGTACAAAGCCTGGGTAGTTAAATCACCAGCACCCTCAGAAAAGAAAGGGAGGCAAAAAAAATGGCAAAACTCCTACTCCCATATATTTAATTATATGATCAATAAGCTTTTTTTCTCAGTGTTTATATCTATAAAAACAAAAAAATAGAATGCCAAACAGTACTCATTTTTTTAGAAGCCAACAATCCCAATACAAGACACGCTTCAATAAACTTTTTATGTCTAATGAATAAAAAAAATATGTAATGTTAGTACTTGGATCAATTAGAAAACCTTGATTAATCAAGAGAATCTCAGGAAATTATTTAAAAGGCCATTAATGAACAATTGGTGAAATCTGAATAAGATTAGCTGGCAAAATCTGAAAATATATGTATATGTAGATAATAAAGGAAATATTGTCAAACGTTCACTCTGGGGAATCTGGGTGAAGGACATATGGGAATTCATTGAACTGTTTTAGCAACTGTTCTGTGAGTCTACAAATATTTCAAAGTATAAAATTCAACTTATGTTCACATTTTTGTTGCAGAGAAGTAAGATGGGGTGATAATAAAAGATAATTTAGGATAATTTTCTTTATGGACAATGGAACAGAAATTACTTCAAGGATGAAAAATTTGTGTTGCTGAGGACTGAACCCAGGGCTTTGCCCAAGTACTTGATTGCTGAGCTACTCCCCCAGTCCTAAGTATGCATTCAAGAAAGTTTGTTCATGAATGATAGTACATTATCAAGTGGCTATGATATTGAGATTGCCTCCAATATATTTAAAAATTTATTTTTTAAATACTCATACTTAAAATAAGCTGAAAATTACATCCTTTCCAACTATCATAATTTATGACAAAAAACTTTAGATGTCAATTTAAAATATGCAGTTCTACTAAACATGCTTTAAAAGATTTAGTTACAAAGACATAGGCAAACCACAGACAGAATAGAGGAACTGAAGGAATATGGTAAAATGAGGCAGAGTAGGTCATCAAATCACAAACGGGTAGGTAGGCCTCATTTAAAAAATTGGACTTAATTCTGTAGGTCTCAAGTAGGATAATTTCTTTGCAGACTAGGAAGTTAACTCTATTATGAAAATTTAGATATATTTTTGTCTCTGCAATCCAAAAGTAGCTGAATCTCTCCTAATAGAGGACCAACAATCTAAGCTCTGGGAAACTCCTTCACTTGAACACACACTTTAACTTCAATAAACTCAATCTGATAGAATTTGTCAGCATTCTTCATAAAATCTATGTACCTGGTAAATAAACTATATCTAGGTTAAAGAAATGTTGAATATCTATCAGAAAAACTTATAGCTACTACTACTTTAAAAACATACTTCATATAAATTATGGGTGATTTCCCATCAAAAATATCAGAATGTTCAAAGATATAAAAATAAACTTACATGCCATGATCAATGCATTCTACAACTTTGCCAAAGGCCCCTTCACCCAAAGTGTCCACGATTTCATCTAAAGTGAGGGAGAGAAAAAGAGGTATAAGTAACTAAGTATAAATTAACTAGTTATTCAAACAATGAATGCTTAAGTGTGGAATATTTTCAAATGATCTCTAACAAGCATAACTAATGTTTCAGCACTCAAATTATTTTATTTTCATCTGCTACAAAAACAATTAGATAGAGCTATCTTTCTTGCTCTAATCTCAAATTCCACTGATTATTTTGGAACTTTAGAGTAGAAATATTTAAATTCTACAGAAAAGAAGAAATACAAAAGAACAAACCAACCCACAAAAAACAAAACAAAAAAGCAATGAAGAGTTCTTTAGCCCCCCGCTGACAAACTATTCTTAAAAAGATTATTCTGTCTGCAAAGTTTAAAAAGTGTTGAAAAATATTCTATACATCTTGCTCTTAGAACGTCTCCACTTTGACAGATCAGGTGACCCTCCTCATCATCCTCTATACTCCTGGATCTTTTCCTTCGGTGGCTCTTCTGGAACGGCAAGTGGGCAGCACCAAGATCGTCCAGCCAATCAATATATCAGAGTGAATTCAGGGCAGAATACGCAATTCATTCAGCGGGGAGATATTCAGGCATTCAGATAAGCACCAGGCCACGAACAGTTGGCAGGAGCAATTTCAAATTCAGTCCCCAGAAATTCACAGGGCACAGTTTATGTTACAGAAGAAAAACATGGCAAGGAACAGATTTTCAGATAAGATACTTAAAGTGGCAATAGAAAAACAACACAATTGTCTCTTTAAAATACTGATTTAATTGAAGTCTGAAATTTAAAGAATGCAATGTCATGATTTACTAATCTCTTGCTATAACTAGCATATGCTGTGAGTTGAGATGTCTAGTTTGTCAGAAAAATGTTTTAAAATGTCAAGATTGTTGTAACTGTCTTATTTAGCAATATTCTGAAATATACATGATTAAAATCAAAGGGGAAAACAAAGGCTAGTTAATTTCAATGTTCAATCCAATAACAGCTAATTCTATCAAAGAAAGGTTGGGGAGAAAAACTGCAATTCAGTTTACAGATTAAAACAATGAAGATGTCCATTTAAAAAAAAAATCTGGCTTTTTAAAAATATGTTTCCCATTCAGCACCCATATTCACAATTTCAATAGATGTAATTACACAATGATGCACTGTATTAAGGATTATGCTATATACAGGTTAACAACATTTAAGTATCAGTGCAACTTTCCATTTTGTTTTTAAGTATTAGGAAAGAGGTTTCTTTCAAAGTAAAATAATATTTCAATTGAAAGAACAAATGGGTGCATTATTTTTCATAAGATTATATTATACAAACACAAAAATGAAATAAATTCTATAATTAAAATCAACAAACTCATGATCTGGTCTGTAGAATGAGTAAATGTGGGCAAGTGAGGGCTAGCTAATAAATATACAGATCAGCTATGAGAATGTGGACGTTTCCTTTAAGGATTCAAGTAATATAATAATTATATCCAAATAGCATTACATATATAAAGAAACTTTTAGAAACTTATCAGCTCCTTAAGAGCTTTTACACACAATTAAGAATCCACTCAAAATAAAAACAAAATCAATCATACCGAACGTGACTGATGACTTGAACAGTGTCTATTACGCTTCCTTTTAGGACTGCTTCTCCTGCTTCGGACTGAGGATTTACTGCAGTGGATTCGATAAGCGCTTTCAATGTCTCTGTGATAATGTCTAGGAATATATCCTTCACAGTAGTCATTTCTGTATTCATCAACGTATCTCCGGTCCCTATAATCTCTCTCATTCAAGGACCTTGCTTCTAAATAATGACTGCAAACACATTAAAGGATTTCAAATCATTCTCTTCATTTTGGAATAAATGGTCAAATAAAACACACAAGAATTCCTGATTTAAATAATGAAAGAAAAAAAATTCACAAGTTAAAATTTATATAATACTTATCTCACAAACTTAAGAAATAACTTTAACCAACAAGCAAATGGGTCCATGTTTCTCCATTATAAAAATTGCTGTCAAGCACTTCATAGCAAGGAACAACAACAAAAAAAGCTTAAGTCAAATTATGTTTAGTGTTTACCTAAGTGCTCCTTTACCTTCTGGACAAAATTAAAATCAAAATTCACTCTCCTGGAACTCGTCAGTCTTATATGCATCTGAAACTAAGCTTCCTTTTCTCTCTCAGACACACACACAATCAAAGGCAGGCAAAATAGGATTCCTTTCTCTTTTAATGTTAAGTGTGTTTTAGACATCCTAGCAGAAAATTCTTCCATGAAAGGTGTCTTAGAGATACAAGGAGCCCTGAATGTATTCTAGCCTTCTCATTTTAATGATGACTAAATTAAAACTCCCTAAATAATATGCACATTAGTGACAAAAACTGAGACATTTTCAAACTACTTATTTTACATCACTTATTCTGTCTTGTCTTTGCATTTCTAGCCTTGTTATTCCTGCTTGAGAAACAGACAACTTTCAGTACTGCCTACTCTGCTGAAGACATCTGCAAGATATGTTCCACAAATGAGAAAGGGATCCTGTGATTGCTTGCCTAGGATTACATAAGTCCCTCCACCCTACTTCCCTTTGCATTTCTAACTTCCCATCATTCCTGCTTGAGAAACACACAAGAAACACATGATAGAAAACATCATTATCTAGTGCCACAGTACTTGCATCTACAGATCCCTTTGAGAATATGATGAAAGTTGTGGACCCCTCTTCCCTAAGAAACACACAAATGCATGAACAAAACTTGGCAAATAGTTTCATAGAGGTCATGGACCTCAGGAAGTCAATGGATCCCAGTTAAGTAGCCTTGATCTGATGGAAAGAAAAGGACATAGAGATTCAATTGGCCCAGTTTCCCGTCCCCCTCTCTACCTGGGATGAGTGTCCTCTTCAACAGAGTGCGAAGCTTCAAGAGGGATGCACATGGAGCACTGAGGGAGAGAGGGGACACCTGCCCAGTCAGACAAATTAGCTAAAATAATCCTGACAAGCAATGGAGTGACAGATGTTGCCTAAAATGCCCTCACCAACCCCTTTAGGTTCCCCAGAATGTGCTGTCATTTTTTCCCCAGAGTTCTGGTTTAGGCAGAAATAAAGGAGAGAAACACCCTTAAAACCACTACCCCAAAACAAGGCTGGCATCTAGTACTACCCAATTCAGGCGGAAGATGCAGGACCCATTCTTATTCCCTAGAGTCAGTCTAAGTTCTAGCCACTGGAGAAACAACTCAGGATTTTAGGGAAAGATTGTGGGGGTCTAGGTTAGCTGTTTTGAAAGTGTCAGGGAGAACTCTCCACCACAAGCTAGGAAGTACACACTCATTAAGCATATCCTATCTAGTTCTGTAAGGCATCCTTCCCACAAAAATCCCAAAATCGTGCTATCAGAAAAAACACAAACAATCATTAGTTGGAATACTACATAAAATCAGAGCTGCTGATAATCCAAAAGCAATATATAGAAAAACAAAACGGCATGATGTAATACCATGAGGAAAAACTAAAAAGACTGGAACCTTTTCAATCTATAATGACCAATGACCAAGGCTGAGAGATTATATAAACAAAAACTATAGAATCATACAGGCTATGGACACGGTAAACAAAATGAACAGACTGATTAAATTTTTACAAATATTCACTGAATGCCCAGTGAATATTTCACTGTAGCCTTTCAAAATAGTCAAAACTAATGAGGATAGGGGCATTCATTTTTATTTCCACAGGTCCTGTGGGAAATAAAAAAAAAAATTATATAAGGCAAAGTCCCTGCCAACAAATAATGAACAATTTAAGACCATCACATAAAAATAAAACAAAACCCAACAATGAAGGAAATACTGAAAGGTTGGATGTGAGTGCTTAAGAGTCAGAGAAAGGAAAAAACTCAAATCTGCTTAAAACAGTCAGGGAAGAATTCATGAAAAAGATGGGAACAGAGTTTCACTGTAAAGGGAAGCCAGGATATGGACAAAGGGGAAAGTAGAAGAAATTCCAAGGGAGAAAAATGGCATATTATCACTTTACATTTAAAGTACTTTTAGCCACAATGGCTTAGAGATGGATTTGTCTATGTATTATTCAGGTAATAATAGCAAGAGCAATGTTCACCCTGAGAAATATAGCAATTCTCTGGCTGAAAATATATCATTAAAAGCTCAGGCTAAGGAGTGTATCTCAAATAGTTTGTCTATTAAATAACAACTTAGAATAAGGAGTTCTTACTAAAAATGAGATTCCTGGGCTTCAGGGTCATACTTATCGATCAAATCTGCATTTGAAACACACCTCCAAGGTGATTCCTATTTACACTAAACTGGTTTAAGACCTAATACCTTGTTATAGAAAGACATTTAAGGATATAAAAGTGGTATTTACAGTTACATCATCTTCTCAATAAGTGTGCAGAATGGATTAAGCCTGTAGGAAGAGAGACCAACTCACAGGCTACTGCTAAAAGATGAATCACAAAGAAAAGACACTTTGCAATATATGTGACAAAGGGTTAAAATAATGGGAACATGAAGAAGCATTTTTTTAGAAGTACAATTTGGTTATGAACCTTCTAAGAAAAGGAAAATATTTAAGAATCATCTTTTAAGAGTTCATACCCTTTAGCCTCTTGGAATCTATATTCAAGAAATAATCAGAGGCAAAGATTTGTGAAACCTTTTTAAACAAATAATAATTTACATCTAAATAGGGGGCCACTATAAAGGTTACCTTCTTCACATTTTTCTGGATTTAAATTTTTTTTCTATAGTTTTATAAAAACTACTCATAAAGTTTTTAACCTTCAAAAAGAATTTTTTGGATTATGATCAACAATTACCACCAAATATGTCTGAGGCTAATGTCAAAGAAGAAAGTACTGGTCTGGTGGTTAATTAGATTGACTAGGTATTATGTTTATGTAGTTAACTATAAACATGAATCAATCAAATCACTTCCTTTGTACATACACAATATATAATAACTTATGAATAATGATTATTATGATGTTAACCTTATTTTGTATACTTATCAATATACTGGGATAGATATGATTTTTATATTATACTATACATCAATTTGCTCTAGTCACTGAAATCCTACATTCAACCTCCCTCCACATTCCCTTATGTAACAGTGTTTAAAAAAGCATGATTAGTCTACACTGACTACCAATAAGCTCACTGTTTAGCAGAACAAGTCTATTTAGCATGGAGGAGGAAAAAAATTACATACTGTTTTTTAAAGTAACCCCAGCTGGCTAATTTAGAAAGCAATCTGGTAAACAGTCCCAATGGAACATCTGCACAAACAAGGAGAAAACATAAAACCAACACAAAACAAATGAGAAAGGGAAATTAATGGAAGAGAGTGTGCAAGAAACTCTATTCATCTAGCCTTTAATATTTAGAACTTTAGGATTCCTTTAATTCTATATAAATGTATTACCTCCAAATTTTACACCAGTAAAAATACAAAAAAAAAAAAAAGACTCAATATTATTGTAAATTTTTGAGACCCTTTCCTAAATTACTAGCTACTGCCTGTATATAAATAAAACAGTTCTTAGAATATAAGTAAACTTCTAAAATACCAAACATATTCATTGGCCTTAATTCTGTAAATATAACCTGTAGAATATAAGCGACTAATCCCCAATGCACTTTAACTTATCCACATGTTACTTTTCTTATCTGGATTAAACTGTCCCACCCCTTCCATCACCTCACTTTTGAAACACATAATGAGCACCCTAATTTATGTACCACCCTCCTACACACAGGTTAAAAGCACTCAATGGACATTCTTTCATCACCTTTACTGAACTTTATGTGTGTCTCAACTCCCCAACTATGTTACTGGCGGCTAGAAATCAACATGCTACTGACTATATTTTTCTGCCTGCTTGCTTACTTTTTCCTGTGGTAGTGGGGATCAAACTCACACATGCTAGGCGAGTCCTCTACCAATGATCTACATCCCCATCCCCTGAATATATTTCTTATTCACTTGCAGATCAACTGTCTCTCAATACCCCCAGACAGACACAGATATATGATAGAAACTGTTTTATTGCAGCTACAGCCTTTGCAACTACAGAAGCCAGCCTATAACAGTAATGGATAAGAGTTTTTTGAATGAATAAATGTTGACTGCATTCTACAATCACTTGATACAAGCTATATAAACAAATAAGAAATCATTAAAACTATTAGGACTAAAATGTAACTAAGTAGAGAGTAATTTACCAATCAGATTCTTTAAACTGGTGATGCGGTTTACAATGCCTATTCTCTTGTGTACTACTGTGAGATCTCCTCTTCCGTTTGTGACTTCCACTGTAGCTTTCATGACCCCAGCTTTCTCTGCTATCCCAATCAGGGCAGTGTGTTCGTTTGGAATGTCGCATCTGTTAACCAAAAAAAGAAAAAGTGAGTTGTGGAGGTTATAGAGAGCTGTGGAGATGGATTTGTTTAATAAATGAAACATTATTAATAGAAACATTATACATTAATATTATTTAAATATGGCATGTAGGGTCATAAAGGCTGTAGAATATTTTTAGGTATGTTTCCCAAGGCATACAGTACTCTACCACTGGTATATCTGACAACTACTGAGTGGCATAGATCTAGTACTAAATAATGGATAACACGGTGAGACCTTTAATACACCATCTTTCAATTCTTCTGAATATAACCAGGACAAATTCTCAGCTTGGTTCTTGTCTTCAAACAAAAAAGAATGAAAGAAAAAAATTCTGTGGGCAGAGGGGAGGCAGTACTAGGAACTGAACACGGGGGCACTCTTACCACTGAGCTACATTCCTAGTCTTTTTTTCTTGTTTTTATTTTGAGACAGGGTCTAAGTTGCCCAGACTGCCTTGAACTTGGGATCCTCCTGCTTCAGCCTCTGGAGTAGCTGCTATCATAGGCATGTACCACCCTATCTGGCAAAAATTTTTAATCTTCAAATTTTTGAAAGGTTCAGGCTTAAGGCTTCAGTAGACAACAGTATTTAGCTTGAAATCAATGATTTTTTTTGTCTTAATTTATTGCCACTGTCATTTATGCTAATTTTCTAATTAGAAATAAATTTCTTTAAAAAATGTTAACATTAAAACATGAGCTGATTTAACATTAAATAAAATCACAAGTGTCATGCAGCTTGGTTAACATATAATACAAATAATCAATGTAAAAAACGGATATTAAATATGGGAGGTGACTTCTATTTAAAGCTTTTCATTAATTAAGCTTTTTTCTCAAACTTCTTTTTCTAAATCTTAGAATGACTCCAAGGTTTGAAAATAACAAAGGAGGGGCTGGGGTGTAGGTCAGTGTTTGTCTAGCATTATCAAGGCCCTAGGTTTGATCCCCAGCACCCCTTGCACACACACAGAAAGAGAAAATAGAAGTGAAAGAACACAATATTCAACAGAGAAACTGAAAAACCAAAAGGTGATTATTATAAATCCATTTTCTCTAGTAAGAAGTTTATTTGCAAATCATTTGTAGTTTTTCTTAAAATAAAAATCTATTTGTTATAAATCTGGAGTAATCCTGAAAAAGAAACCAACTTATGGGGATACATAATGAGGCATGGTTAAAGTAACATCAGACTATGAGGGTAACACAATTCCCAGACTCAATCTACACCTCCAATATACAACAGGATTCTGAACCTATGCTCGATTTAACCAATCTGCCTCTTCCCAACTTAATTCTTTTTCAAAGCGTAAAATTTTTAACAGTAAGGTCCAAACTCTGCTAAACAGGGTGAGTTTAAATGGCAAAAAGAAATTCACAACTCAACAAAGGAGCTGGCAAAAATCTAAAATGGAGCAAATAACTTAGTTAACCTTATTCAGCTTGCCTAAATGAGAAATAAGCAAATAAATCAAGTAAAAATTTAAAATATTTCAAATTGATTAATGGCTTTGAAATGAGGCAGCTTCAATTCTCCTGGGAGGTCTTCCCTGTTATGTATCATGCCTTCAGAGCCTGATGCCACCAAACATTTTTTTTTTAAAGCAATGCTGAGATCAACCCAGGGCCTCCAAATTGCTAGTTAAGTACTCTACCACCTTCAGCCCAAACATTAGGATATTTTAATTTGATGCTGATTCTAATTCTGTGCTCATTCTAATTCTATACATCTTTTGGTTCATGAGGCTTCTTTTAAGCTTACTTAGCAGGAGGCTAACAAACTCCAGGCCAATCTCAGCAACTTAGTGAAGTACTAAGCAACTGAGCAAGACCTGTCTCAAAAATAAAAAAATGAAACAGGCTGGAGATATAGCTCACTGGTAAAATGCCCCTGGGTTCAATTCCCAGAACTAAACAAGCAAGCAAACAGAGAAGATATTGATGAAGTCAAATAAAAAATCCTAAAATTATTGTTGGCTTCTCAATGGAGATTAGTAAGTCTTCAGAATTATTAAAAAAAAAAAAAAAAAAAAATTTAAAGCTGGCACAGTGGCACAAGACTGTAATCCCAGAAGCTCCAGCAACTTAGTTAGATCCTGTCTCAAAATAAAAAATAAAAAAGGGCTCAGGATGTAGCTCAGTGATAAACTGCCTCTGGGTTAAATCTCCAGTGCTAATAAATAAACTTTATTCTTTTCCCTAATTCTAGAAGAATTCTCCTAACTTGTTCCTTCAATTGCCAAAAATGTATTTTAACCACATTTACAACTCAGCTTCGCTAAACATTTTTCTCTCTCCCACCCTCATGCTAGTGATTGAATCTAGGACCTGGGCCTTTCCAAGCACCTCTAACCCTCGAGTTAGGACAGAAGACACTAAAGAGGCAGAAAAGAGGCATGCAGAACACCACAAAGTGGCCATGATTAAAGTCCACTTTGACATGGATTAAAAATTCAGGTTTAAAGGTCACAAAGAACACCATTACAACAATTATTAGACCTTATCCACAGGTACAAAATGTGTTCACAAA
The DNA here is from genome assembly GCF_021218885.2 of Marmota monax. NCBI lineage: Eukaryota > Metazoa > Chordata > Mammalia > Rodentia > Sciuridae > Marmota > Marmota monax. The sequence continues at coordinate 3,254,355 of NW_026694340.1, forward strand.
GCAAAACGCACCAAAAACAAAGAAAATACTACCCCTTTGAATAATGATCAACATACCTGTAAATGACCAACATCCTAGGAATGATCAACATGTCCGGTTACAAACACAAAGGAGAACTGAAAACAACCTCTTAGCTCATGTCCCTGTACTACTGATCTTACATGTATAAATGTCTAGATAAGGTGGAACTAGCAATATCCTCTCTTCAACACCCACACTCCACCCTGTGTACTTCTTTCTTTCACTCAATAAATTCAATCATGTGCCTCACTTTAGAACATAAATTCCTTTTTGAGAGCATACATCAAAGGACCCTCACAGCCAGAATTGAAGTTCACCTCCTTTTTGAGGGACCTCTTTGGATCCTCATCCTGGTGACCAACCCCCCTAAGCATTCTTAAAATAATGGCAAGCAAAATTTCAGCTTCTGATGACTAAGGGTAATTATCATGACCATCCATTATGAAGGTTTTGCAACACATCTGTGTTTGCTTTAGTTTGTTTTTTCCCTACCTACCATGAGTCTGCTAAATCATCTCCTCTACAAAACAAAGTTATCAAATTATCAAACTTATTAATATGCAATATTAAGATTGAGTTTCTTGGACGAACCCAATATTTTTCTAGTCGGGTTCACTATTTTAAATTTAATTCAGCTGTTGGTACCAGCCCCGTAAACACCCATTTTGGTCCCCAGCAAATTTTAGAAATATTTTCTCAAGAGGCAAAGAGAAGCTTCTAGGACCTACCCCTTCTGTAAGGTTCCTTCACATACAGAGAAAAGCAAAGCTACCTAAAATTACCATGCTGCCTCTAATTAGTTAAAAAAAGAAAAAATCCTATATGCTAGAATCATCAGGTGACTGACGTTTCAATAAAAACACCCGACACAATGGATATATCATCAGTATTAGAAATCTGATGCTCCATCACCTTTTTAAAAGATCTTAAAAAATACTTGACAACTTTATGGTATGAACAGTTTACAACCTTAAAAAAGGGGGGGTGGGTTACAAGTTATGATTCGAGGGCATTTTCAAATAGGCAAAAAAAAAAAAAAAGCCTGGAGGTGCCTGTTTGGAGAATCATCTATACAGGTGATTGGCCGGTAGTCTGCAGGTTGGCTACTTCACCAGAGATAACACGCTGCAGAACTACCAGAAAGGCTCATTCTCTCCACAATGGTATGCTCCATGGGGGGGGGCAGTATTGCACAAAGGACGAATCTCCCCACGTTTCAACCTCTTACCTGCACTAGGTGAATCCCACCACCTGGATTCACCCAATCCCCACCCACCTCTCCGCCCCAGGCACCTGGCCAGAGGCTTTGGCGTACAAACACGGACAAACGCTGGACTAGGGAAAAGCCCCCCAAAGCTACAAACGGTGGAGGTCAGGCATCTGGGAGCGGGGGAATCGATCTCCGACAACACAAACACCAGCGACGGGCCCCTCGCAGGGTCTCCGGACACGACCTCGCACTCTCGGACCGACCTAGCACTCGCGGCCCTGGCAGTGTCTATAATAGAGTCCGAGCTCTTCGGTCAACACCGTGGGGCTAATTTAGAGCCTCTGGCAGGACCGCGACGCCAGAGCACCTTCAGGTTTTTAAGGCCACCAACGGAGCGGCACCCCGCAGGAACCGCCAACTCAGTCCCCAGAGGCCAAGGCCAGGAACCGGTCGTTTCTCGAACACCTGGCTCCGAGACCTAAAATAAGATTCGACGGTAGCCTAGCCCAGCACATCACACCCGAAACCTCACCTCTGCGAAAGCAAAAGGTCCTTTGGCCGAAAAACGTCGCCAAACCGCCGTCGTTCCTCTCCAGCCGCTGCGACAAACACCCTACAAAATGGCGGCAGCGCCGTCACCCTACAACCGCCTAGGCGGCCTCTAGCCCCACCTACACCGCGCAAACGCGACTGCGTGACAGAGACCTTGTCTCCTTTATTCTCCAAAGCCGCCTAACACATAGCTTTTAACAAGAAGAGACTTAAAAACGCAAGAACTCGGGCTGGGAATGTGGCTCAAGTGGTAGCGCGCTCGCCTGGCATGCGTGCGGCCCAGGTTCGATCCTCAGCACCACATACAAAGATGTTGTATCTGCTGATAACTAAAAAATAAATATTAAAATTCTCAAAAAAAAAAAAATGCAAGAACTCAGGAGGATAGAATGCCGCAGTCTGGCTGGGCACAAATGCCACAGCCTGGCTGGGCACACAATCACGAGCCACCACACAGCTTGTAGATTCAAACAGCAACTCTTTATTCCCGAACTCACACCAGCCGTCTACAATCACGTTCTGGGGAAATCCACGTTCTCTGCCCAAATCCCCTCCACTGGGCTTCTATCTCCAAAATATATTGTCTGAATCCCATGAGAACTCAAGGGGAACTCAGGCAGCAGGATACGCCCTATTCCCAGCAGGAATAATCTTAAACCTTAAACCTGGAACCTAAACTGGGAACGCCCTAAACACGATTATCTTAAAACCGGGAACACCCTAATCTGCCTTGGTCCTTGAGCAAGGTCACGTACATTCAATGTCACTGCAACATGGGGTACGCTGGCAAGGAAATTGTCATACCTACTTGGCTAATGGCTCCCAGCATCTCCCTCCTTCTGATTAATTAAACAACAAGCAATGTGGCTTAAGGACCGTGCCTGGTAGGTTGTCCAATTCAACATATGGTTCTTACCCGTCATGGGAAAAACTGACCTTTAGGCGTCAGCCTCCTGTCTTAGGTTGATACCACTGCAATTGAATCATACCCGTCACTGACTACCGGTCCAGCATACAGCCATACTTGTGGATAGGTCTATGCACCAGTGGGGGGGTGAGGTTCTTTGCCTCACCTCTGTTGGCCCCCTGTTGGTGCCAGTGGGGGAGTGAGGTTAATGTGGCTTATGGACCGTGCCTGGTAGGTTGTCCAATTCAACATATGGTTCTTACCCGTCATCGGAAAACTGACCTTTAGGCGTCAGCCTCCTGTATAGGTACAGCACAGAAATGGAAGCAACTTAAAATTTAGTATCAGAACTCACTTTTAAGGTTCCAGATATGTACATATGGGAGAAATATCTGTACAAATGGAAGAGTGTTTGTGTTTTAATACAGGCCATTTCTTATGGGCCTTTTTTTCTCTTTAGGTGTCAATCAGTCAAGTTCCTCAGGATTGTCTTCGAATTTCCTTTCAAGAGTTTTCTCCTTTTTCCTATTTATTCTTCCTTTCTTGTTTTCTCCCTTCATAAAAAGCCAAGCCCTAAGTGACAACCTGTCCTATGTATTGCAGATATGAAAGTATACAAGACAAAGTACCTGCACCACTAGAGCTTAGGTCCTAGTGGGAGAGAGAGATAAAATGGAAATAAAATACTTTTTATTATGTGCTATGAAAGAAATCAGGGAGGGAATAAAAGAATAACTGTGGAGGTCTTGCTTTGGGTGAGATGGTCAGTAAAGGACTCTTGGCAGATGTGACATTTTGAGAGAGAAAGGAAAAAGAAACTGGCTACATAAATAATGGGACAAAACCCATTTAATTCCATAAGGAAGTCTAATTTAATTACCTAAGGAAACAGGAGTGAAGATACTCTTCAAAGTTTTATAATAGGAAAAATATTGGAGATAATATAGATGTTTGTGTTAGCTTTATGTCACTGTGACCGAAATGCCTGACAAGACCCACTTATAGGAGGAGAAGTATCTTTGGTCTCATAGTTTCAGAGGTTCAGTTCACGGTCAGCCAACTACATCACTTTGGGCTTAAGACAAGCTGGAGCATCATGGCCGAATCATGGCCAAAGAGCCCATCAGAGGAAAGTTACTCAGCTGGAGGTGGCCTGGAAACAAAGAGAAGGGAAGGGGCTGCAGGAAAGATATACCCTTCTAGGGCATTCCCCCAGTGAATCACCACCTATAGTCATGCCCCATCTACTTACAGTTACCACCACAGTCCACTCAAACTAGGATGAGGTTACAGCTCTCAATCTAATTATTTCACCTCTAAATATTCCTGCATTAACACAGGAGCTTTGGGGGGACACCTCATGCCCAAACCATAACAATGATCATCTTAAGGGGTAAAGATAAGCAAAAAATAAACCTGTCTTAATCTATTTCTGCTGCAATAACAAAGTTTCTGAGGCAGGATACTTTATACAGAAAAAAGGTTTATTTAGCTTATGGTCATGGAAATTGAAGTAAATGGCACCAGCATTTACTTGCTTTGGGTGAGGGTCTAGTGGCAGATGGCATCACAATGGTGGGTGCATGTGTAAGACTGGCAAGCAGCACATGCAAAAGAGGCATTCACAGGAGGTAGCAGGCTCCCTTATAATAACATTCTTTCTGGAACTAATCAAGATTTCCAAGTTGAATTGATGTTGTTTTGTTCTCTTTATCCTGATCATTAAAGCCAACTTTTCCAGAATTTGTATTGATTGATGATATCTGTACAAATGGAAGAGTGTTTTCTGTGTTTCAAAGTTTTAAGCAAATAATCTGAGAAGTACTTTTCAGAAATGTTTGATATTGTCTTCATAGTGCTGCCTATAATGAAATCTTAAAGGCACACACACACACATAAAGTAACTTTATGAGTAATGGGTGTATTAATTAGCTTAATTGTGGTAATATAAAAGCATATATAAAAGTATCAAGTTAAATATTAAATATATGCACTATTGTCAATTGTATTTCACTAAAGCTTAAAAATGAAAGACTTTTCAGTCAACATTGTGAATGCAGGTAAAAACAGACAAAACAAAAACTACTTTGGATATGTGTATGTGTGTGTGTGTGTGTGTGTATAAATCCTGGAATATAAAATTGGGCATTGAAAACCAATGGAGCTAAACTAGATTTCTAAAACTGAGGAAGTCCTTTATTTTATTTTATTTGCTCCTTTTAGTTATACATGACAGTAATGTGTATTTTGACATATTTATACAAACCTGAAGTATGTCTTATTCTAATTGGGATGCAAGTCTTGTGACTGTATGAGCTGTAGAGATTCACAGTGGTATATACATATCTGTACATAGGAAATTCATGTTAGATTTAGGCCACTGTCTTTCCTGTTCCTATCCCCATCCTGTCCCTTCATTCTCCTTTGTCTAATCCATTTTTTCCCCTCTGTCTCTTTGTTGTGTGCTAGTATCCAGATATCAGAGAGAACATTTGACCTTTGGTTTTTGGGAATTGTCTTATTTCATTTAGCATGATAATCTCCAGATTCATTCATTTACCAGACAAAGTCATAAAGTCATTCTTTTTTTATGGCAGAGGGACATTCCATTGTGTACATATTTTCTTTATCCGTTCTTCTGTTGAAGGGTACCTCGGATGGTTCTGTAGCTTAGCTATGGTGAATTGAGCAGCTATAAACATTGAAGTGGATGTGTCACAGTAGTATGCTGATTTTAACTCTGTTGGATATATACCTAGGAGTGGTATAACCAGGTCAAATGGTGTTTCCATTCTGTTGGGGCAGGCCCAAAATGGCTGTAGTTAGGTTCCCTTACTGCAGCTAAGTTATATTTTCAGCATGTAGACAGAGCTAGGATCCGGCTATGTTATGATTAGTCAAGGCCAGAAACACTCTGAACATTAACTTGTGAGACACACACCCCCCCCTTATGTAACTGGTGGCAGTGTTAAAAGGGCATATAAAAAGGGAAAATAATTGGGGTGAAATGGGCTAATGGGGGACTAATGGAGACAAAATGGGGGGAAAATGAGAATTAAAATGGACCTGGCTGGGAGCTGGAGCTGAAGCTAGGGGCTGGCTAATAGCTATGGCTGCCCCTGAATAAAGGATGACCAGTATTCCCACTGTGCCTCACATCTTCTTTCAATTGCTCAATCTTTGAGCCTTGTTTCCTGGGTCAGAGCCTCTGCACAACACATTCCTAGTTTCCTCTGCATAATACATTCCCAGTTTTTTGAGGAATCTTCATACTGCTTTCCAGAGTGATTACACCAATTTGCAGTCCTACCAGAAATGTACAAGTGTACCTTTTCCCCACATCCTCACCAACATTTGTTGTTGCTTGTGTTCTTGATAATTGCCATTCTGACTGGAGTGAGATGAAATGTCAGTGTAGTTTTAATTTGCGTTTCTCTAATTGCTAGAAATATTGGACATTTTTTTTTGTTTATTTGTTAACCATTTGTATTCTTCTGTGAAGTGCCTGTTCAGTTTGCTTGCCAATTTATTGATTATTTGGGTTTTTGGTATTAAATTTTTTGAGTTCTTCATATATTCTGGAGATTATCCATGTGAGATACTAGTGGCAAAGATTTTCTCCTACACTGTAGGCTCTCTCTTCCCATTCTTGATTGTTTTCTTTGCTGTGAAGAAGCGTTTTAGATTGATACCATCCCATTTATCGATTCTTGATTTTACTTCTTATACTTTATGAGTCTTATTGAGGGAGTTGATTCCTAAGCCAACACAGTGGAAAGTTTGGCCTTTTTTTCTTCTAGTAGGTGCAGTGTCTCTGGTCTAATTCCTAGGGTTTTGATCCACTTTGAATTGATTTTTGTGCGAGGTGAGAGATAGGGGTTCAATTTCATTCTCTATGTATGCATTTCCAGTTTTCCCAGCACCATTTGTTGAAAAGGCTTTCTTTTCTTTGAAGTATGTTTGTGGAGCCTTTGTCTAGTATGAGATAACTGTATTTGTATGAGTTCGTCTCTGTGTCTTCTATTCTGTTCCATTGGTCTTCATGTCGATTTTTGTGCCAGTACCTTTCCATTTTTGTTGCTCTAGCTCTGTAATATAGTTTAAGGTCTGATATTGCTTCACTTTTCTCACAAGGATTGCTTTGGCTATTTGGGCCTCTGTCTGTAGGGAAGAGAGGGTATGCCAGATGTAGTGGTGCACATCTGTAATCCCAATGACTCAAGAGTCTGAAGTAGGATCTCAGGTTTGAGGCCAGCCTGGGCAATTTAGTAAGACCCTGTTCCAAACTAAAATAAATAAAAAAGGACTGAGAGTGTTTTTCAGTGGTATCAGTATCAGGAAAAACAAAAGAGAGAGACATCTACCCTTGAAGTAAATTCAGGTATAAAATACAATAACATTAACTATAGTGACCATGCTGTATATTAGATCTCCAGAGCTTATTAATCTTGAATAAGTGAGACTTTGTACTCTTTGGTCAACATATTCCCATTTATCCCTTCAATCCCCCATAAGGGATTGAACCCAAGGATACTTAACCATTGATCCATATTCCCAGCCCTGCTTTTTTTCCCTCATATTTTTTAATTTGAGACCAGGTCCCACTAAGTTACTCAGGGCCTCACTAAGTTGCTGAGGCTGGCCTGGAACTTGTGATCCTCCTGCCTCAGCCTCCTGAGCTGCTGGGATTATAGGAATGAATGTACCATTCTGCCTGGCCCATTTGAGTTTTTTAAAAAAATGGTACTGTAGCAACTGGATATTCATAGACAGACAGACAGACAGACAGACAGACACACACACACACACACACACACATCTGCTGCGTGACCAGCATGCTAGCTTCATACTAGAGGTTCTAAACATAGAAGTTAACTGAGATCAAAATAAAGACACATAAACTCAATTTACCTTTTTCTTGCCCAGCTAAGAGTCGGCCCTTCCTGGCTCCTGCTTCGAGCTACCTGACACAAGAGACCAGCAGGAGAGAGGGGAGAGCACACCAGAGAGTGGGCTTTTATTGGGGAACAAAAAATTCAGGGGAAAATTCCATCCAATGAAGGTCGAGGGGATAGCATTCCAAGGTCAGGGTCAGTGATTGGTTTCAGGGTCAATGGTCAGTCACACCCCCACACGGACAGGCTCTCACACCTGAAAAGGGTGGGGATAAAGCTCTGACACAGCTGGCCTGAGTGCCTCACACCCAGTCAGGGAGGTACCCAATCACACACACACACACACACACACACACAAATGATCCTTGACCTAAACTTCAAGATTTATCTCAAATGTTTCCGGGACTTAAATGCAATATCTAAAACTATAAAAATTTTAGAAAAACAGCAGAAAGTCTTCAGAATATAGGACAAAGTGTTCTTCAATTTATACTGAGTGCTGTACCCATTAAAAATGGATAAATTTGATCTTTTAAAAATGTTTACTTTGTGAAAGTTCATGTGAAGAGGATGAAAGACAAGGTACAAGCAGGCAGAAAATATTTGAATAGCCTACATTTCACAAAAGACTAGTATCTAGGCTGGGTGTGGTGGCACTTTCCTGTAATCTCAGCGGCTCAGGAGGCTGAGGCAGGAGGACTGCAAGTTCAAGACCAGCCTCAGCAATTTAGCAAGGTTCTAAGCAACTTAGAGAAACCCTGTCTCAAAAATAAAAAAATAAAAAGGGCTGGGGTAAGGCAAGTATGAGGGGAGGTTGGGCACTGAATTTTTAGGCCAAAGACTGATATTACAAACTATTTGCTAACTATAGAACCTTGGGCACATCAGTTAACTGCTCTTAGATTCACTTTCTTCATCTGTTAATTGAGAAGAATGTCTGTGCTGCCTACCTCACAGTTGTTGTGAGGGTCAAATGAGAATGTATGTGAAAGATTTGTAAATTAAAATTTTAAAAAAGGGCTGGGGATGTGGCTTAGTGTTTAGTACCCCTTGGTTCAATCCTTGTTACCAACAAAACAACAAAAAACTTATATCTAGAATATATGAAGAATCCTCAAGTCATAACAGTAAAAGCAAAGAATCCCCTAAGAAAATGGCCAAAAAACATGAAGGGACCATCACTGCCATTGGAGGACTGAAAAATGGAAACCATTATTAGGTATTACTACTCTGGAATGCTGTGGGGAGGGAACCTAGCCAGAGGCCAGCATTGCAAGCTCTTTTCAGGGAACTCTGGAATGGGCTGGGCCAGCTGATGCCATTCACTATTAGAATGGTTAAAATTCAAAATAAGGGCCTGGATTTGTGGTTTGGTGAGTTTATACTTGCTTGGTATGTGTAAGGCACTGGGTTTGATTCTCAGAACCCCATATAAATAAATAAATAAAATAAAGGTCCGTTGACAACTAAAAAAAAATTATAATAGGGACAACACCAGACACTGATGTAGATACAGAAAACCTGGATCACTCATATGCAGCTGGTGGGAATGTAAAATGATATAGCCATCCAGTAAACAGTTTGGCAGTTTCCTAAAAAAAAAAAAAAAAATTAAACACGTGCTAGTCATGGTAGCATATACCAGTAATCCCAGTGAGTCCGGAAGTTGAAGCAGGAGGATTTCAATTTCAAGGCCAGGTTAGGGAGCCCCTATCTCAAAAAAATGGGATATAACTTGGGGTAGAGCACCCCCAGGTTCAATCCTCAATTTCCCTTCCCCCCAAATTAAACACACCCCCAGAAATTTCACTCTTGGGCACTTATCCCAGTGGATGTCCTGTAATAACAGAAAAACCTGTGCCTAAATGTTTATAGCAGCTGTAATCATAATATCCCCAAACTGGAACCAATCCAGAGGTCCTTCAGTGAGTGAATGATTAGACAAATTGTGGTACAGTCAGACCTTCGTACCCTACTCTGCAATAAAAATGCGCAAAACCCTGATACACAACTGGATAAACTGCCAGAGAATTATGGCAAGTGAGAAAAAGATAAAGTGAATCCAAAAGACTACATATCATATGATCCATTTAATTAATATTCTTGAAATGACAAACATATAAAAGGGGAGAATGATTCAGTGGGTGTCAGGAGTTAAGGAGGGGAACAGGGTGAGAGAGTTGTGTGTAGCTGTTAGAAGGGAATGAGATGGCTCATGGATTCTTGGGTGATTGTGTTGATTATACCAATGTCAATATCCTGGTTATGGTAATATACTTCAGTTTTCCAAGATTTTACCACTGGGAGATCCTGGTTGGATGGTTTATGTCTTTAATGTCCCCTAAAAAATTGGAAGCTTTTGCCCAGCCCATGGTGCTATTAGAAAGTGGTGTAACCCTTAGGAGGTGGGGTCTTGTGAAAAGTTAGATCTGGGGGATGTGCTCTTGAAGGGGATTTGGGGACCCCATACTTCCTCTTCCTCTATCTTTGCTTCCTGGCTGCCAAGAGATGAGCAGCTTCCTCTGCTACTGCCTTGCCACAGGCCCCAAAGCAATGGGGCCAACCAACCACCAACTAAAGTCTTCCAAATTGTAAGCCAAAATAAACCTTTCTTCTTTTTTCTTGGGTGTTTTGTTATAGTACTGCAAAACTGGCTAACACACTGGATAAAGAATATTTCTTTGGGATTTCTTTTGCTGTGACTATGACTACATGTGAAATGCTAAAAATCTCAAAATAAAAAGTTTCCTTAAAAAACAGATCACCAAGGAGGATGACTGTGGGGGTGAGGTAAGAGGTTATGTACTGGCAAAGGAAAAGGGTTCAGGAGGGAGGGCAGGTAGGGGGATGCAGAGCTATTGGCCTGCTGGGCACCAGGGGCTGATAAACAGCTGCCAAGGGTGCCCAAGCACCACTGAGCTAGTGTGCAGATACTGCTCTACTAGCATCCACTGTTCACCTCCTAGCCGTGCCTTCACCTTGGGATGAACACCTGCATCTGGATCTGAAGGCGAGGCTGTTTAGGGGCTCGGCCTTAGTCTAGTGCCGCTGGGCTTCACAGTACCTGGAAGCAACTACAGTAACCACAGGCACCCTCCTATCCCCTGCACTGAAGGCAGTTCCCTGGAGAAGGTGTCAGTGCTCATGGGCTTGGTGATTGCAGAGGAAAGGCAGGAACCCATATTCTTGGAATTCACACGCCTCATAGTGTGATGTGTGGTAGTGGGCATTGCCTACATTAGCGATTATCACCACCAAGGTTTTTTTCTGTTTTCTTTTGGCACTGGGGATTGAACCCAGGGGTGCTCTACCATGGAGATACATCATACCCAGCCTTTTTTGTTTTTATTTAGAGATAGGTTCTCACTATGTTGCTAAGACTGGCCTTGAATTTGAGATCCTTCTGCCTCAGCCTCCAAAATCACTGAGGTTACAGGTGTGCAGCATACCAGGCCCACCACTGTACCTTCAAAAGAAAGAATTCCTTGATGGATGAAAATTTGAAACAACAGCAGGAGTTTTCAGGCCTAAGTTGTTCCAGCTACTCACCAGAGTTTGCAAATAGTCATGACAAAGATGATCAGGCTTTAAATTGTCATTAGGTAGTGAAAGTGCTGTCCCCATATGGAAGAGTAGATATTGTGAGAGCTGCTTAGGACTTTTGCCCATTTAAATGGTTTCCCTGATCCTGGTTTAGTATTGAAGCTTGGTACTGTGGATTACACATTATACTTTGTTCCCAAGTGAATCAGATTGACTAAGATTGTCTTTGTCTTCCTATTTAGACACCACTAATGAGGACTTTGTCTCTGCCCTTCCTCAATATGTATCCCATGAACAGTATATGGGGAACTAGTGATCCTAAACAGTCCTAAAATTCATTTGGAAGAAGAAAAGATCCAGAATAGTCAAAACAATTCTAAGCCAAATAAATAAATAAATAAAAATAAAGCTATGCTGGAGGCATCACAATATCTTGATTCAAATTATATTAAGAGCTATAGTAAAAAAATTGCACAGTACTGGCATAAAAACAGATACATAGACCAATGGTACATAATAGAAGACACAAATAAATCCACACATCTACAATCTTCTGATCTTTGACAAAGGTGCCAAAAACATACATTGAAGAAAGCCTTTTTACCAAATGGAGCTGGGATAACTGGTTGTTATATATAGAAGGATGAAACTAGACCCTTATTTCACTCTGAATAAAAGTCAACTCAAAGTGGATCAAAGAACTCAGAATTAGAACAGAAACTATGTAACTCCTAGAAGAAAACAGGGTCATTACTCCAACTTTTAGAACAGGAAATGACTTTCTAAATGGCCCCTTAAACAGAAAATAATGTCAAGAGTTAATAAATGTATACTACAGAACACGAAAGAAAAAAATTGAGGAAGGCCTTGGAAGATGGAAAGATCTAGCATTTTCTTGGATTGACAGAATTAATATTGTCAAAATGGCTATACTGGGCTGGAGTTGTGGCTCAGTGGGTGGAGTGCTTGCCTAGCATACATGAGGCACTGGGTTTGATCCCCAGTACCACAATAAAAAAAAAAAAACTAAATAAAATAAAAATATTGTGTTCATCTACTATTAATAATTTAAAAAATTACTATTAAAAAACTAATAATGGCCATACTATCAAAAGTGATATACAGATCTAATGCAATTCCTATTAAAATTCCAATGATGTTCTTCATAGAAATAGAAAAATCAATCATGAAATTTATTTGAAAAATAAGAGGCCCAGAATAGCCAAAGCAATACTAGCAAGAAATTGAAGCAGGAGGCATCACTATAGAGCTATAGTAACAAAACAGCATGGTAGTCTCATAAAAACAGACATTAAGACCAATGGAACAGAATAGAAGACACAGTCATACCCACATAAATACAATAATTTCATACTAGACAAAGTTACCATAAACGTACATCAGAGAAAAGGTAACCTCTTCAACAAATGTTGCCAGGAAAACTGGAAATGCATATGTAGTAGAATGAAATTGAACCTCTCTCTCTCACCCTGCACAAAACTCAAAGTGGATCAAGGACCTAACCTTTTGGTGGAGTTTTTGGATCTAAGTCTAAGATCATATCATCTGCAAACAGTGGTAATTTGACTTCTTCCTTTCCTATATTTATCCTTTTTATATCCTTCTCTTGCCTAACTTCTCAAGCAGACTATTTTTGAGGAAAAAAGTTGTCCTGGTAACTTCTCACATGCTTGTATAAAAACAGTTAATGGGAAAATTTTAACCAACTTTGAACCATACTACATAGTATACTACTCTTTGCACAAAATAAGAATCAAAACTTATTTTTCTTTTCTAGGAAAATATCCACTTTTACTATTGGGATTACAACTTATTCACCTTTTGTTCAGTATTTGACTGCCTAATTCAATATCTAAGTTTTTTAAATTCTGCATTTCAGTATAGTTAGAATTCTTTTTCAAATGTTCTTCACAACCCAGAACACAGACACCAAAGCAACATTCTCAAGTCACCTTGTTTAACTATAAAGAAGTAAGAAATGAAAATGGACGGGTTTCTGAAGATGAGTACTCTCTCTGCTCTGAAGATGAGCAAGCTTTCAACATTTAAGCAGAGTAGAACTCCACTCCTGAAGTTCCTTCAAACTGAGAATATTTCCACTTAATAAGTCAATCAATATATTGTTCCTAAAAATGAAAGTTTGATCACTAGGGAAAACTGAACAAAAAGTGTTTTCTTCACCCCAAACAACCACCCAAATGGCTCTCATCACCCCCTCTGATCCCACAAAGAGGGAAGCAATAGGGTCTAAAGGCTTTAAATCAGAAATCTTGACTTCTAAAACCCTGGTGCTATTTATTCAGAGTGGTAGGTCTATGTACTGTGGGAGACCAACCTTACACATGACTGGGTTATACTCCCCGGCTGGGTGTTGAGGCGCTCAGTCACAGAAACGTAGCAGAGCTTTCCCCACCCTTCTTGGGTTGGAGGGTCAGTGTCTTGTGCATGGTTGTATCTTGCTATAGCCCCATGGGTGAAGTTACGCTCACCTGTTCCTTTGTAATATGACGCCTTGCCCTGTTTAGGATAGAATCTTCCATGGAAGTATCTTGTGTGTGTCCCCTTCTCTTACTGTGCCCTTGGGTGTGGCCTACCCAGGTGTCAGTCAACCTGCTGACAGTGGACATCATGAAGATACTCAGTCCCCTGAAACCTGACTCCTTGCCTCATTTGAATAGCTTCTCCTCAATAAAAGGGGTCAGCATGTGCTCTCGCTCTCTCTCTTTCTGCGGACCCTTAAGGTCAGAGGAGCCGTCACAGCGACCCCAAATAAAAAGGTATTTGTGTCTCTTGTGTGGTTATTTCGTGCAGCCCAGTAAGCCCAGTTCAACTGGAGTGACCCCTGAGCCTTTTAGTCGCGAGAACAGAAACCCGGCAATGTACTGTGTTCTCTAATACTTCCCTCATTTTTTAATTTTATTTTTTGTATATAAGAGAGATTTTAATTTGCCTAAATTGTTTAGAATGTTAAGTGAAATTCAATCAAAATCACAGAATTTATTATAAAATAATAGTAACTGAGACCATACAACCTGAAAAAAAAGATCAATCATAGAGAAAACTATAGCCGAACTAAAGACACTTAGAAGTAATTATGATAAAGCCAGAACACTTCAAATTTCTAACGAAAATATGACTACTTAGTAAATATTGATGATAGAATGATTTATGAACAAAAATATTTGTATAACTACATTACAATATATAAAATCAATTACAATGCATTAATGACCTAATTATAAATGCAGTTAATATCTTCAAAAATATGAGCAATTAATGTCAGGCCTCAAAATAAGATTTTTAAGTAGAAACATGCTAAAATGAGATTTTTAAAGTAAAAATATTTTCAAGTATTCTCAATATCCTAAAATATTCATTTGATGATTATTCTTTTTTTTAATTAATTTTTTATTTATATATGACAGCAGAATGCATTACAATTCTTACTACACATATAGAGCACAACTTTTCATATCTCTGGTTGTATACAAAATATATTCACACCAATTCGTGTCTTCATACATGTATTGGATAATAATGATCATCACATTCCACCATCATTTCTAACACCTGCCCCCCCATTCCCCTCCAACTCCTCTGCCCTATCTAGAGTTTGTCCATTCCTTCCAAGCTCCCTCTCCCTACCCCACTATGAATCAGCCTCCTTATATCAGAGAAAACATTTGGCATTTGTTTTTTTTGGGATTGGCTAACTTCCCTTAGCATTATCTTCTCTAATTCCTTAGAAAAGTTGGAATGGAACCACCATTTGACCCTGTGATCCCACTTCTCGGTCTATATACAAAGGACTTAAAATCAGCATACTACAGTGATGCATCCATTTCAATGTTTATAGCACCTCAATTCACAAGAACCAACCTAGGTGCCCTACCACAGATGAATGGATAAAGAAAATATGGTATATATAAACAATGGAATATTACTCAGCCATAAAGAATGAAATTATGGCATTTGCTGGTAAATGGATGGAACTGGAGAATATCACGCTAAGTGAAATAAGCCAGTTCCCCAAAACCAAAGACAGGATGTTCTATCTGATATGATAACTCATATGATGCTAACTCACAATAAGGGAGGGGAAGATTAGTTGTTCATTGAACTAGACATAGGGGAAGAGAGGGAAATGGGAAATAGAAAGAATGATTCATACAGATATTTTCTATCCACATCTATGAATATATGATGAATGTAACTCAGCATCATGTACAACAATTATGGGAGTCTAACTAGAACAAGTCATACTTATTTGTATATATATAAAATTTCAAAATATACTCTACTATCATTCAAAAAAAAGTTTTAAAAACAGAATGGGAGAAGATCTTTGCTAGATACTCTTCTGACAGATATTTATATCTAGAATATATAAAGAACTAAAAAATCTTTACACCAAAAAAAAATAAATTACCCAATTGATAAATGGGCAAGAGAGCTAAACAGACAATTCTCAGAAGAAATGCAAATGGACAACAAATATATGAAAAAATGTTCAGCATCTTTAGCAATTAAGGAAATGCAAACTAAAGCCACACTGAAATTTTATTTCATCCCACTTAGAATGGCAGTCATGTAGAATACAAATAATGAATACTGGAGAAGGTTTAGAGTAAAATGAACACTTTTACACTGTTGGTGGGATTGCAAATTCGTTCAACCACTATGGATGTTGGTGGGATTGCAAATTCGTTCAACCACTATGGAAGTCGGTATGAAGTTTCCTCAAAAGACCAAATGGAATTACTCTTACTAAAGGCTGTTGTGAGACAATACATGAAGATTGAGAAGGTTTTTTGAAAAAATGAGCCTGTTCCTCTTTGAAATAACATCTGAGATTTTTATTCAGTAAATCCAGTGATGACTTTGTACAAAACATTAAGTAAGATTGAGGCCTCTATGGGGAATACTACCAAAGTCCACAAAAAATAATCGAAATAATTTTACATCCTCTCTTTTATGAAAGAACAGTGTTATTACTATTATTTTTAAAATGAACAAATGATACAGGAATATGCCTGTAATTCCAGTGCCTCTTCTGCAGGAGAACTGCAGGTTCAAGGCTAGCCTCAGCAATTTGGTGAGGTGTTTCAAAATAAAAAAAAATAAATAAAAAGGGCGGGGATGAGGCTCAGTGGTTAAGTGCCCTTGGTTTAATCCCTGGAACCAAACAATAATTTTTAAAGAAACTAAAAATGGTCTAGGGATATAGATCAGTGGTAAAGTGCCCCTGGATTTAATTATGAGTACTACAATCCATCAGTCAAATAAATGATCTTTTGACAGGTGTTTGAAAAAATAGACCACCAAGGAATATGGAAATGAATAACATGCAGGATGATTATACCACCTATGTATGTTTTTATCCTAAAAACTTATTCTTTACCTAAATAAGAAAGACCATCTTCGAGGCTTTGTTTTGTTTTCTCTGCAGTGCTGGAGCTCCAACCCAGGGTCTTGTGCATGTTAGGCAAGCACCCCACTGAGCTCCAACCCAGCCTCCATCATTTTCAATTGTAATAGGAGAAACTTGAGGCTCAGAAACACTAAGTTCTATGATCACAGTTAGAGGATGAAGACAGGACGGAACACAGTTGTCTCTGAAGGTAAAAATTGCCTCTGTGGAAAAGGAGTCTTTTCCATGTAGGAAGCATTATGGGAGAAGGAAGGAGGGTAGGACTCAAGTCACCCGAGTGGCTGAACACCTGCCCTGCCCCCTGGCTTCTCTATAATTATGGGTTCCATCTGAGCCACAAGCACAAAGCAGAAAGGGATGAGACTATGGTCATTCAATTAATTTCATATTTTATTCTCATTCAATTGGATGGGGAAAGGAAAGAATCACGAGTTACAGAGTTGGATTGTTCTGTTGCAGGGTGGGTTATCCTGGAAGGTTCATGTTCCAGGGTTCCCATCCGGGTGCCTGAGGATTTTCCATGAAGATCACAGGTGGAGGGACCCACAGCAGCTCCTCAAAGGAAACAGAAGCACCGCAGTCCTCGGGCTGGTGTTCAAGAGCTAGCAAGTCAGAAGCAACATCTGTACAGAGAAGACCTGAGAGAGAGGGCACACAGAGAGCTCAGGACATGTCACCCACCTGAATCCTTGCCTACGACATTGCCTGGCCCTGGGTTTGTGTCCATTCTCAACAAGTCTATGAGCAAAGTCCCTCAGGTCACTCTTTTGGGATTTAACTAAGAAGAAATAGGAGAAAGAGGGACAGTTGTACCAAAAGAGGCCTGTCCTATACTGTATATAGAAGGACCCTGTGGGCAGGATCCTGTCCTATCATTCCCTGCCCTGAGGATTAGGCCAGCTGATACAATTCACAAAAGGACCTTGAAGGTGAGTACAGAAAGAGACAAACCTGAGAGGTCATGGTCTTCCTGTCTGTACCCCAGGATTCTGTGCAGGGCTTGTCTATAAGGACAAGGCAGCGGTTCACTTCTTGGTCTCTTGTAGGCCTCACAGATAGTCCAGTACAGATCCTGCAAACTTGTCAGCATGTGGGAACATTTTTTCCAGCTCTTCTTTATGCCTCTCTGATTAAGACGCTGGGAAATTGCTTTTGATATTACATGATTATTCTTCACTCATGTTCAAGAAATTCCCATTCTTGCAGGAAACTCTGGATTTCTCGATTGTTCCACGGTTTAATTGAGTGCACTGCAAGGAATAGAAGAATGTGGGTGTACTTTGGCATCACTCACCTGCACTTATTAGGGGGTCTCAGAGGCCCTTTCTCTACAGTGGCAGGCCCAAACATGGCTTTATTTCAATT
Organism: Marmota monax; assembly: GCF_021218885.2. Classification (NCBI taxonomy): domain Eukaryota; kingdom Metazoa; phylum Chordata; class Mammalia; order Rodentia; family Sciuridae; genus Marmota; species Marmota monax. The sequence goes on from NW_026694340.1 coordinate 3,272,300, forward strand.
AGTAGAATATGATAAAAATCTTTAATGATGAGAAGTCCTGGATGCAGCATCTGCTTTAGTCCCCATGTCCAAAATATATAGTCATTGGGACAAGTCGGGAAAACATGGGAAAGTATATATGATGTTCAAGTTTCATAAAATAAATTTCAGAGAATAGAATAGATAGGGCCTTGATGGTACATTTACTGCTGGTAAAGGTTCCCCTGATGTGGGACTACTCTCTCCCACCCCACAAGTGGAACCTTTCACCACTTCCAGGTGTCCAGGGCTGTGGGCAAGGATAGAGATCCCAGAATGCTGAGGACAGCCGTGTCATCCCCAGAGCTATCCCTCCTAGGGGACTAGGCTGAGCACAGACTCAGAAAGATAAAGATGGAATAGAACATTTTTTCTACCCAAATATGACACAGAACGTTATACCTGAGAGCTTTCCTGATTTCTTGTTTTCTTTTCCCTTCTTTAGCACCTGGGTATTTCTGGAAATTTTATCCTATAGCATGATTTTCTAATTAAAAGAATGAAAAGATCAAAGTTTTATTTTTATAATAGGAATGTCTTAATGACTTACCTGAATCAGCCAATCAGAGCACTGGAAATAGTTTTCTCTTAAGAATAATCTGGAAACACATGTATATCTTAAAATAATGGAGGACCTCAGTTACAAACACAAATCCGCAGAGCTCCCAGGCTGGCGAGCAAAGAGAAAAAACTCCAGTGTTGCTGGTGTTTGGAGATGAGAACATGGGAGAGTGAAGTGTTCTAGATATCACAGGGCAAGTACAGTACAAAGAAGCAGCATTGAGGTAAGGGTGGGGAGAAGGAAAGAGAAAGAGCTTTGTAGATATTCAGAAAAATCCCCTGGCCAAGTACAGGCCAATGCATGAATGAGGGGAACTGACCCTGGGATTGTGTCCATTCTCAACATGTCTATGAGCAAAGACTTTCTATGGTAAGAACCAGCAGAAAGGAACAGTCTGGAATATTCCTTGTGTCACTCAGGCCCTGGAAGAATATGTCACCAGCTGCCAGAGTGAAAGAAAAAACAAACAAACCATAATCCAAAGGGCTTTGAAGATAGTGCAAAAGGGTATTGCCTAAGGGGTTGGTTCAAATTATGCATACTAAAGTTTGTTCCGATGTCAATTAACAAAGATTCAGCACAATTTTCCAAAGCATCAATTCATTTCCAAGTAAAAACACACCACAAAATACTGTAAAATTCAACATTAGATAAGTGAACACAAAATACCAAGCCCCCAATAATGTAAAATGCCCAATATGGACTTCCTAAGTAAAATTATTAGGCAAGCAACAAAAAAATATAATTCACTGTTGTAAAATCAATTAAGAGACCCAAGAAAAGACACAGATGATGGGATTTTAGAAAGACTTTAAAGTAGCTGTTATATATTTCCCATGGCCAAACATGTAGAGGAAGCAGAAGCAAAAGAGGTTACAAATAGGAAGACAAACAACCTAAGTAGACCTTTTGAGGATGAACTATCAAACAGACACACAATCCATTAAAACCAGAAATTTGCCAGGAGAGGTGGTGGCGTGGGCCTGTAATCCCAGCTGCGTGGAAGGGTGAGGCAAGAAGATCACAAGTCTGAAGTCAGCCTTAGGAACTTCATGAGACCCTGTCTCAAAATAAAAAATAAAATCCCAGATACTCCTGGGGCGGAGGCAGGAGGATTTCCAGTTCAAGGCTGACCTGGGCAACTTCTCGAGACGCTGTATCAATATAAAAATAAAAAAGGACTGGGCAGGCAGCTTAGTGGCAGAGCACATAACTGGATTTAGTCTCCAGCACCACAATAAATAAAGTCAATAAGGTAAAAATCAATTTGTGAAGGGATAAACTGTAAAGAAGTTGAGAGGCAGCATAGAACAGCTGTTAAGGTCATAAACTCAATAGGCAGCATGTAAGGTTTTCCCTGCTCTGAAAATTGCAGGCATGGGTCCTTCAGACAAGGTAGTTGGCCAGGTCTGTGCTTTAGTTTCCATTGCTGTAAAACAAGTATAGTAATAACACCTTCCATCAGGTTCACTAGGAGGATCCAGGGAGTTAATATTTGTAGAGAGGTGCACAGGGTACACATGTTAGTGGTCGGACAAGTTCTTGTGAGATAAAAAAAATACAATCCAGCCGTCCTCCCATAAAACACAGGAACTAGGTTCCCTCCAACTTACCTCCATTTTTATTCCCGAGTTTCCTCCTGGGATTCTTTTCACTGTAGTCGCTGAGCCTGTTGAGAGTTCTGCAGAGAACTTGCTCTTACTCTGCCCTAATGGAAACCAGGTGAGTCAGGAGGTGCTTGAGTGTAGTGTTCACTCCTCTCTGTTTCTGTACTCAGTACAGATCTGGCCACATTTATATGTCTTGGATGTGATTGAGCCAGACCCATCCTACAGAGTCTCTAAGGACTAATTAAAGGCAAACCAATCTTGTAATTTTATCACATCTGCAAAATCCCTTCACCTGAAGTAAAATTTGATGGAATGACTGTTTTTTTTCAATCCTTTGCTTTGCATTTTAAAAATGTTTATTTATTTTTTTCGTTTTAGTTAACACACAATAACTGGACATATTTATGGGATACACTGTCATATTTCAATATATGTATACAATATGTAATGGGGAAATCAAGGTAATTAGCATTCCATCTCCTCATAATTTCTTAATGTTTGGAGACTTTGAGCTCCTCTCTTCTAGTTCTATAGTTCTATAAAATATAGAACTATATTGAACTATAGTTTCTATTGCCACTACATTGGTATCTCTATCCAACTTTCCTCTATCTCACCTCTCACCACTCCCCTTCTTACCTTCCAATAATTACTATTCTACTCTTTTCTACTTTGAGATCAATTGTTTTAGCTCCCACATATGAGAGGGAAGATGTGGTACCTGTTTCTGGCTTATTTCACTGACCATAATCAGAGATCAACATGGTAGCAGTGATTCTGAGGATCTTTGAGCTCTATGTTCCAAAATGTAAAGGGAGGTTGATACATTTCTACAGATGAACCCTCCTCCTATTCTCAGGAGATAGAGTTAAAGGAACTGATGCCATGTGAATTTGGCATCAGAATTGGGGAGGGTAGTTTGCATGGAGAGTCAGGGAAGAGACCAGGCTTTCGCTGGCCGAGGTTCTCATGGATGGCTGTAATGGCTCTGCAGGAGACTTAATTTGACAGTAGTGTTAAGAGATGAGAGAGAAAAAGGAGACCAGAACCTTTTTCCTAACAAGAGGATAAACTTGAGCTATGCATATGTCAAAGGAGGAAGTGGAGTGGGAAATTTGAGTTAACTTGCAAGAAGTGATGGTGGGGGTTTTGTCGGGACAAACGAGGCAAGGCACCGAAGATAGCAGGAAACAGTTTTATTTGGCTGCAGCCAGGTTCAGAGGGTACAGCCTTTGCTGTAATCAATCAATCCCCTGAACCCCGAGGTCAGGGAGTTTCAGAGTTTTATACCCAGCATGTAAGGGGAGGGGCTCAGAAGTTTACAGTCTGCAGAAGTTCACATAAAAGCAGGTATTTCTTTCACTGTTCTGGGCAAGTTAACTCTTCAAGGACAGCACCTGAGAAGGGGAGAGCTTCTTCTCCCCTTTCTATTCACCCCCTGCCAGTTGTTACCATGGGCCCATTTGTAACTTATCTTAAAAATGTAGACATCTCTGTGAAGCCCAGCTCAAGGCCAGAGGCCTTGTTTGCACATTTCTTCAAAGTATTATACTGGATACATTTGTGAAAAACTAGTAAGGGGGTGTCCAGCACCTGGAGTGCTGGTATCTTCCTGGCCAAGGCCAAGTAAATAGAGTGACACAAAAATAGGAAGTTTATCTACATTGGACTCTTTCACAGAGACTCTTTTGCTGACAGTCCCCAAATCAGCCATGGTGAAGAGGACTTTTCTGTGGAGAAAGGGGGTGCCCACTTCAGGGGCAGAGAAGAGTAGGATTGAGTACCTGGGGTGACCAAACTGTCAAGGACACAATTCATGTATTTTTTTCCTAGTTTTTTGGATCTCAGATGTAGTCCAGGATTATGGACACCACTCAGAATAAATCTGCAGTCTTGAGGCCCATTTGTTTCACTCTACCCAATCCTTCAGAATTATGGCCTTTATCTCATGCTGCAGTCTGAGAAGACAGGGAAGGAGACTGTACAGTGAGTGGTCGCTTCTTAAGTTAGAACATACTCAATGTGTTGTGGCTTAGGAGTAATCCTTGGTATCAGTTTCTCTTAATTTCTATAGATTTCAGGCCTCCATTTCCTCATTTCCGTATGGTTGGGAAAACCTGGAACTATTCTCTGTGCTTTCCATTTTAGGCCTGTATGATACATCCCCACGCTGCCTAAAGGGACCATCTGAGACAAAAATCTGATCAACTTATTACTTCCTCTCCCTCAAGTGCAAATATACACCTAGTCTTCCTCTCCAGGGTAGAACCCTTTGTTTATTTGCAAATACAAGTTTCAGGACACCCTCCACTGCACATTCAGCAGGAGCCTCGATTCCCAATCTACCTCCTTTCTGGGCCTCTGTCTTGGTGTAAATGGCAACTGCACCCAGGATGCCCAGTAACCATTTCTTCTCAAGCAGAAACTGTTGATATCCTGTCTTCTAAACATATGTGGCATTAATTGGCTTTTTACTTATGCTGGAATTGAAATGGCCCAAGTGTGGGCCATAGTCACAGAGGCTGGGGATGCAATTTAGTAGTAGAGTGCTTGCCTATCATGCATTTGGCCCTGAGTTCAATCCCTGGAAGCAAAAAGGGGATGTGTGTGGGGGAGGCAACTTCAGCCAAGGATCATTGTCATGGACAGTGATCAAAACATCTAATGAGGGGCACTGTTTATATTGTTTCAGCATGCAGCCATCCTGTACTTGTGACTTTTCAGGGCACTCTTCATTCCATGTGTACTTAGAACTTCAGATCAAATCAATTTTTCTGTCAACGTCCAGGCTCCACCCATACTTAATGGCTCTCATTGTTAAATACATTAGGCACAGTTTTCCCTTGGGCCTTTTGCTTCTTCTGTTAGTTGCTTTGCTCCCATAACCATCATCAAGCTGGCACATACCACTTACTCAGGTCTTGATCACGCTGTGCATGCCTGTAGGCCTTCTTACATGGAGACACTCTTCATAAATGCTGCTTTGACATTCTGTCCTCGATCTCTATCAACACTCCGCGTCAAAATAACTCCTGGGTCAAGTCTACCTCTCCCACTGATGTATTTGTTCAGGGAAAACCATAGATCCTGTCTGCAGGAGAATACAACAGTGGAACAGCTGTCCAGCCCTGATTCTACAATGGAATCAGCTGGAAGGCTTTTCAAAGGCTAGTCCCAGTGTTGAGAGGGGGCAAAATTGTGACGTATGCAGTCGAGGGGCAGAAATAAAGAATGTCCATGCGCTTCTACCCTTTTCAATGCTTTATTCACTCAAATTACTCAATACATTTTCACTCTATAGGTTCTTAATCAAGAAAATGACAATCCTTAATGCTAGGCACTGCAATAGACATAATCAATTAACAGCAAACAATTCTAGATTAATTAGTTCACTGCAAACAATTCTAGATAATTCTAAGCACTGCAAATACACTTAATCATGACAGGCTAATGACAGACATTCCCTCTGCGTGCTAAGTTCAAATGTCTTAAGCCTTAAGCTTTACATCCAGCAGATGCACACTCTGCAGTGATCAGATCCAGACCCAAGGCAGGCTTCTCCTGGTGTGGAGTGGACTGCAGGTTGAAGAGAGGGTCATATGGAGAAGTTGTGGGCTCACCAGGGTCCAGACAGGGCAGAGAGTTTGAGGGCGGGGAGGATCACGCAGAGGATCAGGAAAAGGATGACAAGTGATGGGATGTCAGTCCAGGTCCTCATCAGGCCCTCCAGCTTGAGTGCATCCTTGTTTCAGCTGGCTGAATCCCTTTTCATTAGTTCTATTATTTACACTAAATTTTGGGACTTTTGACCCCCCTTTCAATCTTACCAGTTACCACTGGATTTCTCCATGACATCATTTATCCTGGGGTCAGAAACAGCTGTGTTGTAGGGACAGATGAGGCAAGGCACCAAAGATAGCAGGAAACAGTTTTATTTGGCTGCATCCAGGTTCAGAGGGCACAGCTTTTGCTGTAATCAATCAATGCCCTGAACCCCAAGTTCAGGTAGGTTCAGAGTTTTATATCCAGCATGTAAGGGGAAGGGCTGAGAAGTTCCCAATCTGCAGAAGTTTACATAAAAGCAGATTTTTCTTTCACTGTTCTGGATAAGTTAACCCTTCAAGGGCAACACCTGAGAAGGGGAGAGCTGCTTCTCCCCTTTATTTCTCCTCACCCCTCGCCCCAGCTGTTACCAATGGAGCCCAGTTGGTAACTTCTCTTATCTTAAAAATGTAGACATCTCTGTGAAGCCCCAGCTCAAGGCCAGAGGCCTTGTTTACACATTTCTACAAACTACTATACTGAAAAACTAGGGAAAAACTAGTGAAAAATTAGTAAGGGGTGTCCAGCACCTGGAGTGCTGATTTCTTCCCAGCCAGTGGCCAAGTAAAACAGGGCAATACGAAAATTTTTTGGAAGTTTAACTACATTGAACTCTTTTGTAGAGACTCTTTTGCTGACTGTCCCAAAATTAGCCAAGGTGAAGATTTCTGGAGAAGCTCAGTTACAACTTTTCTGTGGAGAAAGGGGGTGCCACTACAGCTGGTTGGTGGTCTCCACCCTGATCTTCAGGACTTTTCCTCTTATCAGGCGAGGTCAGCCTGCCAGAGGCTTCACTTTCTTTGGATGGGGGAAGTGACTTGTTTATGTCTGAGGCCCTACTGGAGGGATCTGTTAGGTGTGCCTACTGAGGCTTCAGGTTTCAAACTGGAGTTTTTAAAATGGAGTTGCTTGGGCTCAGGCCTAAGGCCATCCTTACACCCAGTCATTCAGCTCTAACTAGTCAGGACAGGGGGACTCAGTGGTTAGGTGGTTATGGATGTTTAAAGTTCCTTGGAGGATTTTTTTTTTGGGGGGGGGGTGCTGAGGATTGAATCCAGGCACTGTACGACTGAGTGATATACTTGTCTGCTTGTCTGATTCTAACATAAGCCTGGGTTGAGATCTCCTGCTTTAGAGGCACATTATGGCAGAGTGCAGAGGTGGTCTTGGTGTTTCCCCAGCCTATTATGGCACCAGGATGTGGGGATATAGAGTAGATTAGAGTTACCCAGGCTTTGGATTAGAACTATCTGGGGAACACTTCACCATCCTGGGATTACTTTCAGAGATTCTGATGTGATAATCTAGGCTGAGATTCCAGAATTATAAATTCTCTAGGTCCTAGGTAGTTCCAATGTACCATCAGTACATTTAAGCCTTTTTCCAACCCCTGGTGCTGGGGATGGAACCCAGAAGTATTCCACCACTGAATTATGTCCCTTGTTTTTCATTTTGAGACAGGGTCTCACTAAATTGTGAGACCCTGACCTAGAATTTGTGATCCTCCTGTCTCAGCCTCCAGAGTAGCTGGAAGTGCATGCCACCATGACTGGTGAGGTCCGGTTTTAAGAGATCCAACGACCATGGGTCTTTTTCATTTCTAATAATAGATTAAACTGCATAATTGCTGGAATCAGGGGCAGAGGACTAGGTCCTGATCTCTAAAGAGTAATGTTTTGAGATTTATTTTGAGGGGGCAAGTGAGTTTAAAGGAAATGGTTTTCACAGTCTTTGTTTTTGGTATGTGTTGCTGGCTAATAGACCCAGGGCTCCTGCACATGATAAGAAAGCCCACTACCACTGAGTCACATTCTCAGAAGTTTTCACATTTTTAAGCCTACTTGTCTTTTTGGGGTTGAGAAAAAAAATGAGTGTTCTGTTTTAAACCTTTAGAAAAAAATTCTAATTTGTGGGAAATTGACTCACTATTTCAGTGTATAGCTGAGATAATAATTTATTTTATAGTTAAAATAGCTAATAGAGTGTATTTTGAATATTCCCAGCACAAAGAAATGATAAATGTTTGAGATGATGGATATTCTGATTACTCTGATTTGATCATCACACATTGTATGCATGTATTGAATCATCACACTGTATGCCATTAATATGTATAATTATTGTTAATTAAAAATAAAAAGGTTTGTAAGGTGTGGTGGCACACACCTATTATCCCAGCAGCTTGGGAGGCTGAGGCAGGAGGATCACAAGTTCAAAGCCAGCCTCAGCATCTGAGCAAGGCCCTAAGCAACTCATTGAGACCCTGTCTCTAAATAAAATATTAAAAATGACTGGGGATGTGGCTCAGTGGCTGAGCACCCCTGGTTCAATGCCTGATACAGAAAAATAATAATTAAAAATTAAATTATTATTATATGAGGCTGAATTTTTGAAATGATAAGGGCATTGGTGTAGAATACTGGGGAGAAAAATAGTGGAGTAATGAAAGTGTAAAGTGATACTGATATTCTGATGCCAAAGAAGGACTCTACAGGTTAGAAATAAGTGGGTGAGCCAGGGGTAGTTGTCAACGAAGTATTTTATTTGTAAATAAAAGTGTAGTCTTTTCAGGTTCCCCAGTAACAAAAGAGAGACTAAATGTTATGTAACAAAGGAGATTGGAACAAATAAGAAAGAAATGTTGGGAGAGACTCCATGATTGCTCTTACCTAAGTGGTGCCAGGAGAATCTGAAATAGCAGGTAAGAGGCTGGAGAGAATCATCAAGGAGACAAAAGCACACAGCAATTCCCTCCACACAGACAAGGCTGACCCTTACCATGCTGAAGGCGAGGGACAGAGGAGACACATTCCATGAGGACATCATGTTCTGATCTCTGAATTTCGGCCTTATTGGAGAGGCTGTGTCCACTCTGCATAAGTGTCCCTCAGTTATGAGGAGCAAGCAGAGTCATGGAGCACATTCATATGTCACCTTCATTGTGCTGATGTGCAGAGGGAACCTAAGGGCAAGGGTCTGCATAATTTAAAGGGTCAGGCTTTCTAAAGACATCTTCTAACAGCTTTGAACTAGAATACTGAAGAGCCTAAGGAGATATGGTTCTACCAGCGATAGCCCAGGGCTCTCCTATCGTGTCCCTCTCTGAAGACAGGGCCAGGTTTGTTGTTTCCAAGCCCAATGGTGCAGTATAAGTCTGTAAAGGAGAGTGGATTTCATCATGTTTTAGAGCAGCTAAGAGAGGAAACTTCTTTGTTTGGCCAGGGGGGACGGTGCTGGGGATTGAACCCAGGGCCTTGTGACTGCTAGGCAAGCACTCTACCACTGAGGTACGCTCCCATCCTTAGAGCAAACTTAAACAGATAGAAAAATCACCATTTAAAAAAAATATTTAATTTATTTTAATTATTTACTTTCTTTTAAACAACATCAAATAATATTCATTAAATCTATACAACCAAAATTATGAAATTCAAGATCTGGAAGGAATGGAGAGAAAACTAGAGAAAGTAATTGAGGATTAATGGGTGTCACAACCAAAATGCTTGTGTCCTCCCCAAATCTGTACATTGATGCCTTACCCAATATTGTGATGGTAATAGGAGGTAAAGCCTTTGGGAGTAATCAAGACTAGGTAAGAGCTGGGTGCAGTGGCACATGCCTGTAATTCCATCTACTGGGCAGAGGTCGGGTAGGGGTGGTGGTGTTTGTAAGTTCAAGGCCAGCCTCAGCAACTTAGTGAGACACTATCTCAAAATATAGGCTGCCCCTGGGTTCAGTCCCCACTCCTGAGGGCAAAAAAAGACTACAGAAGGTCATTTCAGTCATTTCTAGTTTTGAAGTAATGGGATTAACATTCTTGTTAGAGTCCAAACAGCTTGCCCTGTGATCCAGGGTACATCCTTTGTTATCTCTCAGTACTGGTATCATCCCCTTCAAAGGAAGAGAATTTAAATAACACCCACCTGATTGAATCAGACCCACCCTGGACATACACTTGGGTGTTGATTGACTTAAGAATTTGAGACTTTGCTTCTACTGAATCATTTTGGGTAGAAACAAAACCAGTTTTGTTGTTGTTATTTTTTGGAACTGGGATTGAACCCAGGGGTGCTTAATCAATGAGCAACATCCCCAGCCTTTTTTAACTTTTAATTTTGAGAGGTCTTGGTAAATTGCTTAGGGCCTACCTAAATTGCTGAGGCTACCCTGGAATTTGCAGTCCTCCTGCCTCAGCCTCAAGAGTCACTGAGGTTACAGGCATGTACCATCACACCCAACTGAATTAGTGTTGATTGGATATCTGAGATAAGGTGAGTCTGATCTCAACTACAGCAGGCATTCTTTTTTTCTCTCTTTTTTTATTTCTTTCATATATACATGACAATAGTGGAGTGCATTACATTCATAATTATCCATTCACAGCACAATTTTTTGTAACCTTGTATATAAAGTACGTTTACACCAAATTATGCCATTATTTATGAGCTCTCTTATTTATTTATTTGCTTACAATTCTTGCAGGCATTCTAAAGGATTCTTTGTCCCATGTGTCCAACAGTGATACTGATAAACCCACCCTAATTCCCTCTTAAGATTAGGAGCCATCTCATCCCAAAGGCATGAAAAGTTAATTTCGACTGTACTATAAATTACTGTGATTTCTGAACTTGCTTGGAATGTCTGCTTGTGCCTTGAACTCACCCATGCCTGGCTTTCCCTGACCAGATAACAACTCTCTCTGAAACTTTAGTGGTGCCTCATAAATTCTGGCTTTCCCTGGCCAGATAAAGACCTCTGAAACTCCAGTGGCGCCTCAAAAATTCTGATGTTGGAATCTAAATTTACTCCCTAATTGCTGGACCACTAACCAACTTCCTGCCTTTCTGTAATGCTTGTCAAAATCCTGTTATCTGTAAGTTTCAAGACACCTGCCCTTTTTGCAACTTTCTGTGCTATAAAGCTGTGCTCCTAGAGAGCTGTGGTGCTCTACTATTCCCATGGGTTTTGGGAGAGACAGCCCTGGCTGGTCGGAATTACAAGCTTGCTTTAATTTGATTTAAATTGGAGTCAGTGGTCTTTCCTTTGCGTCGTGGTTTGACAATACCCCACTACCTCTTAAGAGAAGTGGGGATGAAAGTTCAAATTGTCTTTAAATCCAGGACCTGGTTTAGAGTCAGGAGAAGTCAACCACTGCTGCTTCAGACCCATAGGGAGTGGGGTCAGGAAGGACAGGGAACAAGTGTGGGGATGACTATGGAAGACCCAAGATTCCCAGGACCCCTCCTAGTCTTTGGCATCCTCAATATGGTTCATCTGTGGTAGAGGGTGGAAGGGCCTGGACTATATGGTGTTGGGAAGTGGGGGCTTCTGGGTGCACAGGGAAGAGACGACGAGAACAGACTCATCAGAACTGGGTTAGGTCACCTGGAATCTCTCACTGGGCCAAATTCACCCCAAACAGGGTCAGCAGCTGAGTCCCTCAAGACCATTGATCTGCACGTGACCAGTGGAGAAGCAGTGTTCAGTTCTTTCCATTCTTGTGAAGAAAGGACCATGGGTCTGTCCCCCAATTTTCTACCCTGTTCAGGGCACAGTGTGCTGGGCAGGGCCAGCTGATGTAGTTACTTAAGGACCATGAAGGTGTTATGCTCGAATTCGGGACCCCCAAAAGACCACCAGAGACCAAGATAGGTGTAAGCAACAAAGAGGCGTTTATTGTAAGCTAACTCAGTCCTCTGCGCACACAGCAACTGGTGAAGCTGAGAGGCCCGGAGCCCAGGGTTTGCAGCAGTTTTATACACTCTTTGGGGAAGGCAGGGACTTCACATACATCACAGCATCTCTTAGCAAATCATCATACACGGCAGGAAAATCATAAAACAACTCTAAAACATGATTAGCACATTCACTGGCGGGAACAAGTTGGGTAGGGGTGATTGGTTAGTACAAGAGGGGGATTCATTTGAACTGAGGGTTTAATCCATGAGGGGTGTACGTGCTGAACTACATGGTTTCCCAACATGTTATCAACCACCATAAACTACTGGGAGGGTCATCTGGCATCCCAGGTATTTCCCTGTCTCATGCTGATTGGTGGCTGCTAGGGGGCTGCTATGGATCCCCACCTAGCCTGACTGAGTCAGGGACACCTGGCGCAGCAGATCTCTCCTGTTATTTGTAGATAAACAACTTAGCAGGGTGGGAATGTGCCTAGGAGCACTCTGTGGGTCTTTCCAAGGACAAAGGTCTTGTCCCTTCCTTGGACAGGCTTTGCTCTGAGGTAGAGGCTGGTTTTCAAAGGAAGTCATGGAAGAGACATGCCTGGGAAGACATGTTCCTCCTAGTCCAGGCCAGGATCCACTGCAAAGCTTCTCCAGAAAGACAAGTCAGGACTAACTCTGGGGCCTCTGGCTGGCCTCATGACTCCTCCTGTGGAAGTCCTTACAGGCTTCTCAGCATCTGGACACCTTGTTGAAGCTCTTTTTATCTTATTGAAAATTGACCTATTTTAGTTATTAAAAAACATACCGCAACATCAATTTTCCTTTCCCTTTTACAGTTCTGTTACATTCAAACATTCTAAAACAAAATAGTTTCCTGCCCAGACTCAAGTAATTATGAGATGCTGAAGACACCCAACAGTAAAAATAGAAGATAAAAGTTCCAACTCTAACCCCAAGACTTCTATTCAAACACAATGCAGTGCTTTTTATTTCTGTTTGTTAAAATATAGTACAGGATGTTCTTTTAAATATTTTCATCCCAACGCTGGGCATGATTATGCATGCTTGTAATCCCAGCTACTCAGGAGGCTAAGGCAGGAGGATTGCAAGTTTGAGGCCAGCCTCAGCAACTTAGTGAGACCCTGTCTCAAATTAAAAAGGGCTGGGGATATAGCTCAGTGGTAGAGGGCCCCTGGGTTCAATTTCCAGTACTGGGGAAAAAAGTTTCATCCCAAATACCAGATTTCTTCAATTACATACAACTCCAACAGATAGAAATAGAAAGCAATTTCTGTCTTTTGGTGATGACATAGAGAAATAAAACTATCCATTAGATTCCTTTAGTAATGAACAAGGGAAAAGAGAGGAAAGAAAAGAACTGGGCTGTGCTGGGTGGTTGGTTTCTATTTGTTTTTCTGAGGATATGACTTCAAGAGTTAAGACACACTTTTGTGCCACTACCATAATTAGTATGGGCCATCTTTAATTTTAGGTGATAAAATGAGATATACTCAATGAACATAAAAATGGTCAATTTTTTCCTTGCAGGTTGATTCTCCCCACCAAAAAATGACAAATACAAATTGAACATAGAATTAAGATGGTTATTCTGCTGGACATTCCATTTTGGTAGCTGCTTGTTTCCCATAGAATTAAGAGGAACAGGCACTAGGTTTTCTTAGGAATGTAACAGCATAACCAGCGGACTTCATGGCAGCTTATCTGTGGTACTGATCCTTGGAATATACACAGGAAAGACTGGCTGTTGTTCTCTGACTGCTCATATTTGCACATTCGATGACAATGGAAAATACCCAGACAAGAAAGCAAGAAAGAAACATGTTTCTTCCAAGATTCAGCTGCTGGAATTTTTTTTTTTTTGGTACTAGAGATTGAACCCAGGGGCACTTTGCCATTGAGCCACATCCCCATCCCTTTATAATTTTTAGTTTGAGACAAAGGTTCATTTAGTTACTTAGGGCCTTGCCAAATTGCTGAGGCTGGCCTTGAACTGGCAATCCTCCTGCTAAGACACGGGATTCCAGACATGTACCACCATGCTTGCCTCAAGCTATTGGGTTCTCAGGGACCCTTTCTTCCACAGAACCCCAGGGTGGTGATACTGTGCTGCTGTGTCTTTTGAGCTTCCGTCCTCAGTTTGTCCTGAGAAAGACAGTGGATTGGTCCTGGAGCCCTCATGGAAGGAGAGGGTGCTCTCACTGGGTGGAACATGGTGACCCACACACTGGGAGTGGCAGTGAGGTAATGGTCACTACAGCTGGGGGACTACATGGGAAGAGGTAGTAGTTTCCAGAGGCCACTGCTGCCGCTGCTGCAGGAGGAGAAGGAATACACCTTGTCAGTCCTAGAATAGGCTCTAGCTTGATCCCCAAGACTATGATTCCATCCTTCTATTTTTTTTCCTCTTTCCCATTTTGTTGGCCATTGACAATCAACTTATTAAAGAATTTTTTTTTCCCTGCAGCTGGGCCCTGGCCAAACTGGATGAAAGTAACTGCTATCTGTGTACAATAGGGATCATCCAGATCTCTCCAAATGACTTCTTAGATCTGTCCCAATGATGGTATTACCCAGCACCAATATCCAGCATGGTGATGATCTTGTCCACTGAAGGGTCCAGGTAAAGTCTGGTTGCAGCCCACTTGAGAAGTTTATATGCTCCAGAGTCATTGATTCCATATTGGTCTTTAATAGTATGACTAGCCCAGAGGTGGCTATCTGGATCTATAGCTGCTCATGTCTATATGGAATGCTCCTTTTCTCTCCTCCTTTACACTCTTCTTTCACCCAGAAGGAGCAAACGTGGGGCCAATTCCTTTTGAAGTAAGGATGGTTGGGGCAGCATGTCACTGATGGATGTGGCTTTCCCCAGCATGCTGACTGGCTGTGTTCCATCAGTTAGAAATCTCTTTTGCACTTAATGCTTGACATCTGACTTTGGTGTGTCATCCCTCAAGTCTCTCATCATGTACCTGGATGGATAGGGCATACTGTAGATCTGAGAGGCAGGTCTACTAGGCATCCTTCAGTTCACTTCAGGTTTAGCTTACTTCAGTTTTCTTAAAACACATCTGGACCCTGGAACATACCAATAAAACATTGTGAATTACTTGGCACAAACTTCAAATTCCTTCCCATGTTTTTTTTTTTTTTTTTCTGGTCATTGGTATATATGGGTTTTCTCCAAGACACATCTGGCACATAATGGGGGGAAGTCTACATTTCCTCCTAGTTTGGCCTGATGTAGGTGTTGGAACCAGTCAGGGAGCCATCTGGAGAGCTTCTGGAGGCAGTAGTAGCATCAGAACTGGGAACTGGACTCTCCTACTTCCAGTGTTCTGTTACTGAAGGAGGTTGGAGGTGTTCCAAGAGAGTGGGACCTCAACTCCAGACAAGTGGGGTCCTTGACAAACATCACAGAAAGGAATTTAAGGACACATCAGTTAGAGGCAGAGACAGATTTATTTAGAAAGGCAGAGACACATTAAGGGAGGATGTGGGAAGAGTGAGAAGTACTCTTGGTCTGGATGTTAATATTTGTAGAAGGGATAGTAGCCCATGGGGCTCTGCTAGAAGTGGATTCAGGGCAAAGTGATGAACTTTGGGGCCAGTTTTCCTAGTGCTTACATCATGTGACTTTTTGCCAGCAAGGACACAGCGAGGTTGCTGGTTGAATTGCCTATTCTGCATTCCAACAGTTCATGGGTAAAATTTTCTGCATTCTGATGGTTCATGAGCACTTTTCTTTTGAGACTCAGTATATCTTTTCTTTCTGTAATTTCAAATTCCTATCTCAGTTCAATTCTGAATGTTATCTTTATTATGTAGGTTTTAGGGAAGGGGTCATCTGTGCAAAGAACTGTGATAAAGCCTTGTCTTTTCAATGGAATCAGGATCAGGGTTCTGAGAATCTTTATCTCCAAGTGACCCCCTGCCCCAGAGCCTGGCAGAGCCCTATCCGTGGGCTTGAATTTCAAATATGAACTCTAAGATAACCCCCTTAAAGATTTTTTTTCCTTAGTGGGTGCTGGTAAATGGGGTCCCTAATGGGAGAGTCAGGAAATTAGATTCTCACAGAGCTCATCATCTCTCTGGGAAAACAATATTGGGCAAAGGACTGAAATCCTCATTATTTTGACTTTTCTTAGACCTTGTTAGAAAAGTGAAAAATAAGGTGATAGGTGTGTCTATGTAACTGACAATACAAATTGTGCAAGAGGGAATCTTATGAAAATAGGATCTGCACAGAGAAATTCATTGCTACTGAAAAATATCTTCTTGGAAATGTACAGTTACGTAAGAGAGACAGAGACTCTGCCATGTATTTGTGTTATTATGATCAAAGAGACTGAAAATAGAAGCTTCCACTGAAATGTTGTCAACCGAAAAGGGAGGCCCAGCAATGTTAAAAAAAAAAAAAAAAAAAAGGACCACTAGTTAAAAAAGGTGAAGGCAGGATTCAAAGGTCAGCTGTCATCCCTGAGTCTAAAAGGTGTCCCATGATAGTCAACGAGCCTCCAAGCACTAAGAATGAAGAAGGGAGCAGGGAGAAAAGGACTGCAGACCCCGTTACCTAGGAAGGTGAGCACCCTTCCTGCCTTCTATTGTTTAAATGTGTTTCCCCAAAAGCCTGTGTTGGAAACTTAATCCCTAATGCAGGAGTGTTGGGAGGTGGGACCTAATGAAGGAAACAGACCTCTTTGGCAGTGGGCCTTCTGTACATTCTGCTATAGTTTCTTGCTCAAGAAATGCTGTTCCACCAGAAATGCATTTGCCAACTCTGTTCCCCTGACAGACAGAGCCCCAGATTGTCACTCACTCCCAGTGGGTCTTCCTGACTTGGCTTTGTCACCTGGGAACAATCTAACAATCTTAGCTGGATTTTGGAGGCAGGTGGAGTTAGAGATGTTGTTCACTTTGTGGTCATCATGGGGATATGCACCATGGTGTTCCATTCAGACTCCTGGTGTGCTGTACAGAGTTGTCCCTAGTGTCTTGTGGCAGATGGAGAACTGGAAATGTTTGATGGTTTGTGCATGAGGTTCCATTCTGCATACCCCTGGTGAATGGATAGGAACTCCAATGGGACTCTGTCTCAAGTCCCTGGTGTGCCTAGAGCACTGGGCTGTACTTCAGAATATAGCTTAGTTTAGGCTTGGGAACATTTGGGTACCTAGAGCCCTGATCCCTGTCAGACATAGACTCAAGAGAAAAAGGGTCACTTGAGGTGGGGATCTGGAAATACAGAGAAAAAAAATACACTGAATCTCAAAAGAGAAGCACCCATGAATCACTAGAAGGCAAAACAATCAACCTGTAAGCAAATAACTATTTGTCCTTGTCCACAAAGAGTACTAGGATGTGAAGACAACGTGCAAGTGCAGGAAAAGCTGGCACGAGATTATCTAGCTTCACCCTGACTTCACCTCTAGCCCACCTCCTAATTACTGTCCCTTTATAAATATGAACACCCCAGACTAAGGAGCTACTGCTCACCCTCAAGACAGCCCACGTCCTCCCTTGAATGTGTCTCTTCCTTCCTAAATAAATATTTGTCTTTTCCTCTAGCTGACATGTCCTTAAATTCCTTTCTGTGATGTTTGTCAAGGACCCCGCTCATCCTGAGTTGAGGACGCCCTCTCTGGGAATGCCTTGTATCTTTTTTGGGGGACATACTAGGCCTGAAACGGAGTCACAAAATAGTAACTTCCTTGTTTCTAAAAAAATCCTCAAAATTTATAGGATACAGGCACAGAACCCTAGGACCTGAACTAAAATGACCTTGAGGGCCTGGCAAAGTTCCTGATTAGTTGAACCTGAGAAAAAAGAACAGGGCCTGTGGACTTAGAGGTAAGAGGTGCCATCAACAGTTATAGGATGGACCAGAATTATCCATCAGTTCTACCTGGACCCACCTGCTGGGTCCACCAAGACTCCTGGTAATGACCAATCAGCTCCCTAGTTCCCCTTACCTGGGGATATTGGTTGATCAGGAATAAGGATTTGGATGTTCTTACTGTTATCCTTCAATGACGCTCTTCTTTCAAGAACCAGTGTTAACAGTGTTGACTTCTTTGTGCATTGGGCAGCAAGCCCTTGCTTGGTAGCAGGCCTATGTGAGTACTCAAATCATGGCCAAATACACCCCAGCTCATGCCTTCATATGACTGATCTGTCTTCAGAAGGTCCTTACCCACCTTGTGCTGCTTGGGATTTCATGCACAAACTTGGTCTCCTCCATAATTCTTTTTTTTTTTTTTTGGTGCTGGGGATTGAACCCATCTCTACATGTGGTCCCCATCCTTCCTAGTCTCACTTTACCACTGAGCTACATCTCATTCCTTTTATTATTTTGAGACAGGGTCTCATGCAGTTATTTAGGGCCTTGCTAAGTTTCTGAGGCTGGCCTCAAATTTGCAATCCTCCTGCCTCAGCCTCTCCAGTTGCTGGGATTACACCTTGCCTGGCTTTGCCTCTGCCTCTGGAGCTCAGTGATTCCTTCTGAATTCATTTTACAGATAGGCCCTAGTGAATGGGGGCCCTCTAGTGGCCTAGTAGCCAACTATTTCTCACAGAACTCTCAACTCCCTGGAAGAACAAGTCCCATCATTTTGTCATATTTGATTATGTGTAAACAGTGAAAAATATGTGTTTTATCCTTTTTTTTATCTTTTGGTACCAGAAATTGATCCCAGAGGCACTTTACCACTGAGCCATATCCCCATCCCTTTTTAAAATTTTTATTTTGAGACAGGGTCTCACTAGGTTGTTGAGGCTGGCTTTGAACTTGGGATCCTCCTGCCTCAGCCTCCCAAGCTCCCCAACATCACAGATCACCGGTATGTGCCACTGCACCCAGCAAAAATATGTTTTTAAGTAATAAAAATTTGAGAGAAAGGCTTGTGAAAATGGGTTCTGTGAGAGAAGTCAATTCAATTTCATTTTTTTTTTCTCTGAAAATGTACACAAAGTGCTGTAAGAGACACAGCAGCTGCCATTTGTCTATTTTATTTAGGTAACTTTCAAGAGGAGTTAGGTAGTAGAAATTTCATCATTCACTGTCACTTCACAAGGGAGAAATGGATACTCAGTAATGTTAGATCAAAGCTAGAAGATGCTAAAGGCAGGATTTACAGCCTGTGGTCTCTGAAACTAAAAGTTGCTCCAAGATGGCAAATGATCCCCTGAGAACAAAGAATATATGACAGTGTGGAGAGAAAAGGATGGCAGATGCTGTGGTTTGAACATGTCCTCCAAAGTTCATGTGTTGAGAACTTAATTCTTAGTGCAACCATGTTGAGAGGGGGGACTAGATCACGCAGAGAGCAGCCCTCGCTCTCTGAGTTAATGCTGTTATCATGGTAGTGAGTTCATTATTTAGAGAGTAACTTTATTATAAAGGTGAATTCAGCCCTCCCTTCCTCTTTCTTGTGTGTTTTATTGCCATGTGATTCCTTCAGCCATGCTCTGACATGGCAAGAAGGCCATCTCTGCATGTGGTCCCCATACTTCCTAGTCTCTAGAACTGTCAGAAATACATTTCTTTGTGAACCGTGTAGTCTGTGGTATTCTGTTAAAGCCACATCAAATGAACTAAAACAGTGATCTTAAGTCACCTGGGAAGCTGAACCCCCCCCTGATTCTTGGCTTCCCTCCATTAGTATCTGGGTCCCCGAAGCTTTACCATCAGAACAGAGAGATGCTGTTCATCTCATTTGATTCTTTTTCATTGTATTTGGTTTGGGAAAGGAAAGGGGTCACGCTGTGCTTAGTACATTAGGTAAATCATTAGGGACTGTGAAGCTCTTATGTTTTGAATAAAATGTGTCTCCCAAAAGCTCTTGTATTAAGGCAGGAATAGTTAGAGGTGAAATGATTAGATTGTGAGAGCTGTAACCTAACCAGTCATTCCTCATTGGAATGGACTAACTGGGTGGGGACTGTAGGCAGGTAGGGCCTGGCTAGAGCAGCTGGTCACTGGGGGTATACCCTGGAAGGTTTCATCTTCCCTGCTTGGCTTTTGCCTTTCTCATTTTGCTTCCTGTCCACCATGAGGTGAGCAACTTTTTTTTTCACTGCTGCCCTTCTGCCATGTTGTTCCATCTCATCTTGGGCTTGAAGTGATGGAGTTGGCTGCCCGTGGACTGAACCTATGAAACTGTGAGCCCCAAACATACTTTTCCTCCTCTAAGTTGGTTTGTCAGTATTTTGGTCACACAAGGAAAATTTGACTAACACAGAAGCCAATTGATGTGGTGAGAAGGGAACGGGAGACTGCTGCTGCCTGTTTCCTATCACTGGGAAATTCTGCCTGACTTGAGACATTTGCTTTTGGAGGGATTTACTGTTAGAGAAAATCTCTGGGTATAGACCAGGAATTTTTAGTACAACTTTCCACAGTGAGGGAAGTGCCTTTTCTATCTGCTTTACTCAAAATGGTAGCCACCGGATATTGAAATTTGAACTGTTACTAGTGCAGGTAAAAAACTGATTTTTTTTGTTTAAAATTGCAAATATAAAAACCAAAAATGAAAAAAGGCTACTATTATAGATAAGTGCATGTCTAGATATTGTTCCTTTTGAGAGTTCTGCCTGCATGATGCCAAGACATTTTCTTTTTTTTTTTTTAACTGAAAGAGAATTTTCAAATAAGAAACAAAATAGTTATCACCTTTATTATTATTACTTCTATATGTTGAATACCTACTAATTACTGTGCCCTTTTATTATCATTATTTTAGTAAAGTACAGGTGACATAAATTCACCATTTTAGTAACTTTAAGTTTACAATTCAGTGTCATTTAACACATTTACAATGTGGAAAAACCATTACCACTGTCTAGCTCTAGAACATTTTCATTATCCTCATACACCCTTATGAAATCTCTCCCTGTTCCTCTGTTTCCACAAACCCTCATCTACTGACTCTACAGATTTGCTATTCAGAAGATGGTACATAAATTGAATCAGATAACATGTGGCCTTTTGTGTCTGGTTTCTCTCACTTGACAAAATCTTTACAAGGTTCTGAGTCATAACATGTGTTAGCATTTTATTCCTTTTGATTGTTGAATAATATTCAATTGTATATAGCTATTCCACACTTTGTTTATCCATTCATCAAGTGATGGACATGTGGGTAGTTTACATCTTTTGTGAATAGTGCTGCTGTGGACATTTGTGTACAGATTTTGTGTGGGCATGTGTTTTCACATGGGTATAGACCTAGGAGCAGAATTGTTGGGTCATTTGGTAATTTTATACTAAAATTATTGAGGAACAACCATAATGTATGTGACAGAGACTGCACCATTTTGTTTCCATTAGCATGTATAAGAATTCTAATTTCCATGCAATTTCCATAGTCTGCTCTAATGCCATCCATTTCCCTGTAAATTCTATGATTTTGTCATTTTTTAATGCAGAGTAATACTCCATTGTGTATAAATGCCACATTTTTTTTATCCATTCATCTATTGAAGGGCATCTAGGTTGGTTCCACAGTCTTGCTATTGTGAATTGTGCTGCTATGAACATCGATGTAGCAGTGTCCCTGTAGCATGCTCTTTTTAGGTCTTTAGGGAATAGACCGAGAAGGGGAATAGCTGGGTCAAATGGTGGCTCCATTCCCAGCTTTCCAAGAAATCTCCATACTGCTTTCCAAATTGGCTGCACCAATTTGCAGTCCCACCAGCAATGTACAAGTGTACCCTTTTCCCCACATCCTCGCCAGCACTTGTTGTTGTTTGACTTCATAATGGCTGCCAATCTAACTGGAGTGAGATGGTATCTTAGGGTGGTTTTGATTTGCATTTCTCTGACAGCTAGAGATGGTGAGCATTTTTCCATGTACTTGTTGATTGATTGTCCTCCTCTGAGAAGTGTCTGTTCAGGTCCTTGGCCCATTTGTTGATTGGGTTGTTTGTTCTCTTATTGTCTAATTTTTTGAGTTCTTTGTATACTCTGGATATTAGGGCTCTATCTGAAGTGTGAGGAGTAAAGATTTGTTCCCAGGATGTAGGCTCTCTATTTACCTCTCTTATTGTTTCTTTTGCTGAGAAAAAACTTTTTAGTTTGAGTAAGTCCCATTTGTTGATTCTAGTTATTAACTTTTGTGCTATGGGTGTCCTACTGAGGAATTTGGAGCCTGACCCCACAGTATGTAGATCGTAGCCAACTTTTTCTTCTATCAGACGGCGTGTCTCTGATTTGATATCAAGCTCCTTGATCCATTTTGAATTCACTTTTGTGCATGGCGAGAGAAAGGGATTCAGTTTCATTTTGTTGCATATGGATTTCCAGTTTTCCCAGCACCATTTGTTGAAGATGCTATCCTTCCTCCATTGCATGCTTTTAGCCCCTTTATCAAATATAAGATAGTTGTAGTTTTGTGGATTGGTTTCTGTGTCCTCTATTCTGTACCATTGGTCCACCCGCCTGTTTTGGTACCAGTACCATGCTGTTTTTGTTACTATTGCTCTGTAGTATAGTTTGAAGTCTGGTATCGCTATACCGCCTGATTCACACTTCCTGCTTAGCATTGTTTTTGCTATTCTGGGTCGTTTATTTTTCCATATGAATTTCATGATTGCTTTCTCTATTTCTACAAGAAATGCCATTGGGATTTTGATTGGCATTGCATTAAACCTATAGAGAACTTTTGGTAATATCGCCATTTTGATGATGTTAGTTCTGCCTATCCATGAACAGGGTATATTTTTCCATCTTCTAAGATCTTCTTCTATTTCTCTCTTTAGGGTTCTGTAGTTTTCATTGTATAAGTCTTTCACCTCTTTTGTTAGGTTGATTCCCAAGTATTTTATTTTTTTGAAGATATTGTGAATGGAGTGGTTGTCCTCATTTCCATTTCAGAGGATTTGTCGCTGATATACAGGAATGCCTTTGATTTATGCGTGTTGATTTTATATCCTGCCACTTTGCTGAATTCATTTATTAGCTCTAATAGTTTTTTTGTAGACCCTTTTGGGTCTGCTAGGTATAGAATCATGTCATCAGCAAATAGTGATAATTTAAGTTCTTCTTTTCCTATTTTGATGCCTTTAATTTCTTTCATCTGTCTAATTGCTCTGGCCAGTGTTTCGAGAACTATGTTGAACAGAAGTGGTGAGAGAGGGCATCCCTGTCTTGTTCCAGATTTTAGAGGGAATGCCTTCAATTTTTCTCCATTCAGAATGATGCTAGCCTGAGGCCTAGCATAGATTGAGTTTACAATATTGAGGTATGTTCCTGTTATCCCTAGTTTTTCTAGAGTTTTGAACATAAAGGGATGCTGTACTTTGTCGAATGCTTTTTCCGCATCTATCGAGATGATCATATGGTTCTTATTTTTAAGTCTATTGATGTGGTGAATAACACTTATTGATTTCCGTATATTGAACCAGCCTTGCATCCCAGGGATGAATCCTACTTGATCATGGTGCACAATTTTTTTTGATATGTTTTTGTATCCTATTCGCCAGAATTTTATTGAGGATTTTTGCATCTAGGTTCATTAGAGATATTGGTCTGTAGTTTCATTTCTTTGAAGTGTCTTTGTCTGGTTTAGGTATCAGGGTGATGTTGGCCTCGTAGAATGAATTTGGAAGTTCTCCCTCTTTTTCTATTTCCTGAAGTAGCTTGAAAAGTATTGGTATTAGTTCCTCTTTAAAGGTTTTGTAAAACTCTGCTGTATACCCATCCAGTCCTGGGCTTTTCTTAGTTGGTAGTCTTTTGATGGTTTCTTCAATTTCCTCAATTGATATTGGTCTGTTTAGGTTGTCTATATCCTCCTGACTCAATCTGGGCAGATCATATGACTTAAGAAACTTATCGATGTCTTCACTATCTTCTAATTTATTGGAGTATAAGGATTCAAAATAATTTTTGATTATCTTCTGTATATCTGAAGTGTCTGTTGTGATATTGCCTTTTTCATCCCGTATGCTAGTAATTTGAGTTCTCTCTCTTCTTCTCTTTGCTAGCATGGCTAAGGGTCTGTCGATTTTGTTTATTTTTTCAAAGAACCAACTTTTAGTTTTGTCATTTTTTTCAATTGTTTCTTTTGTTTCAATTTCATTAATTTCAGCTCTGATTTTAATTATTTCTTGCCTTCTACTTCTTTTGCTGTTGTTTTGCTCTTCTTTTTCTAGGATTTTGAGATGAAGTATGAGATCATTTATTTGTTGGTTTTTTCTTTTTTTAAGGAATGAACTCCAAGCAATGAATTTACCTCTTAGAACTGCTTTCAATGTGTCCCATAGATTCCGATATGTTGTGTCTGTGTTTTCATTAATCTCTAAGAATTTTTTAATTTCCTCCTTGATGTCTTCTATAACCCATTGATCATTCAGTAACCTATTGTTCATTCTCCAAGTGATGTATGCTTTTTCCTTCCTTCTTTTATCA
The DNA here is from genome assembly GCF_021218885.2 of Marmota monax. Lineage (NCBI taxonomy): Eukaryota > Metazoa > Chordata > Mammalia > Rodentia > Sciuridae > Marmota > Marmota monax. Next base: position 3,296,423 of record NW_026694340.1, read on the forward strand.
TTGATTTTCAGTTCCATTCCATTATGATCAGATAGGATGCATGGTATTATCTCTACTCCTTTATATTGTCTAAGAGTTGCCCTGTGACATAATATATGATCTATTTTTGAGAAGGATCCATGTGCTGCTGAGAAATAAGTGTAACTGCTTGATGTTGGGTGGTATATTCTATATATGTCATGGAAATGGAAGGAGACCCTCAGAGTTATACAAAAGTACATACAAGAGGAAGTGAGGGGAAAGGGAAAAATAATACAAGGGGGACAAATGAATGTCAGTAGAGGAGGCAAAGAGAGAAGAGGGGAGGGGAGGGGAGGGGAGGGGGGATAGTAGAGGATAGGAAAGGCAGCAGAACACAACAGACACTAGTATGGCAATATGTAAATCAATGGATGTGTAACTGATGTGATTCTGCAATCTGTATATGGGGTAAAAATGGGAGCTCATAACCCACTTGAATCAAAGTGTGAAATATGATATATCAAGAACTATGTAATGTTTTGAACAACCAACAATAAAAAATAAAAAAAAAAGAATTCTAATTTCTCCATATCTTCAGCAACACTTGTTATTTTCTGTTTTTTTTTTTTTTTTAATAATGGACATTCTATAATGGGTATGATGTGGTATCTCATTGTGGCTTTTATTTGCATTTCCTTTATGACTAATAATGTTGAAAATCTGTTCATGTGGTTATTGGTTCTTAGTATATCTTCTTTGGAGAAATGTCCATTGAAGCTCTTTGCTTATTTTTAAATAAACTGTGTTTTTATTGTAGATTTCTTATATATTTCAGATGGCAGGCACTTAGAAGATATAAAACTTGCAAATATTTGCCATATTCTTTGGGTTGTCTTTTATTCTCAGTGTCTTTTAATACACAAAATATTTCAATTTTGATGAAGTCTGATTTATGATATACCTAGGAAATTCATCTAATTCATGCAAATCTTCAGCTATGTTTCCTTTTAAGATTTTTTAGTGTTAGCACTTACATTCAAGTTTTTTTTCACTCAAAGTTAATTTTGATGCAGTAGGGATCCAGATTCATTCTTTAGTGTATTCAGTTGTTTCAGTAAATTAATTGAAGAGATTAAAACAATTGACTCTATATGTGTAGGTTTATTTCAGGGCTCTCTATAAATCTATATATTTAGCTTTATGCTCATACCACATTGCTTTGATTGATATTTTTTAGAAAGTTTTAACTTGGAAAGTATGAATTCTCTAACTCTGTTCTTCTTTAGGATTGTTTTAGCTATTTGGGACCCCTTAAATTCCCTCTAAATTTTAGAGTTTGCTTTTTTATTTTTGCAAAAAGATCATTGGGATCTTGATAGTGATTAATTTGGTGTTGTCATCTTAACAATATTGAATCTTACATTTCATGAATGTTGAATGTACTTCTTTAGGTCTTTAATGTCTTTCAGCAATGTTTTGTAGTTTTCAGAGTATAAGTCTTGAACCTCACTGATTAAATTTATTCCTAAATATTTTGTTCTTTTTGATGCTATTGTATATGAAATTGCATTAATTTCCTATTCAGTTTGATTATTACTAGTATATAGAAATAAATTTTTTTTTTGCATGTTGACCTTGTATCCTATAATATTGCTAAACTCACTTATGCGCTCTATTTGATTCTTATGGAATACTTCGGACTTTCTATATATAAAGTCATATCATCTACAAATATAGTTTTATTTCTTTTTTTTCCTAGTTTGGATGGCTTTTCAAATTTCTTTTTCTTGATTAACTGCTCTGGGTAGAACTTCCAGTACAATGTTGAGTAGAAGTGGCAAAAAATGAACACTTGTCATATTCAGGATCTTTGGGGAGAAGTTTTGAGTATGATGTTAGTTGTGTATTTTACATAAGTGTCCTCATGTTAAGGAAGTTCCCTTCTGTTCCTAGTTGTTTCAGTTCCTTTATCATGGAAGTCTGTTGGAGTTTGTGAAATGCTTTTTCTTCATTGAGATAAACATGTTTTTCTCCATTCGCTCTGTTACATTGCATAGATTTTCATATGTGGAAAATCAATCAATGATTTGGATTTCTGGGGTAAATTCCCTCGATCACAGTATACAATCCTTCTAATATGCTGCTAGCTCCATGTTAACTAGGCTGAGAATTGGCTAGCCATAGGTGCAAGAGGCTTCAAATTCCTCTGGCATTTTGTTTTTGACTTCACTATAACTTCCTTAAGTACTTTTCCACAAGGAGGGTCTGTGTCTTGTGGCTCTTTCTGTGTAATCTAGTTTTATATGGACTATTTGTATGGGTGCAAATTGTGGAGTGCATTCTACACCTTCCAATTAAGTCTGAGTGTCAGTGTGCCTATGTGTAGTGGCTGGGACTTGCTCAGGTGTCCCTCTGGTGGTACAGCTTTTTGCCTCCTTGCCTTTCTTTCTTGGTTGCAACATCCCCAAATCTGTCCTTGGAGCCCAAATTCTGTTGACTGTTTTCTTTCAGGTAATACAGGAAGGTTAGAGGGAGCAAAAAGGAAGAAATGTCCTTCCCCCAGTTAGCCTAAGAATCTGGCAAACTCTCCCCCTGCTGGACTTTAGGTCTCTTCCCCACCCCACTGCCCTATGGTGAAGACTGGGTATATTTCACAACAGTTACTCACCCGCTGCAGATCTGGTATTTCCATGTGAATCTAGTTGGATTCCTGGAATCAACTGGAATTCAGTCTAGTTTGCAATGGAAGTACGGTGGAATCCCATAAGACTGTGGGACCCAGCAGGTTCTCACACTTTCAATCTGTTACATACTCAACATCTGGCAATTCATCAAAATTATCATTTAAGTTTTCCCACCAGTTTAAGGCTCCAGTAGTTTCTGCTCCAAACAAATGGATTTCAGCTATTTCTGGGTATGCCTGTATCACCAGATTACAGTGTTGTGACCTCAGTTCTCAGAAACATAGAAGTGACTGGGGACACACGGATGCCAGTGATGGGAACATGAGGATAAAGGAATAATTCTATAAAATGGGCCCACTGTGCTGACCCCCACATGCTTTCTTTTCCAAGAAACAGTTTACCTGAAGCTCTACCTGGCTTAAGTGGACAGGATATGTCACATTCCTCAACAAACTATCTGTTATCTGCAGGAGAAATGCAGGCCTGAAATAATGTCGCAATTTACCTGCGGCCCTTCCTGGATTTAAGAATTTATGGTTAAATATCCAAGTTAGAACTGTCAGCATGGGCCAAGGTGACCTAGAGTTGTCATGGCAGTGGGGACTTGAAAGTCTGATGTCAATCTGTTGTCAGTCAAAAGTCAAGAGATGGACTTTGGCGGGACTCTCTGGAAACTTCTGTGGAATCACAAATAAAACTGAAGTACAGGAGAGGCACACTGTTCCCCTTTCCCTTGAGGATGTCCCCTTTCCTAGTCCTAATAAACTCACTGCCTGTTACTCTGAGCAACATGTCTAAAATCTTTCTGATTTGATCACAAGAGTCAGTGCTTCAAAGTGGGGATGTCTTCATGTGGCTTCAGTTTTTTAGAAGGTCCCATTCCTGTAACAGAAAGAAACTGTCATTGATTTTCAGTTTGACCAAATTTTTTCTGTTGTAAGGAGGAGCAATGACTTCCAAGATGTTTACATATCAGGGCTGAAACTCTAAGTCCCAATAAGTTTGGAATCAAGGAATTCTGAATGGCAACATAATAACAAAAATCCTTGTAACTGCTCAGTTTAAATGCTGAAGGAAACAAATTCCAGATGATTAGTCCAGTGTTAATAGAAGGCTAACAGGTGTCTGTGTAGCATTATGCAGAAATGCAGAATACAGGAAGGACAGCCAACACCTTTCACAGAATCTTTTATACTTTGCTTTAATTTTGAATAAAAATTGTTTGCACTTTTATGCATTTACCTAAATTTGTTCTCAACCAAAGTGGTACAATTTTACTTCACTCAACTCAATTAAATGAGTTTTGAAAAAAATTTTGTATTGTTTCTGAGGTCTCATCTGGAAGGAATAAAATAGCCTCCCAAGCAAGATTTTTCAGGAGTAAAGCATCACTCAGAGGGATTTTTCCCCTTATTTTTCCCCTCATGGGGCTATTTGTAAAAAAGATGAGGCATTTTAAATCCTTAATAATCTCAATAATAGTAAGAAGAGCTATTACATTTTATTATTGCAGATTTTTTTTCTGGCACTTGAAAATTTGTTTGCAGTTTCAAAATCAGAGAATACCTTTGGTATGTTCAGCTGGTCATTTGTCCTGGAAAGATTGAGGAGATGAAATATAGTGTGAAAGGTCATTACAACTTCTGCTGTGATTATTTTATTTTCATCCGAATTTTTTAAATCAGGAAATTTGTTACATTATCCATTTCTACAGGACAAGTTGAGGAAATCATATACCTCTTAGCTTAGCTATTAGTGTATGCTGGAGTATACATCTGACTAGTCATTGTTTTTGATTCTAAATAACCAACTGCATATTGAAGAGCTTCAAAGAATTTTCCCTTCATTTAACAGAAACCCAAAGTTTTTAAAATTAATAAAAAATTTGCACTTGAATTTGGGATCCAAATATACATAAATAAAAATAGATAATAGGGTAGATGTCAAGTTAAGTGTTCTTACCAAAAAATATAAAATAGATTATAGCAATCATTGCAAGAATTTAAAATACTGAATTTAACAGTCTCATTCATGAGGCTAACAGTAAATTAACAGTAAGTTGAACTGTTGAAATGGTTGAGACTTGCAAACTCAACTATAAATTAAACTTGATAGGCAGAAAAGGTGAACTTCACGTGTTCCTGCAAGGGAGAGTTGCACTTGCAAGAACAGTCTCCCTGAAGAAAGCCAAAGCTGATCTTATCCAAGGTTCCTGAAGTTCATTGTCCAGGATTGGTGGATTTTTAGAAGCAGGAGCGTTTATGAATAGACAGATTTTTCAACTGTTTAATGTGGTCACTAGAATAGGCTATTGACTAGTGTCCTTTCAGGAACATGGTTTCTGAAGTGAGGTCCTTGCTGATTGTTGACCAGAAGCATGAAACTGATGATGGTCTTTCAGAAGCTAGAGGTTGGCATTAACTTCCTAACTTTCAGAAGGAGGTCCACTGGAATGAGGCTGGCCCTCGTTTTGGAGCGTGTGTGCTGTTTGGACATCTAATTATAAATAATTATTTGTTTACAACTTGGAACTTTGGCCAAAACTTATCCTTTCTTTAAGATGGAAAACAAGTACTTTCAATTCTCAGTTCTCTTTCACCATAAAGGATTGCTCAGATCACTTTGTAGAGGTGATTTCGGCTTGTGTTGCTACTTGGGTGATTTAAATGACAATTACAGAGGCAGAAAAATAGCTCTAACTGCTGATTTTTTACTAATTGGAAGAAAATTTTTGAATACATTGCGGGTGTCCTGACAGTACAGGATTCAAGACGTAATCATTAAATATAGGACATCTGTCTAGCAGCCTTATCTGTGGGCCAGATTAGCTTTCTTGTCACTCAACACCCTCTCCTATTTGCCTGGGAAAACCCTGTTTATTCTAATAAATGATTATTTGTCTCCTATTCTTCATCCATGCAGCACTTGCTTGAATTTGTATTCTCATTCATTTATCACTTGAATCACAATAGTCTAAATTTCTAGGCATCAGTCTATCTAGCTTTCTTTAACCTCCTCCTAAATTGATCCTCTATATATTGTTGCTGAACAAATTCCCTTGCTTGATATTAATATAATTTTCTTTATTTATTTTTGGTACCGGGATTGAACCCAGAGGGGCTTTACCACTGAGCCACATCTTCATCTCTTTTTAAAAATTTGAGACACAGTCTTGCTAAGTTGCTTAGAGCCTTTCTAAATTATTGAGGCTGGCTTTGAACTTGTGATCCTCCTGTCTCAGCCTCCAGAGTCACTGGGATTCCAGGCATGCCCCACACATTTGGCTAATATTAATTATAGGATAAAACACAAGTTCCTTACCATGACAAATGAAGCCTTTTGTTATGTGGCCTCTGCCTTCTCCTCAGGCTTTAACATCTTTTATTCTTCTGCTCACTAGCTCTACACTCAAGTTTCCTAATGTGCCATATTACTCACCTGTAGTCTTGCATATGTAGTTTACTTATTTGAAATGCACTTTAGCAAGAGTTTTTATCATTCCAAAATTTGGCTCAGGCCTTTATTGCCTCTACAAAGCTTTCTTTGATATCTCCAGGTCCCCTACAGCTCTTTTTTCATCCGGTGCAAAATTTTACAACATTCTTGCACTGCAACATATTGTCATATTAAACTGTTTTGTCTGTTAAAACAAGCAGTTATATACTGAGAGATATTTCCATATTCCTTTGGTAGTCCCTCAACTCCTTTCTCTTCCCCTACTCCATGGTTTCTTGAAAGATGGTCTGTGTCTTTCTTCTTAAAATTTGCAATGTGTAGTATAGTACACATCTCGAAGCAGTGATAAAAAAACAATACTGAGTTGCAGGATAGAGCTCGGTAGTATATAATGCTTGCCTAGCATGCAGGAGGCCCTAGGTTTGATCATTAGCATTTGGAGGGAAAAACACCAAGTTTATAAAGTAATTAATGTCAGTCTATTTGGGCTGCTATAACAAAATATCCAAGACTGGGTAACTTTTAACAATAGAAACTTCTCACAGTTGAGGCTGGGAAGTCCAGGATTAAGGTGCTAGTGGGTTGTCTGGTGAGGGTCATCTGGTTCAAAGATGGCATCCTCTGATTAAAGGGCTGAGCAAGTTACACCAGGGTTGTATTTTTTTTGGTACTGTTGATTGAACCCAGGAGTGCTTAACCACTGAGCTACGTACTCAACCTTTTTTCAAAAAACTTTATTTTGAGACAGGTCTTTCTAAGTTACTTAGGGCCTGGCTAAGTTGCTGAAGCTGGCTTTGAACTGGTGATCCTCCGGCCTTCAGCCTCCCAAACTGCTGAGATTTCAGATGAGGGCCACCTCACCAGGTCTGGGACTATCTTATTAGGGCACAAATCCCATTCACAAGGACTCCACTATCATGATTTAATCACTTCCCCAAAGGCCCTACTTCTTAATATAACCTCAGAGGTTAGAATTTCAACATAAGAATATTTTGAGAAACAGCATTCACACCACAGAAACATTTTTCGAGATTTTGAGTTGCTTAGAGCCTTGCTAAACTACTGAGGCTGACTAAATTTTATTTTATTTTTTTAGTGAAAAAAACCTCACAGTAGCTTTAAAATTGAAATAGTTTCCTATTTTGTATTTAATACCCCTAGGTGACAGCTCACAAGATATTAGTGGTATACTTTCATAATAAATGATTTCAAAACAATAATTTTTTTTAAAACAAAAATTAGGTGGAAATTTTCAATTCACAGTAATTACTAGAGACCAGATTTTTCTTTCTCTTCTTTAATAAAATCTTTCTTTAAAAAAATTTTTTTAGTTATACATGGACACAATATCTTTATTTTGTTTATTTATTTTTATGTGGTGCTGAGGATCAAACCCAGGGTCTCTCACGTGCGAGGCGAGTGCTCTACCACTACGCCACAATCCCAGCCCCTGAAATCTTTTTTATTTTAAATGAAATCCATGCGCCAATTTTGACATTAAGACAAGAAAAGGATAAACCCCAGAGACTGAGAGGTAGTTTACAGTTTATTTTAATCTTTTATTTTGGTCCTTTTCATTAAAAATGTATAATTTCTTTGATTCATTCACTCATATGCTACTAAAATGTTATAAAAAATATCACCAGTGTAGAGTTTGGTGTTTTTATGAGAAAACCAGAGAAATCCCTACCCACTTGATGTTTATGATGATCACATGTGATAGCTAGACTACACTGCTGTAGGAAAGAGGAAAATCAAACACCTTTTATTTTACAAATGCCCAAAGTTAGTGTCTCCACTTATGAATTCTCAGGTTATTTTAAAAAGTGACAGGCATGAATGCTTTCCTTTTAGCTATTACATAATCAAGATTGTCCATGGGATTTGATAGCTAATGGGCACTAAATGATTATAGGCTTTTTCAATATCTATTACATCACTCTTGAAGTATGTGTTCTCTGATGAGCTTTGGTTTAAGGCTTTTACACATGCAAATCTACTTTCTAGGGTTCTTCTTCCATATGGATTTTATAGTGATTAGTAAGGGATGACCTGTGGTTGAAAAGTTTCCCACATGTGTTGCACTCATAGGGTTTCTCCCCTGTATGAATTCTCTGGTGTGCAATACGTGAGGAGCTTTGTCTAAAAGTTTTCCCACAAGTATTACATTTAAAGGGTTTCTCTCCTGTATGAATCCTTCGATGTTGAATAAGGGCTGAACTTTGGCCAAATGACATCCCACATTCCCCACATCGATAGGGTTTCTCTCCAGTATGGATTCTCTGATGATTACTAAGGGATGAGTTACACCTGAATGTTTTCCCACACTCATTGCATTTGTAGGGTCTTTCTCCAGTGTGCATTCTCTGATGCTGAATGAGAGCTGAACTCTGCCTGAAGGCTTTCCCACACACTTTACATTTACATGGTTTCTCTCCGGTGTGAATTCTCTCATGAATGATAAGAGTTGAATGGGAACTTAAGGCCTTGCCACATTCATTACAATTATAAAACTTCTCACCAGTATGAATTATTCGATGTCTATTGAGTCGTGAAATAGAAGTGAAGCCTTTTCCACATTCATTACATCGATAGGGCTTTTCACCAGTGTGAATTCGTTCATGTTGAATAAGTGATGCACTCTGACTAAAGGCTCTCCCACATTCACCACATTTGAAAGGTTTCTCTCCGGTGTGAATTCTCTGATGATAACGAAGGGATGAACTAGATTTAAAGGTGTTGCCACATTCATTACACAAATAGGACTTCTTTCTGGGATGAACTCTTTGACCAGGAAGGGATGTGTTGCAACCAGATGCTTTCCTACCTGGATTATATTTATAAGGGTTTTCTCCAGCATGGATTTTCTGATGTATAAAAAGCCCTGACCTTCGGCTGAAGGACTTACCACATTCCTTACATCTATAGGATTTCTCCACAATGTGGGTTCTTAGATGCTTATACAGGGATGTACTGAGAGTGAAGGCTTTCCCACATTCTTTACATATGTAAGGTTTCTCTCCGGTATGAGTTATTTGATGTTGAATAAGAGCTGAACTTTGGCTAAAGGCTTTGGAACATTCTTTACATTTAAATAATTTCTCTCCACTATGATTTTTCTCATGTTTACGAAGGGATGAAGTATTAATGAAGGTCTTCTCACACATACTACATTGATAGCGTTTATCTGCTGTCATTTTTGGCTGATTAGGTAAATTTGAATTATGTTTCAAAGTGTTTCCTTTTTTTTCACATTTTGGTGGTGGTTTCTCTCTGGGAACTATCTGTTGCCTAACAACTACTGACTTTGGGTTGAAGTTCTGGCTAAATTCAACATTTTTATGGCTTCTTTCTACAATTAAGGTTTTTTTGTGGGTGACTGAAACTATCTGAAAAATTTCCTTTTTATCCTGTTTTTCCTCTAATTTGCCTTCATATATGCAAGATTTTTCTGATTTCAAGTCCAAGGGTCCAAGTCCATTCCTTCTGGATCTGTTCATTATCAATCTCTGAAATGAAGAGTCTTGTGTTTGAGTTGACTTTGTGGTCTTATGATGGCTCTTCCATGCTGGAGGGGGAAAAAAAAAGAAATTGAAGGTGACTCATGTAATATCACAGAAGTTAGCTCTTTGGATCAAATGTGGAACCAATATATATTGATGTTATTAAAGAAGCTCCTGGTATCTGGCAAAAAATATAGGAAGAGAAAAAAATAGGAGAGTTAGGCAGTATAGGAAAAAAAAATCAATGGAGTAGAAGTACAAGGTGTGAAAAAAATGAATAAAATGAACCCATTTAAAGAGAGTGAGACAGAAGATATCAAAAGGAGAACATGAGTTAGGAAGTGCAGTCTAGGATCAGAATCCAAAGTGCATGAAGAACTCCTAAAGTATCATCTCAACATTCCTTTTCTTTGTGTAAGTATTCCTGATCTGTAAAGTTTTCTTTCTTTTGTTTTATGCCCAAATTCCTTTGTATCCTTCAGATTGAATTCAAAAGCTAATTCTATGAGTCCTAGCTTGACTCTGAACTTTCATATTCTGTTCCCCTTATCCTAGCACTTACCAGAGTGTTTATACACATACATACCCACATATATATACATATATATACACACACAAATACATACACATACACTATATACACATTGTATGTATATACATACATATTGTATTATGTATCTTTCTATATTTCTCTCCTTATAGATCACTTTACTTTTCTAAGTGTTCTTCATAAGCAGATCAGCACATCCTATCTTCCTATAGATCCTCTTGATAGCAACCCAATTCTGCACAAAACTTGTTTTATTAATCTTTCTTAATTATTTACATATTCCTAGTTTATAGAATGTTAGATATTTGTATATGCTAATTTCATATATTATACATTCACATACAAATATTTTAAGCCCCTTGTAGAAACTGCTTTTCAGGACAGCACATGGGTGGTCAGGGAGGGCCAGTTCGCACAGCATTACCGAGTTAATTTACAGAGGTGCCACAATGTAGGCGTGAGGCCAAGGGTTGTGAGCTGGAAAGGCAGCTCATGCATCAAGCCAGAAAAGCTATGCAGGGAGGGTTGAAAAGAGTCCAAGATCAACAGCAGGCAAGAATATAAAAATGTAAAGCAGGGAGAACATGAAAAATGGCAAAGACCAGAATTTAATAAATATTTCAATTGGTAAAAATACAATTCAGTAAATATTAAATTTTGTCAGAAAAATGGTTGTGCTTGTAGTTTGTCATTTTTCCCTGGGCTAGATATTGTTTGAAGGGATTCTTGCTGCTTCTTCTCTTTTTTTGGAAGTGGAGGTACCAGGGATTGAACTCAGGGGCACTTGACCATTGAGCCCCAGCCCCAGCCCTATTTTTTGTATTTATTTAGAGAAAGGGTCTCACTGAGTTGCTCAGCACCTTGCTTTTGCTGAGGCTAGCTTTGAACTTGTGATCCTCCTGACTCAGCCTCCCAAGCCGCTGGGATTACAGGCATGTGCTACCATACCTGGCTGATTCTTGCTTCTTACTATGTTTGAGATTCCTATTTGACATTTGCGTTCTCATTTTTCTCACATTCACACATTTTTTTTCTGTTTAGTGAACATTATATATTTTACTTTTCTCTTTCTCAGTTTTCTTCATGAATAACTCTTCTTCTCTTCCCTCTTTAAAATAGTATTCCTAAAGGTATTGAATTCTTCTCATATAGCACATCCCCCTTGATTGGTTTTATATTCACCCACACCCATACTTTTGGTGCTTATTATAAGGGAAAGAGAATTTTTAAATTCTCTGCTTAATGTTTTCCTAGTTCCTATCGACCTAAGATATACTAAATTAAACAATCAGATTTTAATTCCTTATCTGGGCCTAGAGTATTGGGAACACTTTCCCCTGTGTTTATTGGCATTGTTTATAGATTTGTACATGTGCTGGGAAGAAAGCAGTAAGATTTTGCACTCTGGATTCTAGCTCATAAGGTAACAGCAAAAACTCTGCCTTATGACTTAGTAGGCACTGAAGGGAGACAATGAAATAGTCAGTTGTATAGATTATTCTGGAGAGCTGGGAAATGGTCAGAACTGAAGATATGCATGTAGGAGATATCAGCATACAGATTTTATTTAAAGACAAAGAATGGAGAGAAATTACTTGATTATTGCAACATTCAGAAGTTAAGAAAAAAATCAGGACAGTATGATGTTCCAGAAGCCAAAGAGAATAAAAAGTACTCCAGGAAGGAGTGAATGATCAATTGCGGCAAATACCTTCAGGACTAAAAACCCTGATTGTGGGCAAGATGGAGGCCGTGTAGAGCTTAGTACAGTGCTTTTAGTGAAATAGTAAGGAACAAGGTCCTACTGGAGTATACAGAGGAAACAATGTCAAGTGAGAAAGCAAAAACATCAAATGGAAAATGTTTTTTTTTTTTTACCATAAGATTTATTTATATTTTTTTTAGTCATACATGACAGCAGAATGTATTTTGACATATAATACATACATGGAATGTACATACATCAATCATATTGTCTATTCTATTCTGCTGCCCTTCCTATCCTCCCTACTCCTCCCCTTCTCTCCCATCCTTTCTCTCTATCCAATCTAATGTGACACACTTTTTTTTCTTTTTCTCATCACAACATCATATATGTATTCTGTATAACAATGAGGTTCTCCTTCCATCTTCCGTGCAACTCCCCTTCTCCCTTTTTCCCTCCCACCTCTCTTCCCTATTCAGTGGTAGTCTTCTTCTCATGCTCTTCCTCCCTATCCCATTTTGAGTCACTCCCCTTATATCAGAGAAGATATTCGGCATTTGTTTTTTAGGGATTGGATAACTTCACTTAGCATAATCTGCTCTAATGCCATCCATTTGCCTGCAAATACATGATCTTGTTATTTTTTTAGTGCTGAGTAATATTCCATTGTGTATAAATGCCACATTTTTTTAATCCATTCATCTATTGAAGGGCATCTAGGTTGGTTCCACATTCTAGCTATTGTGTATTGTGCTGCTATAAACATTGATGTCGCTGTGTCCCTGTAGTTTGCTCTTTTTAGGTCTTTTGGGTATAGTCCGAGAAGGGGAATAGCTGGGTCAAATGGTGGTTCCATTCCCAGCTTGGAAAATGTTTTTGAAAGTTTGGTTTAGAGGAGAATAAGGAAAATGAGACATGGACATTTTTATTTATAATGAAAGTAATTATTGCTACAAGAGTCCATATCAATTGTGGTAAACTCATCCTAGCACTAAAGTGCCAATGCCTTAGTCTCATATTTTCCACTGAAACAGATATGAGTCTTAGTTGAGGACATCCTAACTTCTTCATGATCCACTCAGAATTTGCTACAGCTCTACAAGTATGTCTCCTAAGGTGCAGTTCAACTTCTGTTCCAAGAATCAAGCACAGGCCTGAGCTAACTCATGAATAAGGTTAAAACTTAGGCTAGAAGTTTAGAACTCAGAATGATCTTGCTAATGACCACCGCCATGATGAGTTCCTGTCACTAGGTCTAGATTATCCTCCCAGGGCTCTTCCTATATTGAGAGTGTCTCTTCAATCTTCTCTCCATCCCCACACCTCCTATGTGAAGGACAACCCTGAATTTTCTCTTTCTAGCCTGCCACTGACACTGAACTGTTTCTTAACTGTAGTTAAACATGTTAATAGTTTTGAGAAAGTTCAGGTAAATTTCAGGTAGACACAGGACATTTTTGCTTAGTATATACTCCCTTTCCTCAGGGTATGGGCATCTTTCTGCCTTGCTGCCACCCAAAGCACACTTCTGTTTGTAAGTCCTTAATAAATTGCACTTGGTGCAATCCTGTATCAGTCTGGCTTGTTCTTTCATCTTTCAGCACCTTCCATCTTGGCAGCTGGTTCTTGAACATTGGGTTTTACCAAAACAATTCCTTTTCAAAGCTTTTTTTCCCTACGTTTCCCCGTTCAAAATGACATCATAACTATTTCAATGATTTTTTTTCTATAAATTTTGGTTTCATCTTGAAATCTTCTTTCCCCTGCATTTCAAGTCTAGGCAGTCACCAAGTTCTCTTAAATCCATTAGGTGAAAGGCCTCCAACAGCCATCACTGATCCACCCAAGATCAGAATTTTCTTACTCTACAGTGACTATTGCTTCTGACCTTCAGTTTGTTCCTTTGACCCCAGTATCTCACCTTTCTAGTATTATTTCCCACTGGATTTACTTTCTTAATACAGAAAGCTCCTCTTGCTATTTCAAAGAGTATTCATATCCTCCTTACTTTATCCATTTATCAAATAGTTAAAAGATACCTAGTATGTGTTAGGCTATAACCTAGGTACTGGTAATCTACAGTATACTACAGATCCTGTAGTGAAAAGAAACCGTTAATTTCTTCAAAGAGTTTATAGTTTGGCATAGAAATGAAAAAATGAATAGACAATTACAACATAATGTGATCATTTCTACAACAAACACGCAAGGTAGAAATGGATGCAAACATGAGCTTAGACCACCATCAAAACTATCCTTAGATAGAGGTGGGTGCAGGTAGGCAAGGGATGCAGATACTGTTTAGAGTTTTCTGATATCTAAGATGAGACTTTAAAGGACCAGTCATAGGATAGATGGGGGGTGAAGTCATCATTAGTCTTTGAACCCAAGTCAACCTTCCAGATTTATTTCCTGAAGTGTGCTTCCCCACCTTATTCTTCAGCTAGATTCATAAAATGATCCAAGTCATTTTTATAAAAATGTTGCTTATATTTGCAGTCTCACAAAGTTTCTAGAATTAGAGAATGAGGGAGCTATATGCAGGGAATTATATATATCACCATGATAGAGGGTAGAATGGCACATTTGTAAACACCCTCCAGATGTTTATGTTTCCGGAAAAGAGAAACATTCTAGAAATTGTATGGTTGGTAACTAATTTAAAAAAATTTTAATTGTGGAAATTTTGCAGCAATATAAAAGAGCAAATTGTACAATGAATCTTCAAACAAGTTTCAACCACCACTAATACTGTTCCATCTATATATTATAATGGGTTGATTTGTCACATCCCCCAAATATGTTACAGTCCTAATTTCTAGTACTTGAGAAGGTAACCTTGTTTGGAAATAGGGTCTCTACAGATTTGATCAAATTAAGATGAGGACATTATAGTGGTCCTGAATCCAATATGACTACTGTCCTTGGAAACTGGCAAAATCTGGCTATTTTCCAGAAATTCATGGCAGAAAAAGGAGGATGCAATGTGAAGGTAGAGGAGTTAGGACTGATGCAGCCAGGAGCCAAGGATTACCAAGGACTGCAGGCAACACTATGAGCTAGGAAGAGGCAAGGAGGGAAAAACCCAGTTTCAGAAGGAGTAGGGTTCTGCCAGTACCTTGACTTTGGGCCTCCAGAACTGTGAAACAATACATTTCTGTTGTTTTAAGCCAATTGGTCTGTGGTAATTTCTACAGCCATAGCACAATAATATAAACCCTTACCTCTCTTCCAATAAATTATGCTACAGGAGATCTCAGACATCAATTGTTTCATGCATAAGTGTGTCAAAGTTACACTTATCGCTGTCACTGAAATGCACACTATTGTTTGTAATTATTTTTGTCCTTAGGATATAAACTACAAATAAATGAAATTGCTGTGATGTAAAGGAATTTGAAATAATTACCTATGTTGCTAAACTAACCAACCTGAAACACAATTAGGGTCATTTGTTTCATTTTGCTCTCAACATCTGGGGGATACTTTTTCATTTTTAAATTTTACTTTATAATTTTTTGAAATGTCTTTGTATTTCCAAAGTCAAATTAAGAAAAGATATCTTAAAAACAATTCTAGATTCTATTCCTGCTCCCTTCATCCTCTTATTTCCTTTACCTTATGAAACCATTTTTATTGATCTGCTTTTATCCTTTTTTTCCTGTTTCTATCTTTTTTAAAAAATTGTAAGTACATATATAACATACCTACTTTTTTTTTTTTTTTTGTACTTCCTCGGCCCCTTCTTAGATGACAGTGGAATTTACAGAGATCATCTTTATTTCTTTATACAGCTGCAGAGAATTTCACTATGTGTACACACCAGAGTTTATTCAACTAGATTACTTTGATGAACCTTTGGGCTAACTCTAATTTTAATACATCAAAACTTTACATTGGCACTTGATAAAGGTATAGCTTTAAATAATTTCCCACACTGCTAATAACATTTATAAAATCCTAATCTCAAGTGGACCTGCTGGCTATCATTACCCAAAACTGCATGTAATCAAGTCCAGATGTTTTCCCAGTGGAGAAGAAAGCTGGCGTAGAGCCAGCCCAGAATGAGGAAGCTCTCTGTGTAGCGAACAAGAAAGAGTTTTAATATGCACCAAGTGAAAGGGGCAGAATAAGGTGTATTATACACTACTTTTATCTAAATATATTCCTATATGTAGTGTATTCTACATTTATCCATTGCTACCTCTCACTCACCCTTCATCATATCCACTCTGGCTTTCTGCTCCTACCACCTAGTGCCACTAAGACCTCCATGTGGCTAGGACAAGACACTTTCTTCGATTCTCACCTAACTTACTTCCAGCAATACCTGACAACAATCCCTTGCTTTCCTTGGGACACTCTCCTCCTAAGCTACGGTGACCCCATACTTTGCTTCATGTTGTGGCTCATTTTTCTTGAGCTACAATCTTCTTTGTACCATCAGTTTTCTTTACCTGCTCTTTTAATTCATAGAGTTCCTTAGGGCTTAGTTCCTGGCCACCAAACTTTTCTCTCTTTGTTTTTTTCCACTGGCTAGCTTCAATTACAAACTTATACTCTAGGCAAAAAGTCTCTACTCGCCACATACACTTCCAGACTATCTACTCAAAACAGCAACTCAGATGCCTTAATGACACCTCAAAGTTAATATGCCTAGAACCAGATTCATGATCACTTCATCCAACCTGTTTAATCCTCTGATTCTATAAATGGCACTATTCTCAATCAAATCCTCAAGAGGCAGCCTCTTGTTCTCATCATCTCATCAACTACCAAGACTTTTTTATTCTACCATATAATATATTCCAAATCCATCCACTTCTTATTTCTACTGCTACCATTCTATTATGCATCTTGCCTTTGGTGGTACCAAACTCTCGCCAATTTACTTCTTCAGTACATCTATACTTGACCTCCCTATGGATTCATTCTTCTCTACCTGACTACTTGAAATGCTTCTGCCACTACCACCTAACATCACTAAGACTTCAATGTGGCTCACCGTAGCCTCTTTTTTCCTCTTACTGTAACCTGAGCCTTCTCCCTAGGCTATCTTAACCTCACTCACTGTTTTAATTATCCTCTATGGACCAGGTTCTTGCAAATTTACATTTCATACTCAGTCCTGACATCTCCAGTTGGATAACTGGGCCAACTAAAGACAATTCAATTTAATTAATTCCAAACCAAATTCATACCATCTCCCATACTCCATCTCCTTCCAGTGAATGATATTTTGTTCTTTCCAGAACGAGCCACCAACTAAGCAAGTATCCCTAACAATTCCATCTCCTTTATTTTCCTTATCAATTCCATCTCTAAGTCCTATTTTTACTTTCCAGATATCTTTGGAATTGGCTTGCTTCTTTCTATGTCCATCAGAACTAACCTAGTCTTAGTCATTTCTGCATTTATTGTAAAGCTGGAAGTCTACTCTGGCCAGCCACTATTTTAGACAATAGGGAAGTGGGAATGAATGAAAGAGGCAATTCTTCATAAGGGAGCTAACAATGCAAAGAAAGAGACAGATCATATATAAATATGTACTATTATGCAGTGATAAGCATGCTGAGGGGAAGAAACCTGTGGGACATGAGGAATGAGTCATGCATGCATGCGGTCATCAGGAAAAAGAATGGGTATCAGACAGGAAAAGTAAGTGCAAAAAAAGAGATGAGAGCCAGGGTGATTAGAGTCCTTGCATAAAGGGCAGAGAACAAGTAGATGAAGGTCAAGAGGCTAGACCATTATAGGTCTCTAAAGGCCACAATGAAGATTCTTGATTGTACTCCATGGAATGGAATCCTCTAAAGGCTTTGAGCATGCAGCATTATGACATTATTTACTTTTTAAAAAGATCCTTTTGATAGCTACAAAGGAAAGAGAAGTTGATGGCAGCAGGGGGAGGTAGAGGGCCCATGTATGGGTCTTTGATGGAGGGCAGGGGGACAGCAACAGCACTAATTCATACATATTAAACAGGGCTGCAGAGTATTGTGACTCCACTGATACTGTATAAGAAGTCACTTTTTAAAACCATTGCATGCCACTTTGGTAGGGCTGCTGCTAATCTGTATAGCAGCTTGTGCAAATCAGGAAAAGATACCTTTCCTTCAGGCAGATGCTGCCCAGGCAAACCTCACTAGAGCATAGCAGGTAACACTCGAGGTGACCACCCTGCATTTCAGTCCATCTTAGATGGCTTCTTGCTTTGAGAGGACAAAAGAATTGGAAACAATGGGAAGAAAATATTATCTTTCACTGCATGGAATCTAATATTTTTACATTTGGGTGGGAACCAAACTTATGAGCTGTACAAACAAGTTTAACTCCATTATTCTTAGTACAACTATTCTAGAAAAGCACAACCTCAAATGATTATGCTTTTGGTTCATATTCTAAGCAAGAGACCCAAATCAGAGATGCAGACCCTTTGAGCCATATCCTCCTGTCTTTTAACTTAAACGTAGAAAGCCAGGGATGACACAGGTTGTTTTTCTCATAAGTTTTTTTTTTTTTTTTTGGGGGGGGGCGTTGTTCCTATTTATTAATAGTTCTGAATTGAAAAATAACTTTGTAAAAGTGCATTCTGAGGCTATTGGAGGTTCTAGGGAATCCTGCTCTCAGAGCATGAGCTTTTCTGTAACTGGTTTTTCAAGGGTTAGGATTTTGGTTCTGGCTGAAAGTTAATTATAACAGTAGGTACTTCCAAGAACATCCAGGTCCTTCAACTGTGCTCTTGGGGAGTGAGCTCCTTTTGGGAAGGGCTGTTCAGAGGACACCATAATCCAGGGACATGGGTGCCTCACCAGAGGTGTAACACATTCACACCACACATCAGCTCCCCTAGGACTACCACCTCATGTCTACCTTTCACCAAAAAGAGGAAGTCCACCCCATGGGGTAGAGGGTAACAGCACAGAAAATAGTTTTGATATCCTTCATTGTACTTAGTGATCACTCACAGCTTTCCTTCAAGGCTGTCTTCTGAAGCTGAGAAGGGGTGAGTTGAGAGGTGAGTGTCCAGCCTCTCTCTGGACAGCCCTGAATCTTGGTACTCAGTCTAATTTCACTCACACTTACCTTTCTCATGAAGGAGACTCACTCCTCCTTCAGAAGCTCCCAAGGCAGGTGATTTCTCCTAATCACAGGTTATGATTCTTTCTCCTCTTTCTCTGATCTTTCCCACCAGAGTCAGGCCTCATATAATAGCCAGATTGATGCCTCCTAACTCCAAAGTTTCCCTGCTATCTGAGCTCTCTGTTTATGTTGGGGTGGTTTCTGGCAGTTTCCAAAGAATTCATTTATTTCTCCAAAATGAGGGTTAAAAGATAGACAACTAGGGTTTCCATCTCAAAAACTGTCACCTTAATTGAGAAGTCCCCAGCATGGGCACTGTTGTACCAAGGCAGTCTGTCCTGTGCTCTTTCTTCCCTGGGCTGGGACATGGGAGGCTGTCTCTGACTGTCTGACTTATAGCCTCCTATGTGTCTCCTCTCTATGTTCTCAGGCTCCCTAAGTCAGTTGGAAACTGCTTCTGTGGAGGGTGAACCTGTGCAGCTCCAGGAAACTCACAACTCTTCAGCCCTTCCCAGGCTCTCCAATTCTCAGACCAAATCCTGTTACAGGGCTGGGGCTCAGCAGGATCTGTTTCCACTGCTGTCTTCTGCAGTTTCTTCTACTCTTCTTGCTTGAACTGACCTTTCTCCAGACTTTCCCTGACACCACTTCCTATGCCTCCACAAACTCAGATCCCCAGCCTTTCTTGGATGACAATCACCTCTTCTGTTTCTTTCTTCTGATAATTTAACCTCAGGTTTGTTCACAAAGTCCTTTCTCTCTTAACCATCTCTCAAATGTTGGTTTCCTAGGATTCTGTTTTCTGCTCTGTTCCTTTACTTGGTCAACTCAAGGTGGCAATTACCCCTTTGAACTGAGGGTTCCTTGACCTCTACTTGGAGTGCCAACCAGTCTGTCTCCCTTACACAACTGCCCATCTGTAACCTCTACCCATGTACGTTACTCACATCTCAAATGAAAACCATTCCACACTGAATTCCTCAGACTCCCTTATCAAGCTGGCTCTTCCTCTGTCCCCTGATCCTCACAGCAGGTGCCTCTAGTCCAGGCCCACTGGCTTCCTGCCTGAATTCCCATGAATTCTGTGAGGCTTCCAACTCTAGTTTTGCCTCACTTCAATAATGCCTCCTAAGAGACCATTCTTATTAACTTCTAATTAAGAGAACTTCGTGAACATATTCTCTTTGTGAAAATTAAAACATTACATGGACACAAAGTCCCCTTTTATTAGATTCATTCCAAGAGTAATTGCTGTTACCAGTTAAGGTGTGTCCTTGTAACTCTGTGTGTTTTCCAAACCTTCCTCTCAGTGCTTATTTGCATATTTCACAAACACCTAATATTCTTTAAATATAAATAGTAACATATGATGATATTTTGTAACTTGCTTTATTCCTTGATGTGCCTTGCAGCTCCATCTACATTAGGGTGTTCTTTCTTTCTAAACTGTGGCAACCTTTGCCAGAGTAAGGACACATCATTGTTTCTTTAGCCATTCCTTTATTAAGGAACATTTGTTTCTGATTCAGACCAATTTTTCTAAAATATCAGGGGTAAAAAAGTTCTTCTGCTTAAATTCTTCAAATATTTCTGGTCATCCATGGAACAGTTCAAATCTTTTAGAACCGTACCAAAGCACTTACAGTGTGGCCCTTAGACAGCCTCCCATCTCATTGTCTTCCTTGTCTCTTTCATACCTGCAGCTTCAGCTAGAATGAATTATTTATAATCCCTTAAATTACACTGTTTGTTGAATGAATACATAAAATGCAGCCCTTTTCAGAAATAACAGGAAAGAATAAAAAGAGCTCTAGAGAGATTCATTTTGTGAAGTGATTATGAGCAAAGAAGCAGAAGCTCATGTCTAGGGGCCTGGGCTTTCCCTTCCCCATCAACTTCTTGAGGCCTGAGAACCCTAAAGGAAGTTTCCCAATTAACACACTACAAGCTGCACCTTCCTCTGAACCAGACTAATACCTGCAGCGATTCCTCTCTGTGCTTATTTGCATGTTTCACAAACACATAATATTCTTTAAACATAAATAGTAACATATGGTAATATTTTGTGCCACCCACTCACCAAGAGAGGTGCCTCCAGGGTTTTCTTTCTCTACCTTCCAGGGATCTTCTCCCTCCTGCAACAGGGAGATCACCTTTGGTTTGATAAATGGGAGTCCTCCTAATAGAAAATAATTAAAATTTAAAAAAACTCAGAAAAACACAAAACGAAGATCAATCTGTTACAGAGATTACATGTGGCCCACAAAGCCTATACTACCTGGTCTTTTATAAAGTTTGCTGACCCCTAGAAAAAACAAATGGGAAAGGCAAGTGGAAGGTCCAGAGGTTGGATGAAGCCTTCTGCCAAGAGTTGCACACACCACAGAACAATCACAGTGGGAAAATGATACCTGAACTATGAAGAAACTTCTAATGTGTAATTACATAGAAGGAAGGTGATGGTTACCAAGACCACCTCCTCCATTCCTAAACACAGGGCAATTCTATACCTGTAAGAGGAACATGTTCACAATATTTATTTACAAAGATATGATTTGTATAATCATAAGGCAAACCTCAGCTAAACTTTTTTGATGACCAACAGCTTTTATTCAGGGAAGTAGGTACTGAAATCTAATTTCTGAACTGTGTCCAGAGGGGATTTCCTTACCCAGTGAGGCCAGGTTACTATAGTTCTCCAGCATCACTTCCCAGTACAAGCTTCTCTGGGAAGGATCCAGCTTTTTCCACTCATCCCGAGTAAAGAGCACAGCCACATCCTCGAAAGTCACTGATACCTGTAAGAACAAGCCATTCCAGCTCTCCCAGGACCAGTCCTCACACAGCATATAGATGGAGAAAATGGAGAAGGACAGGCTACCATGAAATCCTGTTTATACTATTTAAGGTTCTCGAGGTGCCAGGTCTTTTATTTAATGAATATTCATCCAGTGAGAAAAACACACCCAACAGAAAGAATTATGAATGTAGCTGCTATATCTTGGGATCTTGAGCGACCCCCAAAGGCCCAGGTGTTAAAGGCTTGGTTCCCAGCCCAAGATGCTTTTGGGAGGTGGTGGAAACTTTAAGAGTTGTGGCCTAGTGAAAGAGAGTTAGGCCAATAGGGTGAGCTCTTGTAGGGGATTTGGGACCTTGGCCCCTTTTTATTTCTCTCTCTCCATGTTCCAACAGACATGATGTGAGCAGCTTCCTCTGCTATGCACTTCTGGTCATGAAGTAATGTTCTACCACAGGCCCAAAATGACAGGCTTAAGTAACCATGGGCTGAACCTCTGAAACCATGAGCCTAAATAAACATTTCCTCCTTACAAGCTTATTACCTTGGTATTTTGTAACATCAATGGAAAGCTGACTAACACACTGGCCTTGTGTTAACCACTACAAAAGATGTGTAAAGGGATTAAGGCCATTAGTGGGAGTGTTAATTAGAACGATCTGACAGATTTGATAATACGTATTACAAAGCCCGGGAATGTTTATATTCTTAACTTACCAATGATTGTATTTGTACTATAATGAACAGTACACAAAATTGCACATACAAGAAAACTTATCATGGTGTTTGCAGTAGCAAAAAATGGAAAAAACCTAAATATTCATTGATGAAGACTAGGTTAAATAACTTAAGACAGGCAATGTCTGCTTATTTGAATTGAAGATAGTAATTACAAAAATTAAAATAGCTGTCAGTTATTGAATGCTTTCTATGGGCAAAGTACTGCTCTTAAAGCTTTATGTTAATCTTTTATGTATAATCTATTTAATCTTCACCACAACTTAAGAAGGTAATATCATTGTCCCTATTCTACCAAAAAAAAAAAAAAAGTACGAAAAGGATAAGAAATCTGTCCTTAAAAAGTCACACAGCTGGTCAGTGATAGAAATGGAATTCCAAACCCAGTGGTTGTCCTAGACTCCATTCCTAGTCAATCTGTACATCTGCTTCTCAACGCCTACCTCATAGGGTTAGGAAATATATAAATGAGATAATCTATATAAGAAGCTGAATTTCTTTGAAGAAGCCACATCTATATTTTGAATTAATTTTTATTGGTGCATTATAATTATACATAATAATCAAATTTATTGTGACATAGTTGTACATGCATATAACATAAATCAGTCAGTTTTATTCCCCAGTGCCATCTATATTAAAGATCAAGCAGACTGACCTCAGCTGAGAACATCCTGATTATGGAGAGATGGCAAGTTGCAGGTTGAGAGTCAAAATTAGCTTGGGCTACATTATGGCCTTAGAAAAAGAGTCATTTACTTAAACTTTTGTATCTCACCTAACATTCTCCTAGGTAAACCTCTTAAAATGTATTAACGGCTTAACAGACCTCTAGTCTCCACCAACCCTAAAGCTAAGAAGGCTGCAACAGTCAATACCTATAGGAAAAACTTTCCCTTTCTGCTACAGCTCACCTACCTACTGGCCTCACCAACATATTTCTTAAAAATATTGATTCATGACTTTTGTTCTTTGGCTATAAGTTCAGGTAATCTCTTCCACAGCAGAAGAAGTCATTCAGGCAACTTGAATCCATGTTTCTGTGCCACTCATACTTGGTTCAGAGTAAGTTATCTTATTTTCTTTAAAGTCAAGTTATTGTTTTATGTTATCATTTACAATGGAGATGGATAGTGATGATGGTTCCTTAACAATGTGAATGTATTATATATGGTTCCTTAACAATGTGAATGTATTATTGTAAAATGTCACTGAATTATACACTCAAAAATGATTAAAATTATACAGTATGTACATTTTAGAATAAAAATTTAAGATAAAATACATATACATATGCACATAGATAAATGGACATATAAAATGATTTTTATGGATACACACCAAAGGGCTGTCAACGGTTATCTCTAGATGCAGAAGCAAATGACTCTTCACTTTCTTTTTTAAAATGTGATATCATGAAATATACACTTGGTCTTCATTCCATTTCTTGACATGGAGCTCCTAAAATCCACAGAATCTTCAAAAGTGATGAATGACAAGTGACTTTTTGTATGCTAAGAAC